>NW_026728858.1:0-600000 GCF_030272615.1 Cryptomeria japonica | reverse complement strand
ACTACTCCAAGCAAAGAAAGGTCCTAACAAGGAACGCACGTATACTCACATGAACGAATATTCAATGCAAGAAAAGGTCACATCAAGATATGCAAAATGAAACTCTAAAGAAGAGGTATTCTTCAAAGAGAGAAAGAGAGAATTATATGAAGAATCACATAGCCCCATAAGGAGAGATTATCCATAAGAGACATACCATTCCATGCAAGCAAGGACATCAAAGTTTGAAAAATGCAACCCCAAAAAGGAAAAAGTGAAACTTTAGATAGAGAGAAGAGATAGGATAATATTATTTCCCCCTAAGCATAGAGGAAAGAAGGGATTATGTTGTTATTCCAAGATTATTTTAATTTAAATAGCATCACCTCTCATGACAAAGAGCCCCCAATGAAGTTTAACTACTAGTGTCATAGTGTGAGGAGAAACATGGAGGGTGAGTGGAGTACTAAGGCACTACCTCTTCACCAAGGAAAAGTGCAAGATCAGTTGTAAGATGTTTTCAGATCCATTCCTAGAAATTATGTCTAATTGTTCAGGACCAAGTAGTATCAATTCGCCATGGTCCTCCAAATTTCTTGTCATCAAAAAGTGAACCTGTTCATCTCTATGAATCCTTTCGATCCTTTCGAACACAAATATGTACCTATTTCCTACATGTATAAAGAAGGGGGAAATTGTTGGGAATAGGGGTTTGCCTAAGTCAAACCTTAGTTTAGGAATTAACTTTGAATGAAATAATGCAAATACTGAAATAAATGCTAGATAGATATACATTAGATATGCAATTGTTGATGATGATGCTTTTCTCTTTGAATGCAATCACATATGTTGTATGAAATGGTATGAACATGACAAAACCCTTATCGCACACACATTTCCTCAAAGCTTTTCATGGCCTCAAAGTTGGAGAATAGACACAAAATGGACCTAAAAAGGTGATGAGAATATGACACGCTAAAATAGGGGCACAAACATGAGATGTAAATTGGCCCGATGACAATTTACGATGCTAAAAGCTCTATTATCCTATTGGGGGTCCATATTGTCTCTTTTCTATCCTCTTATTATAAAGTTTAACTCACTATTGAAAACGAAACTTGATGATTCAAATCAAATAATGTGTAAATCAATTATAGATCACTACATGATTCTTCCAAATAAATTGAAAGAGTTTTGTCTTGCTCAATTTGCATATGACTATAAAATTAGTAAAGGAAAAATATTAATGTGAAAAAATGTAGTATTATCGAATTTGTTAAATATAACAAATACATCGATTATGAAAACATTTAGAGAGGAAAACTATTACTACACGTTTTATTTTAAAATAATGAAAATATAATAACAAAAGAATTCGAAATGGTTCAATGTGCCTATGTTTAGTATCAAATAATTAAAGAAATTGAAGCTCAATGTGCGTACAATTTCAATACAATGTGGGGAGATTTAGAGTACTCATTTGAAATATTTGAGTGAACTAAAATTATTAGTGAAGATCAAATTACCAAAGAAAAGACAAGTAACAATAAAGTTGAAACATATGATCTACTTTTAGATTTACAATATTTACAACAATGACACAAGAAAACTAAATTTGATAATCGTACAAAACCAGACCTTCTTGAGAACATACAACATTATAAACTTAAGTAACAATTAAATGAAGAACAACAATGAATTATTAAAGAATTTGCAATTAAAAAATATTGATGACAAAAACCATTATATACCTTCTTAACTAGTGGTGTGAGAACAAGTTAAAAAAATATAGCAAAAGAAGTTTTCCAAATGATATTATGCATGTACAATTCAAATCCTAATTCTAACCTGCTTAAGACAAAAGGACTAGTCATGACTTATATAGAAAAAACAACATTTAATGTGGGGTAACAACAATACATTTTGCATTCCAACTGTCTTTTAGCAAATCCACCTTCACCCCACATAGCAGTAGAATAATAGATTCCTTGCAAAAGCATTATGAACAGCTACAAGAATTGCTAATAGATGAAGTATTTCTCTAATAGGTAGCCAATTTCTATATTTAATTCACAAAAGAATGCAAGAAATTAAGCATTGCCAAACAACATATATTGGACCTATCTTGACATAATTTTTTTAATGTAGACTTCTATTGATCACAATCAATACAAGATATCTATATTTTTTAATACCCTATTATCAACTAGGAAAGAGTAGTATATAGATATATGATAAAATGTTATGAATTGCAAAATACTATGCGACAACAAAATATTTTCGTTATCTCTATACTAAACAAAATACAAACCAATTCATAGTCTAATTATGATATAGAATATCTTAATAGAAATTTCTTTAGACCACCTCTATTTGATCTAACCTTCCCATATATTTTTCATAGAAATAGGCTAGTCACTTTACACAATAATAAAATGTTGTCAATTGTTTCTAGCAAACCAATATCATTAATGCAATTGATGAGATGGATGACAACTATGGTAGTATAAAAACATTTCCAACAAAAAGTCAACCCCAACAAATAATATTCAAACACTAGAAGTCTTACATTAGATATTGATGATATGTTAAATGACTTTGACTTCTTACAAGCAGACATAATGTCTACAAGAAACGCATATATCTCACATACCTTATCACGCGATAAATTGAAATGGTTTGAATGTATTTCTACGTATCATATTCATGGACTTATTACTTCAAGTGAAAAACATGTTCTAATTACAAATTCACAACAATACATCTCAAACAATATCAAAGTTCCAAAAAACAACCTTAGCTCTTCATAACTTTAACATAACAATGATTAACTTGCATTCACCCTAAATACAAGAATGTCTTTAATCATTAAAATTATTGAAAAAAAATAACCTAATATTGAATTGAAAAAAATATATATTAATCATTAAAAATTTAAATATAAAAATGGAACAAAACAACACAAACACAAACAAAGTGCAAACATTTATTGGCAATAAAGATATACACTTTTTCCTTAACCAAAAAAAAAACCCTTAATGCAAAGATCAATAAACTCCTATTTAATTCCCCCAAAATAAAATCACTTGAATCACTCTAAATCAAATTCACATAAAACAGCATTCCCATTAAAATATTGCATTATATATGGTGGCAATGGCCACCGGGTTCGTCTACTGTCAGACGCCATTCAGTTTTTTCCGGAATACTCCATACTCCTGACAAAAGGGTAAAGGACACAACAATTACCCTACACATTTGCAACCACGTGGTACGTGGTACGTGGTACGTGGTACGTGGTAAATGCACTAGTGGAGGAAAATCATCCTCACTGTTGGGAAGTTTTTTAAATGTATTGTTAAGGGTATCAAATCTTTAAGAGAAATGATCCTGTATATGTCATATGGATGAATTTTGTTAGTTTCAGTACAGGGGCTACTCTTCTCCATGTACTGAGAACTGACAACTTTTAATTTGGGCTTTTTTAAGTCATTAAGCCTGCCTCTGTTTGTCATATGGGTAATTTATTTTAATTTATTAAATAAAAATTATATAAAATAAATATTGGAAAACCACATTGTTAAAAAAAATTTACTACACTTAAATATATCTATTTTTATATTTTTAATAGAAAAATTGTTATTTTCATATATATTTTTAAATGTATTGGATTTTATTATTCACTTACTTAAAATCTTGTTGGAAAGTAACAACTAGCAATTGCACCTTGGTGTGCAATGGGTACACCGAAGAGGTGTAGATTCATGGAAGGTCAAATATGAAAGGTTTTGCGGGGGCGCGTTAAGGAGATATAGATAGAGAGGAAGATAGAGATGGATATGGAGAGGAGAGGAGTGGAGTGGGTGAGTTAGAGAGAGAGGGGTACACATAAAGATGGACATAGGTATAGGGAGGGAAAGATGTAGAGGTAGAGAGAGATGGGAAATAATGAGGTGGAGAGAGAGGGAGTGATGGAGGAAGAGACATGGAGAATGATACAGAGGAAAAACGATATAGATATATATATATAAGTATAGGAAGAGGGATATTGAGAATGGGAGCCATGTGTAGAGATAAACAAGGAGAAGGGAATATAGAAGTAGAGAGGGTGGTACAAGGAGATAGATAGGGGGGAATATATATGTATAGATATTGAGAGAGGGGGGATAGGTAGGGAATGAGGGAGAATTAAGTACAAGGGAGATAGAGGGAGAGAAATTGAGAGAAGTATGTAGAGGAGGAAGGGAGGGAGAGAGAGGGGGAGGGCGGAGATGACTAAATATATAGAGTCAGAGGGGGAAATGTAGGTATAAAGTGATATAGAGAGATAGAGAGGGATAGAGAGAAAGAGAGCTAGATAGATAGGGAGAAAGATAGAAGTATGGATCCATACAAGAATAAAACAAAACCTTAGAATTAGGAAGATAACTAGGACCCATTACCAATATTATTGATATATTAATATATATCTAGAATTATAAAATTATATATAAATATTTATCTATATTATATATTGATCATATAGTTTATTGGAAGTAGATAATCATTGAAAACTAATCTTAATTCATTTAAAATATATAAAATTCTATAAAATAATTAATATATTTTTAAAAAATTATTTAAAATTAAAAAACAGTACTTTCACATTACATAAATATATTATTGCATAGTTTGTTATTATCTGCAATTCTAGAGAATATATTAGATTAAAATAGTTAACAAATGTCCATGTTCTCTCAATTTCTCTCCTATTTGATTTCTAGAGTATTTTAGACAGGTAATAATATCTAGAAGATAATATTATTGATATATTAATATATATCTAGAATTATAAAATTATATATAAATATTTATCTATACTATATATTGATCACATAATTTATAGGAAGTAGATAATCATTGAAAATAATCTTAATTCATTTAAAATATATAAAATTTTATGAAATAATTAATATATTTTAAAATAATTTATTTAAAATTGAAAAATAGTATTTTCACATTACATAAATAGATTTTTTGTATAGTTTGCTATTATCTACAATTCTAGAGAAAAACAATGCTTTATATGAGATTAAAATAGTTAACAAATATCCACATGCACTCAATTTCTCTTTCATTTGATTTCTAGAGTATTTTAGATAGGTAATCCAAATGGATGTGGCATTTAACTATCAACTTCAAAAAATTGAATAGAAAATGTATAACTTCTAGAGGTGATAAGAACTAAACCAATCAATTTACAATGTAGATTTACTCCCATGGGAATGCATTGGAACTACACCATTGATGTGGTCTGCACATCCACTTGCAAAGAGAAGAATCAGGCAACACCATTAAACACTTGATCTGAATCAAAGAGAAGAAAGAAGATTTTGAATTGTGGAATCAATTGACATTACATTCTGGCGTCCCGAATTCAATATATAATTTTGAAGATTGTACTTGATCCACAAATTTTGTTGAGTGATGATTCTCATCTCCACAAGAACCAAATTGAAATTTCTCAATGTGAAACAATATACCTCATTGATATACTTATTTTGATACATTTAAATGAATCATATAGCATACCAAGATGAAATAAAAATACAAATAAATTTTTTAAAATAAAAATATACTCCATTCAACTCACTCAAGATCTATTAATAAATATATTTTTAAAATAATAATATAAACAATATTCATTAAAAAAACTATAGACTATGACTAAATGTTTGACTTATCTATGTTTTGGAACAATTGTTACTAAATAATTTGCCTCGCCCTATTAGCAAGATTTTTATTTTTAATAAAATTCTGGCTTACTGATTCAAGGGAAAAAAATCAAATGCATAATCAAAGTTTTTTGTAAGTTAAATTAAAGTTTAATGACCTCTCATTTAAGATTTAAGAGAAAAGTAGACTATATAGAATTATAATTTGGTGGCCTTTGATGTACGTCTATATCAAATGCTTGTTTCTCATTATAAATTTCATATCATTTTGAGTTAACCATTATAACGTGCAGTTTAAATACGGTAGTGGGTGCACAGTGCAATGGGTCCCAATCATGGGAGTCAAAAGGAGAACCGGCCTTCACGTGCAATTTATTTGATATGAACTGCGCTGTCATAATAGAGCCCGCCTTCCATTGTAAATGGGGAGTCGTGCCAAATCGAAAAGAAGCTGTGAGATGCCCGCCGAGAAGCAGAGATAAGACCGACCGACAGGTAGTATCAGAGTGTTTGACGGAGAGGAGCGAATCGATGGTCCCAAACAATTTAATGGTCTTGCACCCCTTTTCAACAGAGCACAACCATCGATTTAACAAGTTAGCTTCCACAACTTCATATAAGGAACACCTTCGGTGTAAAAATGCTTAAATCTCATAAATAAATAACATTTTTTATAGTTGTCTAATTAATCTAGAGTCATTAGTAATGTACTAAATAAATTTTAAAAATTATAGAACATAAATTAAATGAAAATTTCATTTTCTTTAAAAACTAAAGATCAAATATTAATAATATTCATATTTTAAAAACAATAATGGATTACTAATTGACTATGCAAATACACTCTTTAGTGGTCATTCACAATATGCATAAGGATAATTGGTCATCACCTCAATGGCGACCCAAAGGTGTAATCATTAGAATTAGGGATGAATCATCTTGTTTAGGAATGATGGCTTTAAAGGCTAGGAAACATGTTTGGCCATTGTGCTGTCTCCTATAACCATTATTGAAGAATATAGGCATGCTCAAACTTGTGAAGCTGGATGGAGTTGATGTCATGTACTTTCATGAATCAAAATATACAAACACATGTGCATACACATCCACATAATGCAATATACTAAAAATGCCATTAATCATTTCCCAATTGAGGTCACATTGTAACATTGTGAGTAACCTCATAAAACATCTAAACATTACATCATTATCAAACCATCATCAAATAATCACATTTTAATTGGTACAATAAAAACATTCTCCTACTATAATCCAAACATCGTTATATACATGTAAACAGTCGAAGTGCTAAAATCATTTGAAGGAAATTTTAACATCACATGCATTCTCATATATTCAAATGTCGTGATATCACCCCTTTCCATCTAAATATCCATTGAAACATAACCATATTACTTTCAGATAATTAACTAACATGGTAACATCATCATCATCATAATAATCACTAGATCTAACACTTATTTTTGTCTACAATGATTAACATTTCAACATCAAATTATACTTATTATATTTGCATCTAAGCGTAGGTTCAACATCATGATACCTTCTTAACCGTGTAAGAGTGGGAGGGGAATTACACCCCATAATTCCATACACCAATAATCCTTCTAATATCATTGTTGCTAGCACAACATTTCTAAAACACTTTGCAAGATCACCAACACTCCCCTTCGCCCTTTATTTCTTTATTCAAGAGGAGGGAGCAATAACCTCCCAACTTCTTTCTGAGATACTCAAAAGTATCATTAGAAAGGTTTTTTTTTTTTTAATATCTACAATTTGTTGCTTAGTCTCAACATATTCCAATTTCACCTCCTTGTCTACAACCTTTTCTTTTAGAAAAAAAGTACTTAATTGTAATGTGTTTTGTTCGTGAATGCATCACTGGATTCTTTGAGATATTGATAACACTTTGTATTATCACAAAGAATTGAAATAGGTTCATCAAATTTTACCTTCATCTCCTTCGAATTGTACTTCATCCATAGTACTTGAGTGCAACAGGAAACTGCTACAATGTATTATACTTTTTCAATAGACATGGACATTAAATCCTGCTTCTTACTCAACCATGATACTAGACAGTCACCAGAAAAGAATGCTTCTCTGCTTGTACTCTTCTTGTCATCAATACATCTGGTCCAATCTGCATCAATGCAAGCAGTTAAATTGAATTTCTCACTCTTGGGATACCATAATCCAAAATCCTTTGTAGCTTTCAAGTACTGAAAAATTCTCTTCACATCCTTGACATGAGTTTCCTTGGTGTCACTTGAAACCTAGCAACATTCCAATTGCTTGCATAAGATCTGTTGTTAGGCCAAGATCAAGACATTTGTGATGTCTTTCAATTTTGATAAGATCCTTATGGGGTCGAATTGAGAATTGAAGTAAGAGGTTAACCTTTGTTGTACATAATCTATTCAATTCAAGTAAATCCTTGAGGTCAATAGAACCAATTTATATGAACTCCATGAGTCATAGTCAACTATTAAGGCTTGTAATGCTAATGATATGTAAAGTCCACAAATCGATTATATACAAAATGGAATCATTGGAAATTAATGAATGTATGGAACATAATGATGTGGAAAGACACATGCATGTATGCATCTATGTGGAGAGGATGCACATACATGTACACATTCATAGAGCTGAGATGCACTTGCTTTCATAACTAGTTAATGTGAACGAATAAAATGAAATGTGAAGAGAGTAGTAAGACTCGAGTAATCCCATGTAAATGTACATAATAAAGTTGAATCCATGAATTGACTTAAGTTGTATTACATCCAAATGATCTTGAATAGCTCCTCTAAACGATTGATATAATGTAGTTTTAACATGTCATAGTAGTTAAGCCCACCTAGTCAAGTCAACTAGAAATTGAGTAATGATGTATCACATTGAGTAGGGAGGTGAATAATGACTGCATGTTAGACGTGTGTTGCAACTATATAAATCTTTGGCCAAAGTGGCGTAGCATTTTGCATGCACATGTCAGTTCACAAGATCTAGATACACTTCCTAGTTAGAAGGTCATACTAGTTAGGAGGTACCTATAATGCGTGACCAACTAGATTCATGCAGGTTCTTAACACAAGAATCAAATGGCAACGAGACCTAGTCTTGTGTCTGCACCCTCATGCAAGGTAGGGTCACTTTTGTATGGAAGGTGAGTGGGAGACCACCAAATTTATGGTTGGAAGCAAAGCACCTTGATGATGCTCTCACTCCTCGAGGAATAGTCGAGACTTGTATGAGATTCCAAGTTGGAAAACAAAACACGAGTGAACTCTGACTCTTCTCATTTACTTATTGCATATTAATATATGCTAGAAAGAAAACACACAATAGCTATTGTTTTTGTAATGTCATTCAAATGATATTTCATACATTTCATATCTTGAATTAAAATAGTTAGAAAAGTTTCAAAATTTTGATTTATGTAAAATTGACAATTCTTTTCTTTGTAAAAATATAAATTATTTTCCTTATATTTTCTAAATAAATAATATATGTCATAAAATAGATTCAATAAAAAACTTTCGAAATTTCTAAAGTCACGCACTTCATAAACACAAAGACAAAACTCTAAAATCTTTACCAACATAGCATTTTTTTGTTTTGATAACACCCTACATAAAACCCCAAAATTTAAATTTTCCCTTGATGCTGTCAGATTTGGCAGTGCAAAGAATAGACGCTCTAAAGTTTTGGTTGCCATGCATTTTTTGTGTGTCAATTTTGTCATGTTGGCAACCCTTCTTCAGTCAATGTCACTTGTTCTTCACTACTGACATCTGCAACAACCTGCTATGTATGTATTTTTTGGTACAATTTGTCATCATTCTTATTCTTTTGGGTAACACTCTTTTCTAAATATTTGAAAAATCAAAATCTCTGACAAATCAATTAATGACTATCATTCTCCAAGAAGATTATCTTCTCATCTGAAAAATCAAAATCTCTGACAAATCAATTAAAGACTATCATTCTCCAAGGAATATCTTCTCATCGGTAAATTTGATTCGCCGTCACTATAGATCTTCAATGAATGATTTTTTTACCTTCAAATTTAAGACATTCGTATGCTGGAAATAAATGTACACCTAGATTTTCACTGTTGGTAAATCCCGAAGCCTCTGCTAAGAATTCTTTCATTCCAATTATACAGAATCCCATTCATTGTTCTTATAGCTCATAGGAAACTCGACTGAGCGTCTGGCAAAAAAAATTTATACCTTATTTTTCCATTTCGCCGAAAAATCCCTGGCACTGGTGGAATAGTCAGAAGAATCCATTGCTATTGTAAAACTAAAAACATTATTCTGACCGTTCCACCAGTGCCAAGATTCTTCGTCTTAAACGACGATCAACTTCTTCCCATTCTTCAGATAGCAGTCAAGAAGTCTCCATTCAGTAAGAATCCCCCGCCCAAATAAAATAATGAAATTTCGTCGACACCAGCAAAATCCTCTTCAATGAAGCCAGAGAGGGAGTGGCTTCTGACAAATCTGCAAAGGAAAATTTAGCCTCGAGTGTGGAAAATGAAATTGCGTTTCTGAGCGGAATTGTCGGGTGCACGGAGAGAGGTAAGCCATTACCTAAATATGCTGTTATGGAATAAAATTTCCTGATTCGCCGTTTATTATAGGAAATTTATAAGGTTTTTATGCAGTAGATCTTTTGCCCCATGCCCCCAAACATTAAAGATTGAGAATGTCTCCTCAATTTCCATGGACATTTATCCGTTTAGGTAATGTGCTGATGGCTAAAATGATCGTTTCTGTGTTCCTTTTGGTCTATAAATAATTATTTTTAGAGGATTATAGTTGCATGTTGTGCGTCTCTTTAATATTCTGAATGGATAGTGTGAGGGACTTCCTGGTGTAGGGACAGGTCACTTGACTGTTTGAGGATGGGGCTAAATGTAATGACGGAGCAGCCGTTTTTTGTGCTGTAAAATATAACTAAAAAAGAGTAATATTTAGAAAATTATATATTTTTCTTTTTAGTATATGCAGTTTGTAATGCTTCTTTTTATCATGGAAGGGTAATTTTGAATAGAAAAAGAAAGAAAATCTTTGATGATAAATGGGTTTTCTGAATATCTAATCCCAATCAAAATCACACAGTCTTCTTTTTCCTCCTCATGTATGTACAAGTGGATGAATATTTAAAAGAAATTCCTATTGATCAAACATAAAATTTCCAAGCGATGAGAACTATATCACTAAGAATGAATTGGGATTTCTATCATCTAATTTTATCCACACATCAACAAGATCAAAAACATCTCTCAACCAAAAATCACACCCTCTATTTTTCTTCTTCATTTGATTGAATATTACAAGTACCATGTGCTATTGTTGTTTCATTTAACTGATTCAACAAGTACGACAAGAAAGTGTAACATGAATATCTGTACAAAAACCAACAAGGAAAGAAAAAATATACTTCAATTAGCACTGGTTTCAGGTTTTCAATGTTGTATATAAAAGTTGTTTTTCAATGGCATTTGATTTATCTTCCATTGATCACGAATATATCCTAAATGTCTGAACGTCATACATCTCACAGTTGATAGAAAAACAAATTGCTTTTTCTACCATAAGTTCACATATGTACTTGTTCTGTAGCAGAGTAAAGCAACAAGAAATAATCAAATGATGAAACGATTAGAAAAACATCAATGTAGAGCTTCTTTTCTCTCGAGGCCTTGAAATCTAAAAAAATCACTTTCAACTTTAAACCTAATCTATTTACAAATTTGGCTAAGCACCTATCCATCACATGGATATCCTTCCTATGCCTTCTTATCTTTTTAGCATTGCCTGTACCTAGTTATTGTTTCTCCTCCACATCTGAATTCTGAAGCAGGCATCTAGTCTTAACAAAAATTTTTTTGTTTTTCAATCTTTTTAGCTTTACTCTAGTCTCCTTCTGGAAGCTTCTTTCTCGAACTGGGGTTAATAGTTTTATAGATACTTCTACGGTGAAGCTGCAATTTGTTTTACAATGGCTTCTATTTCCTTTGTTGTGATTGGTTAATTTCTTGCAAATCCTATGCCTGCTGCTTTGTTATGTGACTTATTGTGCTGATTTTACAGGTGAATGTTCAAATTTATGTTGTAATTTTTAATTGGCTATGCTAATGTGTTTTTTTTGTCAAAATCATACCTTAGCCAGAAAAAAGAGTATTAAAAGGCCTTTGATTCATTAATAGAGCATGGCTGCAGATTCGGATCTAACAACTGTTGTTCATACTCGGGGAGAAATTCTTGTAAGTTTTGAAAAAAATAAAATTGAGGAAGTTTTTGCTATCTACATATAAAAAAAATTTCGATCTTTGACGATGACTACAGAATGGTAAGGATATTCATGATTATATATTTTACTAAATTGGTAATTTAGAGTGAAAGCAGAGGGTGAATTTGCCTATAATATAAAATAAACTTTCATTAGGGTTTGAATTAATTTTCTTTATATGTTCTGTAAAAGTGAGCCATAATAGAGAGTTGAATTTCCCATACAAAACAAAATATTTCAGGGTTTGAATTTTTGATTTTATATATATTTTTCTCTTCTGTTGAACTGGAAACTATGGCCAGAAAACAAAATATTCCTATTTGTGTGTTTGCTTTCTTATTTTTCCAAGGTGAAATTACTCTTTTCTATTTATTTATTTATTTATTTTGTATGAACTGACTTTGTTTATTGAAATTACTCTTTTCTCTTTTCAATTTTTGATGAAATTTAGATAAACTAGTTGCATCCCCCCATATTTCCCGAGAAATAGCATGCATATGCAAACAACGAGCTTTCAAATCCACAACAGAATCAAGTAAATCAATGCATGGAATAGGAGCCCATACCTATGAAGACCCACCTCCTAAGTCAGAGTTGGTTTGAATTTCACTTACCTTATCATCTTTTCCTGATGTCGAAGATTCCCTTACCTTATCCCCCCTTTGATGTGACGAAGATAACTCAAGTGGGTTACTGTTAGACTGTTTGTCCATCATCTTTTCACCAGCGTTCAGCCGAGAAACCCTAGATGCCTCATTTACAGATGAAAACTTCACAAATTTTGCATAGGATCCAAAAATCGTTGATGCCCTTCACCAGATCTGTCCATACTCCACCAATTTCCATTGCTTGGACCTCTGAAAAAACCCCGAAAATACTTGGAGACCGGTCTGAAATTTCTTAAGTCTGCCCTCAACCAATTCTGCGCCACCATATCTACCCATTTGCCCTTCGTGAAGACCAGTTGTGGGACATGCGGCGGATCATCCCAGCCCACGTCAGCCCATTCGCCAATAACCCTAGTTTTGCCCATACTGAGCAAGAAATTGTAGTCTTATCTCTTTTTTGGTTGGTGGTCTGCAAACAACAACAATTATATTCTTGCCTAGGCGTGGAGTTGGTTATCCTGCTACCATTGTTATAGATAATCTGCTATATCTGTTATTGAAGAGTGTGTTGGAATCTGTATTGCTGATGAATCTTTCCTACAGCACAATCAAGGTTCATTGCATATTCCTCTGAGTCGTTGGCTGCTAAACGGCGTGAACCTCTTCAAGATTGCAGGAAACCCAGCTTGTAACCCTGGAACTAGTCTTTCAAGCTCTAGAGAATGTCAAACCGTTGTGCCAGAGGAAAGCTATGAAACAAACATGGCACAATGTGGGGACGAAAAATGTCATGGAAACCTGAAGCTCAATCCAAGGACGTGCAAGTGCCAACAACCTTATACGGGTCTATTGAAATTTAGGGCTCCCTCATTTTCAGATCTGCGAACAAGAGGCGATTCGCACAAAGCGTAGTCTTCTCCATTGGCAAGAGTCTCAGCTTTAGCTCTGCTATATTTATTGTCCGCAATGTCTTCGCTACTTGATCTATCGCCCGCCCAAGATACCAAAAAAAATTATTGTTAGCTTGTTAATATTGAGAAAATTAAATTTAAATGAGAGAGAAGCATTTTAATTTTAATTAGAAAAGCAAGTTAGATTTTTGAATAGTTGAAAAGAATGATTTTTCATTTTTATTTAAAAGATGTTTAAAATTCAAAATTGGGAATTAGGTCAAAATTCATTCCATTTAGCCTAGGTTGGAAAATATTTTTGGGGTTGTTGGATTTTTGGAAGAAAAATATTTTGGATGGAGAAATTGGGGATTTTGGAGGAAATGGAGATTTTCTTGAATGGCAGTTTGGGCTCGTCTTCAAAATCTTGCCAGGAATGCGAAATGAGGTAGGATTCGATTTCATCTCTTGTTTTCCTGTGATATTGGTTTTGTATTTTTTTTTTTAAAAAGGGAATGGTTTTTCTTGAAGATTTTGTACTTTAAACCTCCAAGAATGTTGTAAAAATTTAGGTTTCAATTTTGAAAATGTTGGTTGCTCTGGGGTCAAGATTGTCTAAATGGTTTTGTGTTTGAGCAAATTTGGCATATCTAAAGGCCATGGAGTATTTGGAAAATCATGAACTTGCTGGGAAAATTTCCCATAATGTGGTTTTGAACAAGCTGGAAAATATATGGGACTATGATAAAAAGGAAATGGGGGTTTACGTTTCTTAAAATTTCGTTTATTCCTATTTAAATAAAATTGAAAATCGAAACTATGAAAAAAAAAGAAGGAAAAGAATAAATAAATAAATAAATAAAAAAAGGGAACGAAATTATTTTGGGGTTTTGGGGGGGGGGGGAGTCGAAGCTCAACCCACGCCCCTCCCATTTCCGCCACCCGCAAAACTGTGGAGGTAGCCTCTGCGCCCTCCACAACGGCCGCAGAGCCCCTACGTCCACCCTGTGGAAGCGAAGGGACTGCGTCCACGTGAGTGGCTGCAGTTACCCCGCTCCACAGTGTGGAGTCCGAAGGGTCTGCGACCCCACGGCAGCCGTAGAGACCCCAACTTCACTGTGTGGAGGCCGAGGGTCTGCGTCCACCATGGTGGCCACAGGCTCGGCGGCTAGGGCACGGCTGCAGCCTCACGGCTAGGGCACGGCTGCCCTCCTAGTATTTTTTTAATATTTTTTTTTAGTTTAAAAAAAAAGAGGTGTATATTAAATTTTAGGTTTTCTTGTTTTTTTTATAGAGTTTTTAATTAATAGTTAAATATTATTAATATACATATGTTAATGATAAAGATTAACATTTATATATTAATTAATATTTATTTGTGTAACATAAAATTATTATTAATAAATATTGTATTAATGAGATTAATATACATATATTAAATAATACTTAATTTGAAATTGTGCATTATTAGATTTAAAATTGTTATATTTTATTTCCTGGAGATAATATTTTTATTGGTAAATTGCTTGGAATAAAATATATCTTGTTAATTTCTACATAATATGTTATTCAAGGATATAGTATTAATGGATTTGAATATGCTAGGAGACCTAGGAATTTTAGAAAAAAAAAAGAAGAAATATTTATCATTAGATATCTTGTAGACTTAAATGATATGCTATTAGATTTATTGGAAATTGAACGATGTGTCGATTTGAGAATTGGTAAGATATTGTTGTTATCATTGGTGAAATAAATGGTTTAAATATACCTTCCCTCTGTAATGAGAATTAGACAAATGGTAATATTGCAACTGTGGCATTGTATTCCCCTTTGTAATTGTGATTTTCTGTTAATGTATTTGGAAAACTTAGATCGTTTAGAAAACTTGATCAACTTTTACTGTTTAAACCAGTAGGAAAGAAGAATGTCTGTTTCCGGTTATTGCCTATGCAAGTTAAATTTTTGTATTTGCTTTGGTTTAAAGTAATGACAAGCCTTGATATGCTTGTTTGGACCCTGTCGTCTGGTTGGTTTATGGTTGGCCATAGTGGGTCGAGTCCCTAGTTAGGGTATTGTCATACAAGAGACCTTTGTATTGGCTTTTAATACGTTCAGTTGGATCTGTTTCTATGTAGGGATCATTTATGTATTTATTGACCAAAGTGGTCGTTTGTATATTGGTTGTGTTCACCTAAAGGGCAGAAATGTAAATGACATGAACCTTATGTAATCTTAACTTAATTAATTGCCAGAGGGGTCTTGCAGTTGAGCAGACCCGGAGATGTAGCCCTCTAGGGGTGAACTCTGAGATCATTTCTATGTTATGTGATGCTTTTGTCTCTCATGTTTCATAGTTAGTGTTGGCATGTATGGATGCATTATGTTAAGTGTGTAATGGGGATTAGATGAAGATAATTTTTGGAATGCATGTATATAGTCATCTTGTTAAACGCAGTAATTAGGGTCATAAAAGATCATAGATATGATCATGGGAAGTATTTTGTTAATGTTAATGAAAATAAGTAAGCATGGAAAGAACTTACTAGGTTATGATGAAAATAAAGCATGTAATGAAATTAGATGCATGGTATATGGTTAAGGAAAAATTTGAACGAAATGAATGGATAACAATTATTGGATGAACTTGTCATATTACCTAAATTGTAATTCTAATGGATGAACTTCATTTAGTTACTTACATTTTAATCTCAATAAATGAACATCATCATAATAGCTATATTTTAACTAAATTGGATGAATTCATTTAGTTATTTACGTTTTATTCTAAATAAATGAACTTCATCAAATTAGCTTCATTCTAACTATAATTGGATGAACTCAATTGGATTATCCACATTATAACCTTAATAAATGAACTTCATCCTAATACCTACACTTTAACTATAATGGATGAACTCATTGGTTATTTACATTTCAATCTAAATAAATGAACTTCATCTTATTAACTATATTTTAACTATAATGGATGAACCCATTTGGTTATGTACATTTTAGCCTTAATAAACGAACTTCATTTTATTAGCTATATTGTAACTAAAATGGATGGACTCGTCAAGTTAACCATATTTTAACCTTAAGGGATGAATTTGCATGTGATCTATGTTTTAACTTCTATGGGTAAAATTCCTCATGTTAGCCTCATCTTCAACCATAATAGATGAACGCTTCCTAATTTCTATAATGATTATTCACTGAACAAAGTATATCCATGTTTCAAGTAATAACATGTAATTAAGATATCCTGTTTAATTGGATCAGATGTCACGAGTTGAGTTAGGTGTTAGGTTACGTAATCATGTTGGGAAACTCCTTAGGTTCATTTAGTCTTCGGCTGCGTTATCTATGCATTAGAGAACTCCAATGCATCTTAATGTTGTGTATTAAAGTTTCTAAAAAAAAAATATTTACACTCCATTGGAGTGTTTTAGCTTTATCCCTTTGAGGTTTCCTGGTGGGGCATTACATGTGGGTCCACATGAGGCTTGGATGGGTCGGGGGTTCAGATTAGGTTGCCAAGGTAACCCAGTGTATGGGGCTGGAACCTATGAAGACATGCCATGGTAACCATACCAAGTTGTGTGATGACACTTGTCCCTATGTTCGCTAGTGTGTTGTTGTGTTGTCTTGATAGGAGAACCTTTGGTGGAGTCGTCCTGTTGCTTATGCCCTTGTGAGAACCTGATTTCATGTCAAACCTTGGGTTGCGATGACTCGGTTTTGTGGATGCTCTAGTGGACCTTTGTATTTGCTTCGATCATGTTCAGTTGAATCCTTTCCTATTCAGGGATCAATTATGTATTTATTGACCGATGTTGTCAATTGTACATTGGTTATGTTTCGCCTTCATGGCAGGATTGTAAATAATGAGAACCTCATGTATTCTTAACTTTATTAATTATCAAAGGGGTCTTGCAGTTGAGCAGACCTGGAGATGTAGCCCTTTAGGGGTGAACTCCGAGATCATCTTGGTGTTATGTGATGATTTTGTTCTTATGCTTCATGTTTAGTGTTAGCATGTACGGATGACATTTTGATAGAATGTAAAGTGGAGTAGAAGAAATTAATCTTAAATGCATGTATGCAGTCATCTTTTAATTGTTGAAATGGGATCATGGAAGATTGAAGATTAGAGCAATAAAATGCATTTAGTTATTGTTAAGGAAATTAAGTATGCATGGAAAGATCTCATTAGTTTATGATGAAATTCAAGTGTGTTAATAAATTAGATGTATCACTTAAATTTTAATGAAAAGTATGAACGAAAGGTATGAATAAATCTTAATGGATGAACCTTATCTTGTGATTTATATTTTCATCTTCTGAAAGAAATTATCCTTGTTTAAGAAATATCTCGTTATAAGATAATTAGCTTATTGGATTAATTAGTGTGAGTTAAGTGAAATGTGAAATTAAGTAATCACGTTGGGAAACCCTTTTAGGAGTTAGTTGATGTCTTTCGCTATGTAATCTATACTTTGATATCTCGATGTATCTTAATGTTGTATTTAACTTTTAAAAAAAAAAATATTGCACTCTATTCTCGTGTTTAGCTTAATCCCTTCGGGGTTTCCTGGCGGGGCATTACATTCGGTATCAGAGCCCATGTTGCAAACATTGGGATCTCTGGTGTCATGTGTGCCCTTAGTTGGTGTGAGGTGTATTGACCTTATGTGCATGCTTGTCCTCCTCTTTGTATGTGAGTGATTGAGCAGACCTTAACTTGTGTGTAACGCGTGTGTTCACACCTTGTTTTCACCTTCTTGAAGTTGGTGCTTTGGAGTGATTATATGTTCTTTGTTGCTTATTGATATCTTGGTCTACGATTACTCATATTCTGAAGAAGAATTGTATGTACCTTTCTTATTGAGTGTTGTACTCTTTGGACTAATCCATTTGGGCTGGTCTGTGCTTGTCTTGAATCTAAAAGTGTGAATTGTGCTTGTTTAAGATTATGATCTAGCTTAGTGTTGTCCACTTGAAGGACTAGTATGGCAAATATTGAATGCTTATTTTGTAGCAAATTGAATGATTATGACCATTCCTCTCTCTCTCTAGAAATTAAAATGTTTGGGATATGTGTAATTATCTCTTATATGAGGTTTCTTTTTGCAAGAGAAAGGTGTGACTTCTTGAACCCTTGTGTGAGCCTTATGACGCTTATGTCGTTTTAGATAATAAAAAGGGGCTATGGGTTTGAAAGTTCATTTTGGTTATTGGGAGAAAACTGTATGTTTACATTAAGAATTCTCCATGTGTTTTGTAGGAGTAACATAATTAAGTTCTGTCTTAAGTAATGTGCACTAATATGTGAATAGTTGTTATGTGAAACTACTTAGTTTGTAAAAAGAAGTATTAAAGGGAACATGTTATAGTAGCTTCGAGAGTGTATTAATGTGTTCCACCAAAGACTATTTTATGTGTTTCATTAAACCAGTTTGATTGAGGATTTTTTTAGCAATGCTCCATTGAACTTGCTTTTGGGTATATGTAATTGCCTTATTATGTTTAGAAAGTGCGAATGAAAAGCTTGTTTGATGTGCATGCATTAATATGTATTGTTTTGGTGATAGTTCCTCGCTTACCTTTTGATCGTAATTTGATTTTCAATGATAGGTTGCAAATTATGATATGTGTCTGTATTGTATTAAAGTAGTGGGTGTTCTCAAGAGGTCTAATAGTATCGAAAAGACTGCCTATTTTGATCTCTATTGTTTGGAAAACTAAAACATTCTGTTGCAACCATAATAATTGGAAACATCATGTTAGGCTGTTCGGCATCCTTCTAAAATGGTAGCGACATGAAAACTGTGCAATTGAAATGATAGGCTTATAGTGAGAAATTTTAGCATGTAGTGTGATTTTGTTGATCTTGTGTCCATGTAGGAAATAGTTTGGTTATCAAACTTTCTTTCCCTTCTCTTTGCCTAAATCATAAGATTTTTAGAAATGCTACTAAGAATGCATTTATTTAAAAAGAAAAATTGCATAATTAGTAATGTGAATTCGAATGCTTAGTGAAATTCGAGAAAGATATAGGAATGATGTTATTTTCTTATGTAATTGTGAATTGTTAATAATTTCAGTACTTGTATCTAGAGTAAACTTGATTCAGTAATTTATGTGGAAAGCATAATTTAAATCTCCCTTGAGTAGATGATAGCGTACTAGAAAGTACTCCCCGTAGATGTGACTAAACCAGTACTGGTATATTCGTGTGTATTGTAAGAAACCAGTGCTTATTATATGTGCCATGGGTTGGTGAAGTAATCAACCATGGAGGATGTGTTGCTTATGAGTATGGGAAACCATACTATTTATGTGATGCTTATTTGTTTCCCTACTGAGTACCAAACCTCGAGTTGTGGGTAATTCAGTATGTTAAGGGGTAGTATTCGAAGTCACCATTCCTTGAATAGTATGGATCGACGTACGAGTAATATTGGCGCGAAGTGACTTTAGCTTCTCTATTTCGAGGAATGATATAGTTATACAATAAAATTGTATCAAAGGTGTAATCAATACTTTCCCTTTTGATGAATCTATTTATAGGTTTATGTGTGACAGCCTATTCCTCTCCTTTATTTGAGCATATTGATGGTGATTCTTGAGCATAGTGATGGTGTATTTTGGAGGATCCTTTGCCTTGTCTTCATGAAAGGTAGGTTTATCCACATGGGCTATCAGTTAGTAGGTGTTGGTGGACATGTGGGTGGACCTTAGTCATGTATACCTCTGGTTTACGGTGAGTATCCTTATAGATATGTCGCTATGCGGGATGTGACCTGCGCATGCTTGTTTCTGCGAGGTACACTACCATGCAGGATACGTCCATTGTGTGTCTTCTTCGCTTGGGGTATTGCCATTCTGCCTGACGACGTGATGCGGGGTGATGTCGAGGTGCACACCGCCATGCCATGTGGGTAGTGTGACTATGTCGCACCACATGATGAGCTACTGTGATGGCTAGATGATTGTTCCTTCCTTCCTCATTGGTGGCTAGATGCTAGTCACATAGTGATGTTATGTGCAGTTGTGATATTCTTTATATTTCTTTGGGGACCAGCAATTTATTTTACTTTGACTTTGAAGGTTTAGCCATGATCTTGTGATATTTTGCATTCTTTATTTGGTGTTGCAAATTTCGGATTATTTTCTTTCCTTACTGTTGGAATTGATGATTTATTGTCTTTATTCATCTGTACTTTGGTGGCTAAACTAATTTATCCTTATTGTTTTTGTATGCTGGTCTTGTGTTGAACTGTGAAATTCCTCTCCAAGGACGTATGAGACGGTCTTGGTAAAGTGTGTACGAGGAAGTAGACATAAGGAACCTTGAGGATGGGGGTATGTGAGGCTATGATGCATCTAGGATCCACTACCTACCTATGTGTGGTGACTATCTCTTGGAGGCTAACCACCTTACTCAACAAGGGATATTCACAAGGGTCTTGTATGGAAGGTAGCACCGCAATGGTGTGCCCTAGCACCATGAAGCCTTTGAGTGAGATATTGGATATTTATGATCATATTGTTGTTCTGAGATCAGGCATAGAGATGTTGATTGTGCATGTTATCTTTGACCAAGCATTAGACATGCTCACATGTGGCCTTTTGAGTTGTGCATTTCAGTTATGCGGATGGTTATTATGTGTATCATGGAGTAAATTGTATTAACTTGTCACTATGTTATGGGACATAGTCTTTGGAAAGGTTTTCTTATGCCTGGCAAGTGTAAACAATTGAGTTATTTATGTTGCTCTTATTCATGAAAGTTAACTTGGTTGTAGAAATTAAAATTTTGAAGCTAGTTCTATGCGATAAAGTTTTATGAAAAATATGTATTGGTAAAAGAAATTGATCACGATGGCATGTTTTCTTGTCATATTTGGTAGATGAGTATGGTAATTGTTGTTTACCTCTTTGTAATACATTAACTTGGTGTAATGAAAGGGAGAAAATTCTTGTTTCTCTGCTATGATTGTGGACAATTCCTAGAATATTATAAGAAATGTATGTATTTAGATGTATCTTGCCAATGGATAATGGAATTCATAGAGGAATTAGCAATAACATTTCATTTATTTATGGAAATATTCCCATGTGCAATTTAATATTTGTTGAATGAGTTTCAGGGCTGATGTGTGCAACATGTTCTCCATCTAGCCTTACGACTTCCAGGAGTAAGTCAGAACCTGGGGGGAGAATGTAGTACCCCTACCCTAATCAATTCCTAATCTCAGTTTGACCTTGGTTAGTTTATCATAATATAGTGATTATAGTCAGATGTTTTGATTTAGTGCATATCTGTTAATGTGGTTTTCGCACCAGTTTGTATGCATGTTAATTAATTCTCCTATTTCATGTTATTATCTCGGGCTAATGCTTTCATTAAGTTTATATATGTATGCATGTATGACTCTTGGTTGCAGGAGATTCCAGGTACAGTGTCGCGTGGGTGCGAGGTTCGTCTTCACCTAGATTCGCAGGTTTGAGTGTACCTCTTTGGTTCTTAGAACTTGGATTAGGTGGTCGTAAGACCCTCGTTTGACCAAAGTCGTGCTCAAGTGAGCATTATCAATCGTCGTCGGTATTCCCTTTGGTTGGGGTTGTGGGTCGTCTGTTCGTTTGACTTTCTTGGGTTGTGTGTTTTGTGTGTGTAGTTAAATCGAGTAATTAATCCTTAATATTTAATTGTTTTAATGTGTGTTTACCCATTAGTATATTTGGGGACTAAATTAAATAGGCTCCCTTTTTATGTGATTAATCGTTAATTGGATTGCTCAATTCAGGTTGGTAGCAAGTTCAATTAAATGGTTGTTTTTAATGTCAAATTATTATGTTTATGATGTTGGAAAAGAAAGATTTAAATTTAATTAAAATAGAATTAATTTTATCTTGTTGGCATTTTGGAAATAGAAAGGTTAAATTCAGTTATTTGAAAAAATCAATTTTAAATTGAAAAACAAGTTTAATTATTGATATAGTTTTAAAACATGATTTTGAGGAATTATTTTAAATTAAATATTTTAATTCCATAAAAATAAAATTTTGGTCAAACCTTTAACCTAGATTTTTGGAAAAATATAGGAGATTGATTTTTCTTTTTGGAAAATATTTTGGATGGAAAATTTAAGGATTTTGGAAGGAGAAGAATTTCTTGAGCTGCAGGTTGGGGCTCTCCATCAGATCCTTTCCAGGAATGCTTATTGAGGTAGGAATTTGTTTATCAATTTGGTTATTTGTTTAAAAAAAAAAAGGGCTTGAATGTTCTTCATGCAATTTTGGTTTCAAATTCTCCATTGATTGCCTCAAGATTAAGAATTATAGTGGAAATTAGTTAAGATTGGCTGATTGCTTGTATCTTGTTTCAGAAATGAGATTTCTTTTTGCCCAAAATTGTATATTTTGGAAGGATATTCAACAAATTTCTCTAATTTTGAAAACCTCTATCATTCTGAAATTTTTTATTTTAAGTCTCTATATGAGACTATTTAAAACAAAAAATGGGGGTTGTTGTTTTTAGAAAAGAAAAATATAAAACAAAAATATATTTCATAGCAAAATTGATTTTTATTTCAAAATTGAAGTTTAAATTGTTTGAAACAAAAATAAAATAAAATGTAATTAATTGGGGTTGGAGGGATGGGGAGCAGAGACTCAACCCGCCGCCTCCCCCCCTGCACATGTCTGCGACTAGCTACGGCCGCAACTAGTTGCGACTCCCGCGGTGGCCGCAGGGTCCCCTGCGCTGGCCACATGGGCGCCGCGGGACCTGCATCCACCACGATGGCGCCGCCCGCGGCTAGGGCACGATCGCCCAACCCCCGTTAAAGGGAGGTGGGCCCAGCTAACCTTTCGCCACCCCCCATTATACTGTTGTTTTTAAAAATTGTTTTTATATTTATTTTTTTTATTATCAAAAAAAAAAAAAAAAATTATTTAATATTATTAAATGTAAATTTTAATTTAGTTTTTAATTAAGTTTTAATATGGCATTTAATTAATAAATTATGATTATTTGTAATTAATTAATTGTATAAGTGGAAATATACTATAATTAATTTTCAAATTGTATTTTATTATTAATGCATATTTTACTAATTAGATACTTAATTTGTTATTTTGTTATTATTAATTGTATATATTTTTTTTAATTGTGGATTAAAAAATTTATATAGTAATTAATATTTAAGTTTGGTAATTTTCTATATATGCACAAGGAAATAATTGTTAAGTAGGAATGGACTATCTTTATTTGGATTCCTTATATGTTTATGTTTCCTTGATCCGTATAGTGTAACTGGGCTTGGAAAAGATGAAATTGGAGAGATTGTTTTTGAGCCAGTATGAGAACAATGTTTTATTTGAAGAATAAATATCTTATTTAGTTGGTTAATGATTATTTAATTATATTCATGTGAACTTGGTTTAAGAACTCATAACGACACATTTATGTATGCCGATGCTAATGAACCTTAGGGAGTTAGAAAACCAAGAATCAAATTGTACCTAGATGAGGTAGATAACTGTAATCTAACTTAGATCATTTAGAAAACTTGATCAACATTTAATGTTTAAATCAATAAGGGAAAAGATTGTATTTACCAATTGTTGCCTATGCAAGTTTAATTTATCTATTCGCTTTTGCTTAAGTAATGGCAAGTCGTGCTTTGTTTTATAGGACCCTATCGTATGGAGTGATTTGGGGTACTTGTTTCAGCCCTCAGTCTCGAGTTTGACTGTTTCTTTGTGGTGGTGTCGTAATTGGTCATTTCCTTTATGCGGGTGTTGAATGATAATTTGTGATTGACCATAGTTGGTCAGGTCTCTAGTTAGAGTACCGTCAGTCAGTGTACCTCATATGAAGGCGTGTTTGACCAAATGGTTGTTCCTTCCATTTTGAACTCTGTTTGTTTGACCATGTGTTTTCCTTGGTTTATCGAGTTCGTTTGAGTATAGTCTAGTGTCATATGGGAAAGTGGCTTTCGACTGGGGGCCGCACCCAGAGTGGCTACTGGGTAACCCATCAAAAGTGAGTCTAATAAGTGATAACCTTATAGTATATTAGAGTGTTGTTAATGAATCTCTAAGTAAGATAATTGTGCCTCATACATAGGATGAGTGCTAACACAGACTTGGCATGCTGTGAGAAGGCCTGAAATGGAAAACCATCATCCTTGTCTTCACGAAAGGATGTGGGGGTCCACATGAGGCTTGGATGGGCTGGGGGTTTGGATTAGGTTGCCAGGGTAACCCAGTGTATGGGGTTGAAACCTATGAAGACTTGCCATGGTAACCATACCAAGTTGTGTGATGACACTTGTCCCTATGTTCGCTAGTGTGTTGTCGTGTTGTCTTGATAGGAGCACCTTTGGTGGAGTCGTCTTGTTGCTTATGCCCTTGTGAGAACCTGATTTCATGCCAGACCTTGGGTTGCGATGACTTAGTTTTGTGGATGCTCTAGTGGACCTTTGTATTTGCTTCGATCATGTTCAGTTGGATCCTTTCCTATGCAGGGATCAATTATGTATTTATTGACCAATGTGGTCGTTTGTATATTTTTTATGTTTCGCCTTGATGGTAGGATTGTAAATAATGAGAACCTCATGTATTCTTAGCTTTATTAATTATCAGAGGGGTCTTGCAGTTGAGCAAACCCGAAGATGTAGCCCTTTAGGGATGAACTCCGAGATCATCTTGGTGTTATGTGATGATTTTGTTCTTATGTTTCATGTTTAGTTTTAACATGTATGGATGAAATTTTGATAGAATGTAAAGTGGATTAGAAGAAATTAATCTTAAATGCATATATGCAGTCATCTTTTAATTGTTGAAATGGGATCATAGAAGATTGTAGATTAGAGCAATAGAATGCATTCAGTTATTGTTAAGGAAATTAAGTATGCATGGAAAGATCTCATTAGTTTATGATGAAATTAAAGTGTGTTAATAAATTAGGTGTATGACTTAAATTTTAATGAAAAGCATGAACGAAAGGTATGAATAAATCTTAATGGATGAACCTTATCTTGTGATTTATATTTTCATCTTCTGAAAGAAATTATCCTTGTTTAAGAAATATCTCGTTATAAGATATTCAGCTTATTGGATTAATTAGTGTGAGTTAAGTGAAATGTGGAATTAAGTAATCACGTTGGAAAACCCTTTTAGGAGTTAGTTGATGTCTTCCGCTATGTAATCTGTACTTTGATATCTCGATGTATCTTAATGATGTCTTTAACTTTTAAAAATAAAATTATTGCACTCTATTCTCGTGTTTAACTTAATCCCTTCGGGGTTTCCTGGCGGGGCATTACATGTAACGCATGTGTTCATACCTTGTTTTCACCTTCTTGATGTGGGTGCTTTGGAATGATTATATGTGCTATGTATGCTTATTGAGGTCTTGGTCTACAATTTCTTTTATTCTAAAAGAGAGTCGTATGTACCTTCCTTTTGATTCGTTGTACTCTTTTGACTAGACCATTTGTGTTGGTTAGCGATGTCTTGAATCTAAAAGTACGAAATGTGCTTGTTTAAGGTTGTGATCTAGCTTAGTTTTGTTCGCTTGAAGGACTAGTGTGGTAGATATTGAATGCTTATTATGTAGTAAATTGAATGATTATGACCCTTCATCCTCTCTCTCTCTCTAGAAATTTAAAATGTTTTTGATATGTGTAATTGTCTTTTATTTGAGTCTTCTTTTGCGAGAGAAGGTTGTGACTTATTGAGCCCTTGTGTGAGCTTATAACACTTATGTGTTTTTAGATTATAAAAGGGCTTTGGTTTGAAAGTTAATATTGGTTATTAAAAAAAATTGTATGTTTACATTAAAGAATTCTTTATGTGTCTCGTAGGAGTAACATAATTAAATTCCATCTTAACTAATGTGCATTAATATGTGAATAGTTGATTTTGTGAAACTGCTTTAGTTGTAAAAGAAAGTATCAAAAGGGAACATGTTATAGTATCTTTGAGAGTGTCTTAATGTGTTCCACAAAAGATTGTTTTATGTGCTCCTTTAAACCAGATTGATTGAGGACCTATTTTTGCAATACTCCATTGAACTTGGTTTTGGATATATGTAGTTTCCTTATTATGTTCAGAAAATACGAATGAAAAGCTTGTTTGATGTGTATGCATAAATGTGTATTATTTAGTTGATAGCTCCTCGCTTATCTTCTTACCGTACCTTGAATTTTCAATGATAGGTTGCAGATTTTTTATATGCTTTGTTTTGAACTAAGAATAGTGAGTGTTCTCAAGAGGTCTTGCATTATCGATAAGATTACCTATTTTGATATCTGTTGTTCGGAAAACTAGAAAATTCTATTTCAACCATAATAATTGGAAAAGCCATGTTAGTTTGTTTTGGCATCCTCCTAAAAAGATAGTGAAATGAAAACCATGCAACTAAAATGATAGACTTATATCTGAGCATATAGTGTGACCTTGTGGATCGTATGTATTCATAGGAAATAGTTTAATTTTCAAACTCTCTTTCCCCTTCTCCTTGCCTAAGATCATAAGATTTTTAGAAATGCTACTAAGAATGTAGTGATTTAAGAAGAATTTTTATAACACATATGAAATTGTATGTTTTCTTTTGGCTTCTAATTTAAAGAGGAAAGTTTTTCGCTTTGGAAAAGAAAATTGCATAGTTAGTAGTGTGAATGCAAATGCTTAGTGGAATTTGAGAAAGATATCGGAATGACGTTATTTCCTTGTGTAAGTTTGAATTGTTAAGAATTTCAGTACGTGTATTTAGACTAAACTTTATTTAGTGATTCATGTGGAAAGCATAGGTAAAACCCATCTTGAGTAGATGATAGCGTATTGAAAATTACCCCCGTAAATGTGACTAAACTAGTAATGGTTCTATACCTTGTGTGTTGTAAGAAACCCGTGCTTTCTATGTGTTCCCATGGGATGGTGAAGTAATCAATCATGGAGGATATGTTTGCTTATGAGTATGGGAAACCATACTGTTTATGTGATGTTACTTATTTGTTTCCTTACTCAGTGCCAACCCACGGGTTGTTGATAAGTCAGTATGTGAAGGGTTAGTATTAGAAGCCACCATTCCTTGAATAGTATGGAATGGCGTACGAGTAATGTCGACGCGAAGCGACTTTAGCTTCCCTATTTCGAGGAAAAATAGTTATATAATGAAACTGTATTATAGGTGTACTCAATACTTTCCCTTGTGATGAACCGATTTATGAGGTTCATGTGTGCCAGCCTATTCCTATCCTTTATTTGAGCATAATTGATGACAGTTCTTGAGCATAATGATGGATTTTATTGGAGCATCTTTTGCCTTGTCTTCATGAGAGGCATGTTATTTTTCACATGAGCTGCCAATCGACTAGTGTTGGTAGACTTGTGGGTAGACCTTAGCCATGTATACCTCTGGCTTACGGTGGGTATTCTAAGAGGAACGTTGCTATGCAGGGTGTGACCTGCGCATGCCCTTTTCTGCGAGGTACACTGTCATGCGGGATACGTCCATTGCGTGCCTTTTCCACTTGGAGTATTGCCATGCCATGCTGAGACACGATGCGGGATGTAGTAGACATTGCCATGCAGCCTACCGACAGGTTTAGGGTAGAGCCATGCCACATGATGACGTGATGTGGGGTGATGTCAAGGTGCACATTGTCATTCCATGCGGATGTGTGACTAGGCCACACCACATGATGAGATACTGCGATAGCTAGACGATTGTTGTTTTCGTATGTTGGTCTGGTGTTGGAATGTGAATTCCTCTCCAAGAACGTAGGAGATGGTCTTGGTTGAGTGTATACGAGGAAGTAGATGTAGGAAACCTTGAGGATGGGGGTATGTGAGGCTGTGAGACAGCTAGGATCCACTACCTACCTATGAGTGGTGACTATCTCTTGGAGGCTAAACACCTTATGCAAAAAGGGATGTTCACGAGGGTCTTGTATGGAAGGTAGCACCGCTATGGTGTACTCTAGCACCATCAAGCCCTTGAGTGAGATGTTGGATATTTATGATCATGTTATTTGTTTTGAGATTAGGCATAGAGATGTTGATCGTGCATGTTATCTTTGATCGAGCATTAGACATGCTCACATGTGGCCCTTTTGTGCTGTGCAATCCAGTTATGTGGATGGTTATTATGTGTAATCATGGATTGAATTGTGTTAACTTGTCACTATGTAATGGGACATAGTCATTGGGAAAATTTCTTATATGCCTGGAAAGTATAAACAATTGAGCTATTTACATTGCTCCTATTTATTGAAATGTTAACTTGGTTGTAGAAATTGATATTGGAAGCTAGTTCTATGCGATAAAGCTTTGTAAAAGGATGAATTGGTAAAAGAAATTGATCATGAGGGCATGTTTTCTTGCCATGTTTGGTAGAATGAGTATGGTAATTGTGGTTTTTTTTTTGGTTTTTTTTTTGCTATAATTGGTGTAATGAAAGGAAGAAAATTCTTGTTTCTCTGCTATGATTGTGGATAATTCATAGAATATTTTAAGAAGTGTATGGCTTTAGTTGTACCTTGCTAATTGGTAATGATATTCATAAAGGTTTTAGCAATAATGTTTCATTTATTTATGGAAGGATTCATATGTGCAAATTTATATTTGTTAAATGAGTTTCAGGGCTAATACGTGTTGCATGATTTCTGTCTAGCCTTACGACTTCCAGGAGTAAGTCGGAGCCTAGGGGGGACAATGTACTGCCCCTACCCTAGTCGGCCTTGTAAAACCGGTTTGACCTTGGTTGACTTTTTGTATGTGGCATTCTTGGATGGTTGATTAACCATTATGTAATGTTGTAGATTAGATAATATGAATATTGTGGGTACCTGTTATTGTGCTTTCGCATTGATTCTTGTGTAAGTTTAATTATTTTCCTAATTCTTGTTAAAAATCTCAAGCTAACGCCTTCATTGAATATATATATATATATATATATATATATATATATGCTTGCGTGACTCATGGTTGCAGGATATTGCAGGTACAGTACCACCTAGGTGCGAGGTTCATCTCCATCAGGATTCGCAGGGTTGAGTATACCTCTCATCCTTAGAATTTGGATTAGGTGGTTGTAAAACCCTCGTCTTGCCTTAGCCATGATAAAGTGAGCGTCGTGTGTGGTCCATCAGTTTCCCTTTTCATTTGGGTTTGCGTGTCGTGTGATTGGTTGGATTTCTTGGGTTGTGACTTGCATGTGGTAAAATGGATTTTTTTATCCTAAGTATTAAATTCAATTTAATGTGTTCATTTATGCATTGGTAATTGAGAAATTTAAAATAAATAAGTTTCTTTTATGTGATTAATCATTAATTAAAAAGATCGCTTTATGTAAGTTTGTAGCAAGTTTAAGTATTTAATTTGATTTAATGTGTTCATTTATGCATTTGTAATTGAGGAATTAAAATATATAGGTTTCTTTTATGTGATTAATCATTAATTAAAAAGATCGCTTTATTTATGTTTTTAGCGAGTTTAATTTAATGGTTAATTTTAAATAACGAATTTAATTAGTTTATGCATTTTAAAAAGGAAAGAATTAAAGTTATTTGAAATAGAAATAATTTAATCTCTTTTGCATTTTGGAAAAGAAAGGTTAATTTTACTTATTTAAGAAAATCAATTTTTATTAGAAAAGCAAATTTAATTTATATGTATATTTGATATAGTGTAAAAGATTGATTTTGGGAATTAATTTAATTAAAATATTTTATCCTCGTCAATATTGTGAAATATAAATGTTAGCTTAGTTAATATTAAGAAAATTAAAATTAAAAGAAAGAGAGAATCATTTTAATTTTAATTAGAAAAGCAAGTTAGATTATTTGAATAGTTGAAAAGAATGATTATTTTCATTTTTTATTTAAAAAGTGTTTAAATTAGAAATTAGAAAATTAGATCAAAATTTCATTCTTTTAACCTAGGTTGGAAAAATATTTTGGGGGTTGTTAATTTTTTTTTGTAAAAAGAAAGATATTTTTGGATGGAGATTGGGGGTTTTGGAAGGATGGATTTTTCTACAGCTGCAGGTTGGGCTCTTCTTCAAAAAATCTTGCCAGGAATGCTAAAGGAGGTAGGATTCTTGTTTAACTTTTTATTCCGTTATTATATCAAGAATTGTGTTTGGTTGTTCTTCATGAAAAATCTGGTTTAAGAATCCATGAATGTTCCCAGATTTTAGTTTTAGCCTTGGAAAAATTGGTTGCACTATTTTGGATTGTGGAAAGATGGTTAAATCATTGTGTGAAAAATGGTTCTTTTCTTGCCCAAATATGGGCTTTGGTTGAAGAAATTCATTTGTGGTTTTGGCCATTCATCAAAGTTTTGAGTATTGGATAACCTGTGATTTAAAAAAAAAAAATATGTTAGTCTCTGTGTGAGACTGTGTTTTTTTTTATTATTCATCTCTTAGAGTTTATGTTTTATTTATTTTTTTATTTGTTTAAAAAAAAAATATTCTATTTTATTAAATTAAAAATCAGAATTTTTAAAGTTTGAAAGAGAAAAGAATTTTTTTTTTTGGGGGGGGAGCTGAAGCTCAACCCACACCCCTCTCCTTCCCATCTCCCGCAGAGCTGCAGAGCCCCTGCATCCACCGTGTGGAGGCAGAGGGGCTATGTCCACGTGAGTGGCCGCAGCTACCCTACTCCAAAAGGTGGAGGCCGAAGGGTCTGCGACCCCCACGGCAGCCACAGAGACCCCGACTCCACTGTGTGGAGGCTGAGTGTCTGCATCCACCGTGGTGGCCGCAAGCCTGATGGCTAGGGCACAACCGTCCCCACTCCCGTGGATGGGAGGTGGGCCCACGGCTGCCCTAGGGTTTACCGCCCTCCATTAAATTTTAAATTAATTAAAAAAAAATTTAGTTTCAACAAAAAAAAATATATTAAATTTTAAGTTAATATATATTATTAATATTAAACTCTAATTAATATATATTATTATTATATATTAATTATTAATTGTGGATTAATGTATATTTTAGATATATATTAATTTAGATAATTTATATATTTATATATATTATTAATTATATATTAATTACTGGTCCTTTTATAGTGTATATTACCAATGAATAAATAATTGTTGTTCAGTTGTTAATTTTTATTAAGTTAGGTATATATTGGGATATATATGTGTTATTTAATATTTTTGGATGGCGAAATTGTTTTAAATATAAGGGGATTTTATTTCATTAGAAAAGGGGTTTCCCATTTCTTTATTCCTTTTATTGTATATTTCCTTTTTGTAAAGGGTAAATTTGCATTGCTAGAAAAGGGGACTAGAGTATTGTTTCAAACCAGTATGTCAATGATGTTTATCTAAGGATTAAATAACATATTTAGACAGTTAATGCTTTCCATTCATCTGAACTTGGTTGAAAAACTGGTAGGGATGTATTTATGTTATGTCTTGATGCATATGAATGTAGTGAGTAGAAAACCAAGAATGACCTGGACCCGGATGAGGTAGAAAACCGAAAACAACTTAGATCATTTAGAAAACTTGATCAACCTTTAAATTTTTAAATCAATACGGGAAAAGATTGTACCTTTTTTTTTTGGTTATTGTTGTCGCAAGTTCTCAATGTTGTATTCACTTTTGTTTAAAGTAATGGCCAGACCTGGATATGTTTGTTTGGACCCTATCGTCTGTTTGTTTTGTGGTTGGCCATAGTTGGTCAAGCTCCTAGTTAGAGTATCGTCAGGCAATGGACCTTTGTATCATTTTTAATATGCTCAGTTGGATCCATTTCTATGTAGGGATCATTTAGGATTTATTGACCGAAGTGGTCGTTTGTATATTGGTTGTGCTCGCCTAAAAGGCAGGAATGTAAATGACATGAACCCTATGTAACTATAACTTAATTAATTATCAAAGGGTTCTTGCAGTTGAGAAGACCCAGAGATGTAGCCCTCTAGGGGTGAACTCTGAGATCATTTTGGTGTTATGCGATACTTTTGTTCTTGTGTTTCATTGTTAGTGTTAGCATGTATGGATGGCAATTTGATAGAATGTATAAGTGGGTTAGATGAGAATTATCGTAATGCATGTATGTAGTCATCTTTTAAATGCAATAAATGGATCATGAAGGAATGTACTCTAGTAATGTTAATGAAAATAAGTATGCATGAAAAGACCTCATTAGTTATGATGATATTATAGAACGTTTTGGAACAAGATGCATGGTATGAGTTTAATGCAAAATTGTACGTAATGAATGGATAACAATTATTGGATGAACTCGTTAGATTACCTAAATTGTAATTCTAATGGATGAACTTCATTTAGTTACTTACATTTTAATATTAATAAATGAACTTCATCATAATAGCTATATTTTAACTAAATTGGATGAACTTATTTATTTATTTATATTTTATTCTTAATAAATGAACTTCATCATATTAGCTTCATTCTAATTATAATGGATGTACTCATCAAGCTATATATATTTTAACCCTAATGGATGAACTTCGTTATGCTATTTACATTTCAACCTTAATATGTGAACTTCATCTTAATAGCTACATTCTAACTATATTGGATGAACTCAATTGGTTATCCACATTTTAACCTTAATAAATGAACTTCATCTTAATAGCTACATTCTAACTATAATGGATGAACTCAATAGGTTATCTACATTTTAACCTTAATAAATGAACTCCATCTTATTAGCTATATTTTAACTATAATGGATGAACTCAATTGGTTATCCACATTAAAACCTTAATAAATGAACTTCATCTTAATAGCTACGTTCTAACTATAATGGATGAACTCAATTGGTTATCTACATTTCAACCATAATAAATGAACGCTTCCTAATTTCTATAATGCTAATTCACTGAACAAAATATATCCATGTTTCAAGAAATAGCATGTAATTAAGATATCCTACTTAATTGGATCAAATGTTTCGAGTTGAGTTAGGTGTTAAGTTATGTAATCTCGTTGGGAAACTCCTTAGATTCGTTTAGTCTTCCGTTGTGTTATCTAAGCATTAGATAACTCCAATGTATCTTAATGTTGTGTATTAAAGTTTTAAAAAAAAATATTTGCAATCCATTGGTGCATTTTAGCTTTAACCCTTCGGGGTTTCCTGGCGGGGCACTACAAAGTATATATAATCTTAGGAACTAGACAAAGGATTTGAATAGGGATCCACGGGATAGAAAGCTTGTCAATAATTCAGGTAAAATAAAGACAAGACAGTGTAAATATTACAAAGATAAAATAAAGAGTATTTAACATTTACAAAAAGAATTGAAAAATAGGTTAAAGCTAAACTAATATTTGTTTGGAAATAATTTGACAAGATAATGTAAATATTGCAAAGACAAAATAAATAGTATTTAAAATTTAATAAATAAATTGCATATACTTTTTTTTTTTTTAAATATATTGAATTCTTGGTAAGAACTAGACCAATGAATAAAATTAAATGAATTATGTATTTAGAGGTGTATTATTTTGAACTTAATATATATGATTTATATTTGACATTGAATCTTAAATTTTACATTTTGAATTACATATTAGATTTTATATTTTTACATTTCACAATAATATTATGTAAAATATTTTATATCTAACTCTATATTTTAACTAGCATATATGTCTTAAATTTTAATTTAATCTATATAACATGCGCCTAAAGACATGGTTCTCGATGTGCCTATTTTTAATCAATTTTACACCCTAAATTAAAATAGGCCCCTCGAGAAGGATATCTCTCAGCCTATGTTATATAGATTAAATTAAAATTTAAGATATATATGCTAAAATATAAAATTAATTAATATATAATTATATAGTATCTTTTTATTAAAATAAATTATACTATAATATTATTATATATTATTATATTATTATATTATTTTATCATTAGGTGGAGATATATTAAATGTTATATATCTATTAAGACTATTTTTAATAATATATATGTGTTGCAAGATCAAAGCAAATACTAAAAATCTAAGATATATTAAACTTTATTTAATGGCATGTATTATGGTTATGGTTAGCGTTAGGGTTAAGGTTAGTGTTATGGTGATGATAAGGTTTACATCATGGTTTGGATTTAGGGTTATGATTAGGTTTAGGGTTATGATAATGGTTAGGGTTAGCATGGTTAGGTTTAGGGTTGGCATAGTTTAGGGTTTATGTCATGGTTAGGTTTAGGGCTAAGGATTATTGTTAGGGTTAGGGTTTATGTTTATGGTTAGGTTAGGGTTAAGGTCTAGAGTTATGGTTAGGATTATGGTTAGGGTTATGGTTTACATCATGGTTGGTGTTGGAGTTAGGGTTAGGTTTATGGTTAGGGTATGTGCAAGCTAATGAGTCACAAATTCGCGGAAGTCTATGCGTTGGAAAATGCGCTCCGCAAAACAGGGGCCCGTTAATGGTTCGGCCTCCCAAGCCGAAAGGTCACAGGGTGCCGAAGCTAAATAAAATGGGCCCCCGTTTTTAAATTCTATTTTTACCATTTTTTTGGATAATTTTTCATTTTCACCGTGACAGTGAGTTGAAAAGAAGAGATCAAAAACAGGCTCCCGTGCTGTGGTTTCCACTTCAAGCCTCCACCACTATCCCAGGTACACATTCAGTCATCTATTTTCACATTTCATAATTTTCTTGTATATTTTTCTTGTTTTTTTGTGTATTATTTAGTTTTTTTTTAATTATTTTAGTTTTTTTTTATAGTAGCATATAAATAAATTATTTTTTATATTTGTAAATTCTTGATTTTGATCTAAAATATTTTTGAACAATTAACCCTAAACCGTAATCAACAAATTTAGAAACCAAAACCAAAGCTAGATAATTAACAAAACAAAATCGACACAAACAAAAAATTGAAAAATGAAATGGAAACAAAAACAAAAACGTTCAAAAATGAAATTGAAATAAAACCAAACATATGTACCTAAATTGTTCTTAATCCTCATTAGGCAATACAAAAGTTACCACTAAATTAGTATAACCTTAAAAGTAATTAACATTACTCTTCAAATTTTAGATATGAAAGTTTAGGCTTAGGTTTATGCCATGTCATGGCATAAAGGTCCTATTATGGTCCTATTATGTCATGTGATGGTATAAAAGGATCAATTATGGACACAATTTTAGAGCAAAGCTAGATAAGTTACTAAAATTGGAGTTTGGTTTACATAGGTTCATAAAGGAAGCTAATATGCCAAATATATAATTCATTAATACAAAATAAAAAATATTCTTGATTTATATTGTTGATTGATAATGAGTTTTCTAAATGGGGTGCTAATTATATATACATCCGAAAGATTTGAAAAATATAATTCCCAAGAAGTATTTTGAATATCTTTAGAAGTATATTGGTATATCTAGAATGTAATTTATATTATAAAAGATTTGATATATGATTTGAAGTTGGTAGATATTTTGAGGAAGATTTATTAGATTATGTTATGATTAAGCTAATATTAGAAGAATGGTTTTAACAACATCTTTTGGTTTTAAAAGGTGCACAAGGTTTGAAGTTGAAATCATATTCGATTGTATATAATATTAAATTGTTAAGGAGCTGGTTTTTTTTTAAATAGTTAATTTAAGATATTAGTTGAAGCTATTTGAGAACGTGAGATAGTCCTAATGAACACACGAATTAAATTAATGAACCTAGGATAATCACAATGAACATATGATAGTCCCAACGAGCCTCAAATGATCCTAATGAATGTAGGGCAGTCTTAATGAACCTAAGAAAGTCCTAATGAGCCTAAGAAAGCCATAATGAACTTGGGACAATCCTAATGAACATAGGATAGTCCTAATGAACCTATGATAGTGTAAACAAGCCTAGGATAGTGTAAGAAAAAATCACTACAAAAAAGACCTCAAATGCGTTAAATGAATTTCCCAATAACGCACTCGTGTTTATCTTTTTTTGGTCATTTGGCTACCTTTTTTTACAACATCTTGGTGTATACGCCCCTAAGAAGACCTTTTCCTCAAAAATTTCTTGGATCATGAACTCCTCATGTGCACCAAACATAAGTTGCCACTTGGAAGCTTCTAGTGCACACAATCCTTTCAATCAATCTACTCCATTGATCTCTCAAAACAATCTTAGTCTTTAATCCTCTATCCTTCATGACTATAAATAAATCATTATATGAGCTATTTTCAAGAACTCTTGTAATGCAATGTTATGTTGCCAATTTAAGCACCTTACATCCTATCTTGGTCACAAATCCATCTTGAAGCCATCAACCTTTAGCTACAACAAGAGTTTTCTTTCTAAGATACTATTGTCTTTCATCTTTTATACATTATCCTTTAACTCGATCTAAAGGTGGTACTTATGCATAGCATAATGGTTTGAAATTCATAGTTTAAGTCCTTTATTGATTTTTTATGCTTGCTTGCATACACATATATTGCTAGAATTTAGCAAATCTTTATAGCTTCTATTTTAGTTTATTTATGAAAGATTATAAATGAAGCTATATTTAAAGTCAAAATTGTAAGATCCCCTCAATCATTGAGGTAGAATTCAAAATTGATTTCACCTCTAATTATATGAAAAATTTAAGTTGTCTGTACATATCAAAATCTTTCAAAATTTTGCATATTAAACAATAAAATATTGTGATGAACAAGTCTCTAGAGTCTTAAAAACCTTTATTTTCATAAAGTGCCAACACTGCATTTTTTCCCTAAAATATTCTCTTTGATTAATACGAAATTTTAAAATGGTTGCCACTAAAAGTATTAGGTCAGCGAAAGGAATTGGGATATTTAAAAATAGGCTTGCATCACTTTTTTAGCTTCATTGAGTTGTAGTTTGTTCATTGACTTAATAATTAAGTGCTTGCAAGTATGATAGTGGAATTTAGGAATGAGGATCATATAGTATGTTAGGAATTTTATTTGGAATGTTAGTCAAAATAATATTCTAGTTGATAATTATAAATGCATGTGTAAAATATTGTTGAAATTGATTATTTTAAAAGTAAATATTGCAAAGTTAATTTTGTTTTTAATTGTTGGCATGTTGTGTTGATTTTTATGTAAGAGTTTCATTTCTTATTCAACTTTGTAAGAGAATTTGTGTATGAATTGATATCTTAAATTTTATAGAAAGATTATATATGAAAACAAATGATTGTGGAGTTTTATAATAAATGATTTATAGAAAATAATATTTTTTGAAGGTTTTGTAAATTATAATCTTGTGTAGATTTGATTATGGGAGAAATTTAATGGTGAAATATGCTTAACTCTTCAAAAGTTTTGATGTTTTGTCTTTACATGACAACCACTTAGAATATAATATGTTTTAAGTATGTCATTTATAGTCATGGGAGATTAGTTTTTTTTTAAGATTGTGTGAAGACTAATCAATGTAATATGAATTGATGGCAATTATCTCAAAACTATGTAATTGAATTCTAATAAATTATCATGTACACTAAAACACTAGAAATATGGAGCATCCAAACACACACGTGCATATTTCAAAATAACTTTAAGTTAAAGTTAACAAAATATTATGTTGTCTTAGTAATATTGTTTCCATGCTATATATTCTTACACTAGAAGGAGGATCATCTTATTTCTCACTTCTTTATTGATCTTATGTATGAAATATTTTATATTGATTTTAATAGTTGATGCATTTTACAAGAAATGAATTTATTAAATTGAATATATAATAGATTTATGATGTTTCATTGAAAGTTTTTATTAAGTTTTGTGCACAAATTTTATATTTCAAGATTCAATATTATGTACATGTATATTTTTCTAAGTTCAATATTATATTATATATTTCATGTGTATCTCATTCAACAACATAGAAATGTTACTATTTATAAATGTTTTTTTTTAATTTAGTAAAATAGATTCTTCTTTGACATAGAGTTGTATATAATTCATGTATATCTTTATATATGCAGGAGTTCTTTGTTATCATGGATGTCTTTGACATAGATGAACTATTAGGTGAAAATCCCCCACCACAACCCCCTCCTCCTCCTCCTCCACCTCCACCACCACCACCCCCTAGATTGGATGAAATTCGTTTAAGAGAATGAATTAATGAAAACCTACAAGTGATTGAACAAAACATTGCTGCTATCCAAAATGAGCAAGTCACGCCACCCCATCTTGTAGACTTTGCAAAATCAATGCAAACTGTTGTTGAGTCAGTTAGATCTGTTGATTCTCAATTAGATCAATTTCATAGACGACGACAAGAGTTGCGTTATTTTAATGCTGATGGTTTAACTTATAGGCAAATCACTGATTTGAAAATAACCAAAGCTCATTTATGTCCATATTTTACCAACCCAAAAACAAGAGAACCAATGCAACCTTACCAGAAAAGAATTTCAATTAGGTGGTGTGTGCATCCAGAAATGGCTACATACTTTTGGGATAGACGGTGGATGGTTTTTGATTATCCACCACATCATAATTATGAGGTCCCTTTTTATTTTTTGAAGAAATTATACTGTGAGTTTGTAATGAACCAAAAACCAAATTATTTTGATATTAAGTCATTCTAGGGTGTTGGTCGTGGAATGCCATAGCATAGATTAGGGGCATGGAGTAATAATCCCTTACCGGATCCACCCATAGTTCCACTTGTTGCTCCATCGATTCCTGCAGATGTCCAAAATACATCATTCATTTTGACATTAGATGCTTTGACTTCCTTCACAGGTAACCTAAGTGAGCAAGCTGCTCACATGGCATCTGCTCCTCGATGGATGCCACATATGTGTTCGAGTTGTCATGAGACGTGTGTAGGTCCTACTACTTTTGCAGGATCTACTTCAGTTCCAGATGAGCATGATGCAGCAGATGATAGTATGATGACATCTTATATGGATTTTCTTTGCTCGGATGTTCATCTTGACCAGGTATAGATATATATATATACATGTACACATGTCAATATTTTTATACTTCATTAAATATAGGTATAAACTAAGTGCATCTCTTTTTTTATACAATCTAATACTTCATTAAATAAATTTTGTTTATGTAGATAAGGACTACACCTAATATTAGAGTCAATATTGCATCTACAGGAACACAACTCGACACACCTTATGGGGTATAGTATAAATTTCTATCTAGACATTGTACTAGATCTTTTTAAGTTAATATGTTATCATCGTATACTATATAAATTTTCATGTTGATACATTGAATGCTTCTTTCTCCAGGATTCAGGTCATGAGGGACCCTCTACATCACATCGAGAAGAGGGTCTGACTATTGTGACACCATCTATGGTATGTATCTTATAATTCTTAAATTAAATATGAACTCTTACAATATTGTAACTTAACTTGAAATTATTTAGTACACATATATAAGTTCACTAAATATGATTTCATTAAATGCATGTATGCAGGTGGACACTACCATTAGGATAGGTTATCCTCATAATTTTGCTTAGAGCCAATTTGAATGCACATCAACATCCTTTGAGGTATTAATATGTAATACTTAATTTGATCTTATTTTGACTCTTAATTTAAGATTTAATTGGACACTTTGAATTTGACCTTGTACAGGAGTTAGCTAGCACTACATTTGGTGTTGATACTGCACAAGATACTGCTAGAGGAGATACTGCTAGAGGATCTGATGAGCATATGGTAAGTTTGTAACTTAATTTATGAATTCTACTATATTTGATAAATGATTCTTTTAATAGTTAATTTCAAGTAATATTTTAATATTATTTTTTTATTGTACAGCATGAGACAGGTGGATCTGGACCACGTCCCGGGGACAAGAGAGATACTGGTAGAGGATCTGATGAGCATATGGTAAGTTTGTAACTTAATTTATGAATTCTACTATATTTGATAAATGATTCTTTTAATAGTTAATTTCAAGTAATATTTTAATATTATTTTTTTATTGTATAGCATGAGACGGGTGGATCTGGACCATAAATGCATGAACTGGAAAGAAATAATTGTTCATTAGGTGGTTTACAAAATAAACTTCCAATAAAATCTTTTATAGTTTCAGGTGGAACATAAACACCACAATCCTGCACAAGATCATTACCATGCAACATACAACGAACATATTGAAAAACATCATAATAGTAACGAAACTGGACATGAGTTTTACAACAACAAGATATTCTTTGTTTATTGATTTTAACATACCAGGGTTTGCATTTTTCAAATGATCTTTGACTAATTCGTAAATTCATTAACATAGATTCATCACTAAATTTTGTAAAGAATTCAGTTTGAGTCATGTCAAGAAGATGTTTTGGATGAGGATCACAAATTTTTGATCCCACCCTTAACTTTAAAACATCTCTAGCATTTGATGAAACTCTAGTGTTATCATGCCAAAATTTTGCAATTAATTGTTTAGTTTCATCATTTAATTTCATGTCCGACCTTTGAAGTCTACCACTAAAACTCCAACAATGGTTTAGTGGATCAATTTCAATTGTGTCTCTTCTTTTGGCCGCTCTTGACAAGGTTCTACGATGTAAGTTCAAATAGCCACTTATATCACTTAACATTCTTTTACTAACAATCATTTTGTCAACTATAGCAGTCGTTATAACTCTACGTGTTGCATTCTTATCTTTAGATCGACTTGTTTTTCCTATAGAATCGATGGCACTGGCAACAGTAGATACAACTTGCTTATATGATTCATCTTTTCTTTTTGGTTTTGCATAAATACCTATTTTCTTTTAGAGAGGGTGGTGTAATATTTTCAATTTTTATTTCTTTTCGTATTGGTGTATGAAATTTATATCCAGCTTCATTTAAATAAGCAATTTGATTGGCATCATAGTCATCGGGATTTAAAAACATACCAGGATTCGCATCCACATCAACATTTGCATCAACAGTCATACTCGTGTGTGGTTCTACATTTCTTGCATCCATCATGATGTCTTCAATGGTCTCATCTACAACGGGCACTGAACTAGATGCTTCAGAAGTGTTATTCAATTGTCGTTGTTGTGATCTTCGATCTCTTTGGCGTTTTGCCTCCTTCTCTCTTTGTGCTTGAATTTCGTCCACTGTCATTGTCCTCTTTTTTTATTTTGACGTTGCTTAGAACCCATTTTTACAAACTCGTCTTCAAAAAATAATATCTTTGTACTGAGTTCTTCAAAAAATCATGTAAAAAATATTAAAAAGTACTGCCAAATGATGTAAAAAATCTTTGTCAGTATGGATTTCAATGATAGTGTGGTAAATCGATGCAATCTATCTTTTTTTTTACAGTAACAGTTATTTAGAAACGGGGGCCCGTTATTTAAATAACGGGCCCCCATTTCTAAAATGGGGGCCCGTTGTTAAATCCAATGGGCAAAAAATGAAACGGGCCCCCATTTTCGAAACGGGGGCCCGTTATGCAAAATTTGAATTCACAACCTGCCTCTTGCCTTGGGATTAGGCTTGGGATAGGCCTGGGATGGCCACACCTGAGACATGAACCTGCAAATTCAAAGCTCCATGAATGAAAGCACAAATATGATGAAATGAAATAGTTTACGTGCCTCTAATCAGAGAATTTTTATACGAAATTGAAACCCATTTCAGATTATACTGTCTAGATTCTAAATATGTAAATTAATTTAAAAATTGATTATTCTAACTATTTTTCATTTAATTTATACTAAATCAGGTTCATAAATTTGAAATATTAACTAATTTTCTTAATTTAATAACTTTTTTTATTTTAATGAATTTTGAAAAAAAAATTATATGTCATCAATCTACACAAAATTCTTTTCAATTTAAAAAAAAAAATTCAAAAAATGCTAAATTTACATCAAATTATGTGGGTCGTACACATCAAATTTTTAAAAAGATAATTACGGCCATTAAAAAATTAATTAAAAAAAAAATATTTGAAAAAAAAGTACAGAAAAATATGCTCATCAATCTTCAATGTGTTACAAACCATTTCCCAAAACGGTTTGAGAAAATAATTTTAATTGTGTCAAAAAGTGTGGGTCGTACACATGCATGGTATGGTCCTGAAACATGCATTTTTAAAACATAGTTTTTAGAACTCCATTCAAAAAGTTATTTTTTATTATGTGGGTATTAAAATAAATTATATATTTGAAAAGTACACTCAGAGAGCTATCTTTTATATTACTGACTTTTTCCAATAATCAATCTCTAAGTGTTTCAAAATTTAAGCTCAAGTGAGACAAAATCTGAAAACAGGGAAAACACTTCCACTTTTTGGCCAAAAAGTGGACTCATCTTCTTGCACTGACCCGTTAGGCTTAGGGTTACAGTTATGGTTAGGATTATGGCTAGGGTTAGGGTTTACATCATGGTTAGGGTTATGATTAAGGGTTAGTGTTTGGATTAATTTTAGTATTTATATCATGGTTATAGTTAGGGTTAAGATTTGCATCATGGTTAGCGTTAGGGTTATTGCTTGGGTTAGGGTTTAGGGTTTGGGTTATAGTTAGGTTTAGGATTATAATTATGGTTATGGTTATGGTTATGGTTAGGGTTAGGGTTAGGATTTACATCATGGTTAGGATTAGGGTTTACATCATGGTTAGAATTATTGATAGGGTTAGGGTGTACATCATGGTTAGGGTTAGGTTTAGAGTTATTTTAGGCAAACAACTATCCAACCCTTTGGATGCAGCAAGATATTAATACCCTTAATATATTATTAATATATTATAATAGATGATTGGTGCATCCTAAGGGTTGTAGAGCCATTCCCCATTTTTAGGGTTAGGGTTTAGGGTTATGATTAGGTTAGGTTAGGGTTGGGATTGTGATAAGGATAATGGTTTAGAGTTGTGGTTAGGACTATGGTAAAGGTTATGGTTTACATCACGGTTCACGTTAGGGTTAAGGTTAATGTTAGTATTATAGCTAGGGTTATGGTTTACATCATGCTTAGGGTTAGGGTTAAGGGTTAGTGTTAGGATTAATGTTAGTGTTTACATTATGGTTAGGTTTAGGTTTAGGATTAGCATTATGGATAGGATTTACAAAATGTTTAGGGTTATTTACATTAAAATTGTTATGGATATATTAATTTTAGCATTTTTAAATTTTACATTAAAATTGGTAATTCCTATCATATTTTATTTTTTAATATTTAATGTCATTTTCCTTGAAATAGTCATGAATTCTAAAAAATATTATTGTGATTTATGTTTGACATTGGATCTTGAATTTTACATTTTCAATTATATATTAGGTTTTATTTTTTAAAATTTTAAGTCATTTTTCTTGAAATGGTGATGAATTCTAAAAAAATATTATTATGATTTATGTTTGAGATTAGATCTTGAATTTTACATTTTGAATTATATACTTGGTTATATATTTTTACATTTTACATTAATATTAGGTAAAATATGTTATATTTAAATCTACATTGTAAATTAAATTGACTATTTGACATTTTATATTAGATTTTATATTTCAAATAAATACAAATAAATATGTCAAATCATTTTTCTAAATAAAAACTAGCTTATATATATTTATATAGAATAAGTCAAGAGATATCCTTCTAGGCCTCTATTTTTAAAGCAAAAGTGGTTTTATCACATTAAATAAATTAATTTCAAATTATATATTATTATATAGTTATATATTGGATTGGTATAGTGTTAGATTTAGGATTCCATTTGGTTAAATTCTAGATTTAGAATTATAGTTAGGATTGGGAATAAAATAGTAGCCTTAATTCAGTAAGGATTAGGTTTAGGGTTTTATTTGGTATGATTTAATTTAGGGTTGGAGTTTGATTTGATTTAGTGTGTAACTTTATTTCAAGTTAATTATTTAGGTGCCCTTCACCAATCAGTTTTTCTTAATTTTGTTTTAAGTTGATTTTGATTAGGTTTATTGTAAGAGTTAGTGCATGATTTAATTTAGGGTTAGGGTTTTATTTGATTTAGTTAGGGGTAGGGTTCAATTTAGTTTAGTGTTTAATTTTGTTTCAAGTTTGTGTTCTTTAAATTTAAGGTTTATTATTAATTTGGTTTAATATCAGGGTTAGGGCACAATTATATGTTTACAAGTATGGTTAGGGTTGAATTTTATTTAGGGTTAGGATTTTGAGATTTGGTTTAGTGTTAAGGTTTGATTTGGCTTATGATTTAGATTTGGTTTGGTTTAGGTTTAGGGTTCACTTTGGTTTAGTGATAGGGTTAGGGTTTTTTGGTTTAGTGTGAGGGTTGAATTTGGGACAAAGTTAGAATTGAATTTTGATTCGATTTAGTGTTAAGATTAGGTTAATATTTAATTTAAGGTAACAATTAAATTTGGTTTAGTGTAAATTTAGAATTAGAGTTCAATTTGGTTTAGTGTTTATTTAAGATTAGGGTTCAATCTAGTTAGTGTTTAATTAGGATAAGGGATAGGATTTAATTTGGTTTATGGTTATGATTAATATTCAATTTGGTTTCTAGGGTTATAGTTCAATTTGGTTTAGTGTTAGGGTTATGATTCCATTTGGTGTATGGTTTGGCTTTAATTTGATTTAGTGTAAGATTGTGGTTAGATTTAGTTTTCAATTTAGTTTACTATTAGGGTTAGCATTCAATTAGGCTTAGTATTATAGTTATGATTTAGTTAAGTTCATACACAAGATTTAATATCATTTAATTTAGGGTTAGGGTAAGACTAAATTTGGTCTACTATTGAATTAGGTTTAGGGTTAGGGCTCAATTTGGTTTAGTTCTTGGATCAAGATTATATATAGAATTATTGTAAGGATAGGGTTCAATTTTATTTAGAGTAAGGGTTATGGTTCCATTTGGATTAGAGTTTAATTAGGTTTGCATTTAGAATTCAACTTGGTTTATGGCTAGGGTTTATTTTGGTGTTAGGGGTAGAGGTCAATTTAGTTTAGGGTTAGTGTTTAATTTTCTTTATTACTAGGGTTAGTGTACAATTTTGTTTACAAGTAGGGTTAGGGCCTAGTTTTTTAGTGTTAAGGTTTGTTTCGGTTTAGTGTTATATTTTAATTTGTATATGATTTAATTAGTTTTATAGTTGGTATTTAATTTGGTTTAGTGATAGTGTTTAATATGAATTATGGTTAGGATTCATTTTGGTATAGTGTTAGGTTTAGAGTTCAATTTGGTTTCTAGGGATACAATTCAATTTGGTATTAAGTTTTGGTTGTGGTTTAGATTGGTTTAGGGTTAAGGTTCAATTAGTTTTATAGATAGTGTTCAACTCGGTTTAGTGTTAAAGTTCAATAGGGTTTAGTTTGGTTTAATATTCAATTAGGTTTATTGCTAACGCTAAAATTTGTTTAGGGTTAGGGTTCAATATGGTTTAAAGTTAGGTTATAATTCAATTTTGTTTTCAATTCAATCTGGTTTAGTGTTAAGGTTTGACTTGGCTTATGATTTAGATTTGGTCTAATTTAGGGTTCAGGTTCACTTTGGTTTAGTGATAGGGTTAGGGTTTATTTTGGTTTAGGGATCCACATGCAGAAAGTTTGTCAATAATTCAAATAAAATATAAAAAATAAAAATATATATAGTACTAGCACTTGAACCTCGGTGCAATGGTTACTAGAAAAGATATGGTTTGGTATTACATGGAAGTGGAGGGTAAAAACTAAAAGAAATGTAAGTGGTTGTAATATAATTTAGTTGAAAACATTATAAAAATATGTTTATTGTATAAAACCATTTAATAATGCTTGAAAACTACTACTGGTATAATAGCAATATGATGTCTTCGTGGCCCCAAGTAGATTTATGCAAAAGATACATATGTAATAATGGAAATCGTGTTCTAAGAATAATTGGGAGAGAATAATTGGGAGATATATATGAGAGAGAAGAAATAGTTGCATACCTTCATTTCTTGGAGACATAATTGTAATTCGAGCTTCTTTTTTAATATATATTTGTGTAGGGATTATATTGAATTTTGGAATATTTCTTGAAGGAGAGTGTTGATTTTGTTATAGGCTATATTGTAGTTCAAGGACACCTACATAAGACTATTAATTTTCTCAAGTAATTATATAGCTTCTACTTCAACAAAAGATTATAAAAAATTAGAATACAAATAAACATAAATGGAATATGTGCAACCCGCTCTGCAACGCTCCCACCTTCCCCTCGTTTGAATCTAATCTCCTGGATGACCACCCCCTCTGGGGAGGTCCCCCCCTCTCTGCAACTGGACCCCATACCCAATACCACGGTCAAAACACATGCAATGTTCTGGCTGCGGGGACCCCACAGTCTATGGGTCATACGGAAGAAAACACCAGTTTTCACACCCCTTCCACTTCGCCAGTTCTGACTAATTATGGCTTGAATGGTGAAGAGAGGAATATACCACATTCCAGACTGGAAACTTTCGCCGGACAGGAGGATGTAGAGCTTGTGAAGGAGAATCCCAAGTCTAGCTGGAAGAACTCCCTCCTTGGGTCCACAATTTCGACCCCTGAAGTTGTTATGACCAATTTCTCCCAAACGGAAGACAGAATGAAGATCAAGCTCCCATACAATCTTATGGATAGAATCGCCTCTTGCCTTCACTTGGCAATAGTTGGTCGATTCTTCTCCTTTCGACCATCTATTGGCATGATCAGACGATGGGCAAAATCTCGATGGAAGCTTAAACGAAGCCTTGATATATCAGCAATGTTGGGGGGACTCTTTCTATTCAAGTTCAATGTTGAGGAGGACCTGATCTATGTCCTGACAGGCTCATGGGCTTATGGCAAGCATTTCCTAACCATGGCTAAATGGAAGCCTGGTTTTGACCCCTCAGTAGAACTAAACCGCATGGCACTGGTTGTGATTAGGCTCCCTGGTCTCCCGCTGGAGTTATGGGATGAACAAATCTTTCGCTAGATAGGGGACTCATTTGGCAGCTTTGTCTCAGTAGACTCGGACACCCTCAATAAATCCAGGTTGGTGTACACTCACTTTTGTGTTAATGTTACTATTAACAAGGCTCTCCCAAATTTTATTTCCCTAATATCAAAATGGGGAAAATGGTCCCAGGATATTGTGTATGAAAATGCCACCCTTTTTTGCCAGAAATGCAATAATCAAGGCCATTCCTATATTGAGTGTAAAGCCCCTGTGGCTGTTGAACCAAAGCTCAAAAATAAGGCTATCTGGGTTGATCCCATCAACCCTAGTGAACCATCATCATCAGCTCCTCTGGAGCTGACTACTATGAATGAAATATCTAAGGAATACCCCCTCATAGACAAGATCCTAGAAATTCTAAAATCCCCCGCGGACCCTGTCAAAACTGCTAACCCTAGCATCCCCCTGAAAGAAGGTGAGATCCCACAAGTGATAAATCTCAACCTGTCCCCCAACCCCCTCCCACCCCCTGGTTTTTCGGATGGCATCCCCATCATGCCCTCTACTTCCCCCACACCCTCTTCCCTTAATGCCTCCACCCCAGTTATGGATATGCCTCTTGGGGTTGAGGTTAAGCTACCTACCTCAACACCTCCTCTCTCCCCTACTATGGTGGATAGACCTACTCACCTAGGAAACTCCCTGGGAACTCTGTTGAAAGTGTCTCCTTCGGGATCCCCTCGGAGAGATAATTAAGAATGGATAACCCAGAAGAAGAAAGCCAAGACCAAGAAAGAAGATGTGGGGGGAACTGAAAATAAAGTAGGCAAACCCTTAGAAAGAGTCTTGAGACACAAGGTTATGGCTAGGGACATTGCAAAGGGCAGACAACTGACCCTTGATGGACTCAACAAAAGTAATAAATGAAGTTCCTCTCCTAGAACATAAGGGGTCTGAATAGCCCCCAGAAGCAGTTCGCCATAAAACAACTCATTCTGGAGATGAAAATTGCAATTTTCCTTCTTTAGGAAGTCAAGATGCCCTTCCAAACCTTTGATTCTATTGCTAGTAAACTCTAGCCTAGGGTGGATTTTCTATATGTTGATGCTTTGGGTGCCTCTGGGGGTATTGCTACCCTCTGGGACCCCACTAAAATGAAAGGTAAGCTTTTCGCTAGCTCCCAAAATTCCTAGCGGTTACTCTTTATTACAATGAACAGTGCTGGCAGATGTTCAATATCTATGCTCCCAACATGAGGTTGGGGAGATGACTTGTTTAGGAGGAAATTTTTGATCTCATTGTGGCTAATCAGAAGGTTCAGTATATGCTTGCGGGAGATTTAAAATCCCCCCTCTACCCCTCTGAGAAATGTAGAGGCCTTGATGATTTCACTGATAGCATGGGTGACCTTGCCAGCTTCATCAATGCTTCTAGCCTTATGGATATTGACCTTCAGGGTGCTCCTTTCACATGGTCAAACAATAGAAAAGGCAAACATCTTATTCAAGTCAGACTAGATAGATTCCTGATTTCCACCAACTGGGACATCCGACACAACTCCTATCTAAAAACCCTCCCAAGGATTGCGTCTGATCACAACCCCCTTTTATTCCATTGGAAGGACAGACCCTACCAAGGCCCCCCCTTTCACTATGAGATCACGTAGGCCTCTCATCCCGACTTTAGGGAGTTGGTTAGACTTTGGTGGGCCACCCCAGTCCAAGGGACTGCTATGTTTAGAATTATGGAGAAACTAAAGCTAATCAGCAGGGAAGTCAAAGGTTGGAATAGAACCACCTTTGCAGACATCTTCGAAAGAAAGAAGGACCTGGGTTCCAAGATGGAACAACTTCAGAATATCATGGCTACTAGTAACCCTCGGATCCCATTTGGAAGGAGGAGGAAGACTGCTGCAAGAACTGGAAAGATACCCTCTCTAAGGAGGAGGTGTACTGGAAGCAAAGATCCAGAATCTAGTGGCTGAAGGAAGGGGACAGAAATTCTACCTTCTTCCATAGAACGACCCGTATCCACAAGAGAAGGAACTACATCAAAAGTATCAAGGATGAAACTGACCAGGAGATCACTAGAGATTCCCTAATTGGACAGAGTGCAGCTAATTTTTTCACAAGACTATATTCAGATAATGGCGGAAGTGATATTTCTCTCCAGGACTGCCTTGTGAGTAAGCTTCTGACTATCATCAAAGAGGACAACAACTGGCAACTAACTGCCCCCATCTCCGCTGATGAAGTCTACCTAGCTGTCTTTGCTATGGAGGCCTACAAGACCCCGGGCCCGAATGGCTTCCCCCTGGCGTTCTTCCAGGATTACTGAGACATTGTTATCTATGATGTCACCAAAGTTGTTCAAGATTTCTTTAAGACAGGGAGATTGCTGAAGAAGATCAACAACACTTTAATTGTCCTCATCCCAAAGACCACTAATCCCAGTTGCTTGAAGGAGTATCATCCCATAAGTCTCTGCAATACCATTTATAAGATACTCTCCAAAGGTCCTTGTGAATAGGATTAAGCCCCTCCTAGGGAAATTTATCAGCCCGTCCCAGAAAGGTTTTGTCCCAGGTCGCCAAATTTTGGATGTTGCCATTGCCACTCATGAGATAATCCACTCCATGGATAGGAGAAAAATACCAGGTATGGCTTTTAAACGTGATATATCTAAAGCTTATGACAAGGTTAATTGGGGTTTTCTTTTCAAATCTCTTTTAAAACTAGGCTTCAACCAAAAGGTGGTGAGTATGATTCGGGAATGTGTTACCATGGTCCAGTTCTCGGTTTTGATTAATGGGACTCCTAGGGGCTATTTCAAAGATGAAAAAGGCATCCAACAGGGTGACCCTCTATCCCCTTATCTGTTTATCATGATAGCTGAAGTCTTAAGCAGGAATGTGACCCATCTAGTCACCAATGGTAGGCTCCAAGGGTTCAAAGCGGCTTCCACACTCCCTCCCTCTAATATTCAAGAGTTTGTGGACGACACCTTCATATTTGGTAAGTCTTCTATCATGGAGGTTAAAGGATGGAAGATTTTACTTGTTGACTACGCCAAGCCATTGGGACAATGCATCAACTATGAGAAGAGTAATCTATTCTTCTTCAACACTCCTAATGACCTCCAACTCAAAATCATCTCTATCCTCAGATGCAAGATGGCTGCTCTTTCGGGAACCTACCTGGGTCTCCCCCTCATGGTCAAGGAAGTCACTCCCACCTTCTGGAATACTATACTGGAACGGATGCAGAAAAAACTTGCTGGATGGAAAGGGAAATTCCTTAGTAGTGCGGGGAAGCTCCAGCTCCTTGCAACTTCCCTGTAGGGAATTCTAGTGTACTTCCTTTCCATGTTTAAAATATCAGGGGTCATAGGAGAAAAACTTGAGAAAATCCAAAGAACCTTCTAATGGATTGGCCTGGAAGAGAAAAAATGCCTTGCTTTGGTCAATTGGGATAGCGTGTGCTTACCCAAATCAATGGGAGGTTTGGGTATAAGAAAGATAAATGCCCTCAATAAGGCGCTAATTGCTAAGATTGGATGGACCCTGGCTAAAGGTGAGGCGGACTGGTGTAACATCATCAAAGAAAAGTATCTGAACCGGGAGCACTTCTATTATAATTTGAGTACAGTCGACCTTCCCCAAGGTTCCAAGTTATGGAACAACATCCTGAAGAGCAGATTGATGGTTAGAGAAGGTTTGAAATGGCAATTGGGAGATGGTAGAAAAGTGATATTCTAGGAAGACTTTTGGAAGGAGGACAGGCCCTTGGTCAACACCCATTTCCATCAAATTATGCACCACCTAAAAGGTCTCCTAGGGGATTATATTGCGAATTATTTGGAACCAGGAAGATTTTGCTGGAAGGACATTGTCCACATCTTTAGCAATAGACCTAACCAGATCCCTCTTGCTTAGGACTTGTAGTGCATTTTGTCAGAAACTAGAATCCCCCTAGCCTCTCATGAAGACATCTTCATCTGGAAAGAGACCCAATTAGGCTCTTTCTCAGTTAAATCAACTTACAATCAACTCCTCAAACCCTCGGTGGATGTCGAGTGCTGGAAGAAAATTTGGAACCCTCAGTTAATCCCTAAAATTAATTTCTTCTGGTGGTCCCTCATGCATGGTAAAACACTCACGCTGGATAACTTGAAAAAGAGGGGGTTCCATCTCCCCAACAAATGCAGCCTATGTAAAGTGAATGAGGAAACTATTGACCACCTTTTTTTCCTCTACCCCTTTGCTGGTCATCTTTGGACTATCACTCTTCAGAAATGCAGTCTCTATTGGGTCTTCTAGAAGGACATTAAAAAATTTGCCTTTGATTGGACCCCCCCCCTCCCATCACCCCCTCATCATTCAGTTATGGAAATAAATATCATCGCACATCTACTGGGCCTTATGGAGAGAAAGAAACAACAGAATTTTTCAGAGACAATGAGACCCCCCCGGACTTTGTGGCTCACTTTTGCTTTAAGATGATCTCTGAAAACTTAGAGGTAACAAAATGGAAAACCCCCCCTTATCCTCCTAATGCAATAGAGAAAAAAATTTCTGAAAATTGGAAGCTCTCCCCTGGTTCTGATAGCTTCAACAACAACACCAAAAACAAAAGAAGGACGGCCAGATGGTCAACCCCTAAGCTACACCAGTTTAAATTGAATTTTGATGGTTTAGCCCAAAGCAATTGTCAAGCAGGGGGTAGAATCATCTGTGATCATTTGGGGAACACTGTTGCAGCCTACGCAGGCAACCTAAAGAATAATACGATCACTCAAGCTAAAGGAATGGCCCTCCTTTGGGGTTTGAAACTGGCAAACTCCATAGCAATTAAATAGTTGGAAATTGAAGGAGACTCTCAGATCATTATGGACTCAGTTAAAGGGAACTCATCGGCGGGTTGGAGAGTGGGATCCAAGCTGAGGGATATCAGGTGCCTCCTGGTCAATCTGGAGGACTTCACCATCCACCACATCTTCGGAGAAGGAAATGAAGTTGCCAATTCCATGGAGGTGGTGGGAAGGCTGCAAAATGGCTTACAATGTTGGAGGGACCCCATTCTACTTCCGGTCACCACCAAGGTAATCTTGGAAAAAGAAATGGCCTTTACATAGGAAGGGACCATTCTATCCGCACAAAGATGAAGGAAACCTTCATTCAAACTTCAAGTTGGCATGGGAATCCCGCTCATTACTATCCCAGATGGTCACATATCAAAGGCACGATGAGTCACCACTCCCACAAGGGATGGATTAATGATGACAATACAGACATCGGGAATGATTACTCCCTAATTATTACCCAAACGGAGCCAACTGGCAATGATAAAGGCAGCGATGGGGAAACATCAAATCACATTGTCTCGAATGAAGGTTCGCACATACCGAGTAGATTTTCTATTTTTGATATCTACTTGGACTTAAGAGATAATAATCACTCTGATTATTATGTCCTCTTAATCCAAGTTCGGCACAATCATTTTATCAACTACGCCTTAAGCTTGGCTCAGCTCTGTGTTTTTTCTGAAAGTCACTTTCATTCTGTTAAACTGGAGGATTCAAGAATGGGGGGGATAGGCTTAGACTCAAACCCAATAAAGTGGATGAGTTCAAAGCTAAATTGGCGACATGGTTCATCTACTTGAAAGGCGGCATTGAAAAATTCATGGAGAGTATGAAGGGAAATGATGAAAGACTATCCAAACAATTTGTGACTTTCTGGGAAGACAGAAGGGTGACCATGGGGGGAATCTCTTTCAAAATCAATGAAGAGGTTATAGCCTAGGCGATGGGTCTTTCTATGGAGGGAAGGAAATGGAAAAAAAAGAGTCGTATTGTGGATTCCACTAGCCTTAACCAGTTCTTCCGCTAGGGTGAAAACCCTGTCAAGAGGGTGGGCGGCTTCAATAGGGAGGAGCTCCCTCACCCGTGGGATGAGGTCTTCTATATCATGATGAAGTATTTTATGTTGGAGGGAAGGTATGGCATATTCTACTACTACCATCTCCCTTTCCTAAACCACTTGAGGAATAAAGACTTTATTTCGATTCCATTCTTTTTGTTGCATTCTATGGACGCTAATATTAAAGATATAGCCAAAGCTAAGAAAAAAGGGAAATATTTTCCCATCCTGCACCAGGGCCTCATTCTCCACCTTTATAACTTTCACCTTTCCCTTTACTCACCCCATTCTATCTCTGTCCAGAATGTCAGCCCTTCGAAGCACCCTCCTGCTATTAATGATACTAGCCCTCCTCATCTCCCGAAAATTGGCTCCTACAACAAGAAAACCAAAACTCACTTTCCGAAGGAGGTGACAACTCCCAAGAAAGTCAAAATCCAAGAGATTGACTCTGATATGGAAATTATTGAAGAAGCCAATATCCCCCATCGTTCTTGTAAACTGGCCTCTAAACCCTCAGAAAAATCCCTGAGAGACCCCTCCTCCTCGCACGACACCAAAAATTCCATTATGACTGATAAAATGGCCTTGGCCCAGAATAATCCAACCCCTCATTCTGTGAGCTCCACCCGGGTTTCAGAAAGCCCCACTTCATCCAAGAGTCTGGAGCCTCCCAATTTCCCCTCCCCGACCTTCATGCTAGAAAAAATGATGGTAGTGGAGGAGGCCAGCAGCGTGAAAGAGGAGGAGGAAACCAACCTGGTGGAGCTAGAGAAAAAAATGGAGGCCCTCTCTGACAATGTGTAGGTGATAACCAGCAGACTGGAGGTGGCGGAGTCTAAGATGCACAATGTTTCCAAATTTGCTCTGAATGTTATGCGATGCTCGGCTACTACTTTGTGCCTCATGCAGGAAAGAACGACCAAAGGGAAAGGCAAGGAGGACGAGGATTACAAAGCCCTGTTCAAATTCCTCACTAAGGAATGGGCTAGAAAGCTGCTCCCTAAGAAGAGCCATGGGAAAAAGAAATAATTTTCTTCATATGGAGGATCTCTAGTTTTGTCTATATCTACTAGCCACTGGGCGGATAAGGCTAGGTTATGCTTTTGTTTATACTTCTTTGTTTATTGCCCTGCGAGGCAAATGGCTAAAACTCTAATTAGTATTACTTTATTGTTGATAAACTCTCGTAGGATGATCTTTGTTTTTTATAGAGGCAAAAGGCTACTACTATGTTGATTATATGTGGACAGTGGTTCTGCCACTGACCTTCTATTTGTTCCTATGGGTCAGCCCCCTCGTTTTTTCGCTACTTTTAATATCAAAAACATAAATGGAATTAATGAATATTATTATAAAGGTCAAACAAAAAATAAAGAATTTAATAAAATATAAAACACAATATTATGTGTAAATTTTGTAAACAAATATGATCTATAAATATTTTATTTATATTATTATCATTGTTTTTCACATGAATGATCTACCTTAAGAAATTGACTATATTGAATTCAATTTTGTCACGTAATGATTTTGAATAGATAATATTTTGTGTAAAATGTTGATCGAAACATAATAATTATCAATATTTGTTTGTTTTTTTAAGTAGGTTAAAGCTAAACTAGTATTTGTTTGGAAATAATTTGATATGACAATGTAAATATTGCAAAGAAAAAATAAATAGTATTTAAAATTTATAAAAAAAAATTGCATATATAGTTGTATATTTTATTTTTTTGAATATATTGAATTCTTGATAAGAACTTGACCTAATGAATAAAATTAAATGAATTTGTATTTAGAGGTGTATTATTTTGAACTAAATATATATGACTTATGTTTGACATTGAATCTTAAATTGTACATTTTGAATTGCATATTAGGTTTTACATTTTTACATTTTACAATATAATATTATGTAAAATATTTTATATCTAACTCTACATTTTAAATTTAATTGAATATTTAACATTTTATTTTAAATTGTAATAAATATGTTAATTATTATTTTTTTAAATAATATAAAGAAAATATTAATTATAAAATTTAAAACAAAATAATTTTATATTAAGTTTAGCATTTTTATATTTTAAATTAAAATTGGTAATTCCTATCATATTTTATTTTTTAAAATTTTATGCCATTTTCCTTGAAATGGTGATGAATTGTAAAAAATATTATTATGATTTATGTTTGACATTGGATCTTGACTTTTACATTTTCAATTATATATTAGGTTTTATTTTTTAAAATTTTATGTCATTTTTCTTGAAATAGGATGAATTCTAAAAAATATTATTATGATTTATGTTTGACATTGGATCTTGAGTTTTACATTTTGAATTATATTTTTACATTTTCTATTAGATTTTATATTTCAAATGAATAAAAATAAATATGTCAAATCAATTTTTTAAATAAAAACTAGATTATATATATATAAAGTCGAGAAGGTTAATTTATCACATTAAAGTGTAATATCTCTTGGCTTATTCTATGTATATTATTAAATATATTTAAACTAATCGCAGTCCCAGTACAAATTGGAAGACATTAAATAAATTAATTTTTAATTATATATGATTGTATAGTTATATATTGGATCGGTAAAGTGTTAGATTTAGGATTCTATTTGGTTCAATTTTGGATTTAGAATTAAAGTTAGGATTGGGATTAAAATTGTAGCCTTAACTCAATAAGGATTAGGGTTAGGGTTTGATTTAATTTACTGTGTAATTTTGTTTCAAGTTAATTATTTAGGTGCCCTTCACCAATTAGTTTTGCTTAATTAAGTTTTAAGTTAATTTTGATTAGGTTTATTGTAAGAGTTAGTGCATGATTTAATTTAGAGTTAGGGTTAGGGTTCAATTTAGTTTAGTGTTTAATTTTGTTTCAAGTTCGGATTCACCATGTTTTAATTTTAAGGTTTATTTTTAATTTGGTTTACTATTAGGGTTAGGGTACAATTATATGTTTACAAGTATGGGGTTGAATTTTATTGAAGGTTAGGATTTTGATATTTAGTTTAGTGTTAAGGTTTGATTTGGCTTATGATTTAGATTTGGTTTGGTTTAGGGTTAGGGTTCACTTTGGTTTAGTGATAGGGTTAGGATTTGTTTGGTTTAGTGTGAGGGTTGAATTTGGGACAATGTTAGAATTCAATTTTGATTTGATTTAGTGTTAAGGTTAGGTTACAATTTCATTTAAAAGGTATCAAATCAATTTGGTTTAGTGTAAATTTAGAATTAGAGTTCAATTTGGTTTAGTGTTTACTTAAGATTAGGGTTCAATCTAGTTAGTGTTTAATTAGGATAAGGGATAGGATTTAATTTGGTTTATGGTTATGATTAATATTCAATTTGGTTTCTAGGGTTATAATTCAATTTAGTTTAGTGTTAGGGAACCCAAAAAAACAATTGAATTGCTTTGCATTGGATTGAACACCAAAAAAGAGAGAAGACAACACCCATCGACCTCACACAAAATTTAATTCACAAGTTTAAATATCCCTAGGCTCAAGCATTCATTTTACACATTTTTAAATCTCTACTGAAATGTGAAGGACACACAACATATAGAGATAGGGGTGAAGAACTAATCAAAAAACCAAATCAACTCATTTCTAATTCCTTAATGATGCAACAATAAATCAACATAAAAAATACACACATTTATACAATAAACACCAAATATATGTGTGTAAAGTGGAAAATTGAACCCTAGTGATTCCTCACCTGGGGGAGAGAAAGGAAATCACTAGGATGATTTTCACTGGGGAGATAATTTACATTCAATAGAGGGGTTGAATTCACTAGATCCAAACCCTAGAGTGAATAAGGATCTGAATACTAAGTGAATTGCAAGGGTGAAATGCAATTTATCCTCTTTTGTAAGTAGAAGAGTTGACTTGTTGACTATGCAGAAAATGAAGACAAAATGGATAAAATAAGGAGCTACCAATTCAGGATCATGTTGTAACTTTAGATCTGATGTATTTAGACTGATACAGACCTTCCCTACAAATTTGGAGAAAATTTATCGGGGCCGTTCATAAGTTATGCACGATCCTCCAAAAAATCCGCAAGACGAAAAGGGTTTTTTCATCTCTGCAAATGAATCCTAAATCTGCAATTACAACCATGCACCTACAACCTGCACATAGAAAAGAAGGGAAGAAGGGTTGTAAATAGGAGTTTGCCTTAGTGAAACCCCAGTTGAGGAATCAACCTTGAAATAAAGTAATTACAAATGCTTAAATGTAAATAATGAAAATGAATACCTTGGAGATTTGCAATTTGTTGATGATGGTAAATAATGGAAATGTATACCTTGTAGATCTAAAATTTGTTGATGATGGTTGCTTTGCTTCTTGAATTTAATTACAAGTGTTGCATGAAATGGCATGTAACATGACAAAACCCTAACACACACACATGCTTTCAAATGAATGTTGTAATGTTGCTCCAATGGATGAATGAAGAAGACACATGAAGAAGAAGACTTGATGGATGCTTGAAGACTTTTAGACTTGAACGCTTGATGACAATAATGGAGACCTTCCACTTGTTTTCACAATTTTTGCTTATGCAAATGAGAGGACTCGATCCCCTTTTATACTTTCCTTGGAGGGTTAATTATCCCTTCACCAAAGGCCGACAAAGGGGGGAAATTTAATTCCCGAAAGATAATTTAAGTCCAAGGGTCAGATGGACCCATATTGGGGCCACACAAAGAGGGAGGACAAGGGCACCACACCCCTATCCTAAGGGGACTGGGGTACCACACCATGGTCCTATTCATTTTGGGGGCCTAAAACAGGGTCTAAACAAGTTGTAAAGTGTAGAAATGAGGCCCGATTCCATGGTGGAGACATAGATGGATCCCGATCGGGTGTGGGAGATGATATCGCCAAGGTAAGGGGTATAAAATGCATTCAAAATTGTAATGGATGCAATTTTATGACACTAAATTTAGCCCCCACTTTAGCGGGAGTATGACTTATGCCAATATTGTCAGTAAAGTAGAAGAAAGAGAGATGAAGATGAGAGATGCAGAGAAATATCACAAGGAGTATAAGATGTCAAATCTCAAGGAACCAAGCCCGCGATCTTAGGATTTTAACTCACTCAAACATATGCAAGTGCACATAAAAAGGCACGCTAAAAAAGCTAATATCGTAAGACCTCAATTCAACTAGCCAAAGAGACCTCGATATGAAAAATATCTCAATCAATTAATATCATTCTTGAAACATAAAATACTATCTCATGAACAAATATAATCACATAAAAGAGAAAAGTTGGCATCATCCATGAACTATCAATAGTAAAACTATGGGTTCATGAGAGGAAGAAGAAAGAGAACATGAATACACACTTTGGTGATCCATGAGAACAAAGGCGAACAAAAGGAACCATGAACATCTTGCCCCTAGAACTAGGTGATCCATGGAGAAAAAAGGACATGGAAAACTAGCCCCTAGATTCTATCTAGGTGATCCATGTAAGGGAGGAGAGTGAGAACACCGTTAGTTCCACTCAACCTCATGCACGAGTGTGCAAGTCAGGTTCAAAGCACCTCATAGGAGTCTATGCACGAGTATGCTACAACTTGTATAAGATGTATAGTACAAATATCAAGAAAGGCATGACATCTCGCTCTAAGAGACTATGCTCTGATTCCAAGAATAATCACCCTTCATAAGAGAAAATTTGTGGCATCTCGCTCTAAGAGGCTGCCCTTTGGTTCCAAGGATGGCCCACTTTATAAGATAAAAGTGGTGACATCTCTCTCTAAGAGGTTGCCCTCTGGTTCTGAGAATGACCCATTGCATAAGAAAAAAGTGGTGATATCTCACTCTAAGAGGCTGCCCTCTAGTTCTGAGAATGACCCACTGTATAAGATAAAAGTGGTGACATATCGCTCTAAGAGGCTGCCCTCTTGTTCCAAGAATGACCCACTGTATAAGAGAAAAGTGACAACATCTCACTCTAAGAGGCTACCCTCTGGTTGTGAGAATGACCCACTGTATAAGAGAAAAGTGGTGACATCTCGCTCTAAGAGGTTTCCCTTTGGTTTTGAGAATGACCCAAGTATTGTATAAGAGATACAATGCGCAAGAGAAATATAATACAAAAGGAGCAGTATGGGTGCCCCCCCCTTAAGATGTCAACGTAGTTGAATGTTGATATCTTAAGGAAAGTAGAACAAGGATACCTACCTTTCACACCAAGAAGATATCCATCATGCAACAATGTCATAAATCCAAGCAAGAGAGGGAATACTCTTCAAGAAAGGATAAGATAGTTGAAAAGAGATATATTGTTATAAGTATAAAGGAGATCCTTGGAGGAGAGGAGATATATTCTCAAAAGACATCTACCTCCAAGAGGAGTTGTCTTAGACAAATATAACATCTTCTAGAACAAAGTGCAGAAGAGAACAAGAATTCAACCCTTCCTCATATTGCTAGGTGAAAGGGATTCTTGATGAAGGATGACTCACTTTTATCCCAATGGGGATAGGTGAATTTATTATAGATGTACATTACCAAGTGTGAAAGAGATTAGAGTCAAGGACTTACACATCTTGTATAAGAGAGAACCCTTGGGCAAATAACAACAACTTCACACAAGGAATGACATCAAGTAATAAAACTCACACCATCCGCAAAATAGAAAAGTTTGGATCCTTAGAGAAAGTGAGAGGGAGAGATATAATTGTCCCCCAAGTGTAGGACAATAAGAATAATTACACAACTTCTAGAGAGAGATTACTCATAAGAGACATAACATTTTAAGCAAGGAAAAAATCCTAACCACAGAACAGACATGTGCTCGCATGAAGGATAACTCCATTCAAGAAAGGACATCAAGTTATGAATAACACAATAGAAGAGGTAATTTTCAAAGAGAGAGAAAGAAGAAGAAGGTTCATAAAATTTCTTTAAGGAGAGATTATTCATAATAGACGTATCATTTCAAGCAAGGAAAACTTGAATGAAGGAGATTCCACAGTCAAAATTGCAAAACTTGAGAGCTTCCAGGTCAGGTATGAAAATCTGAAAATGGAAGAAGATGAAAGAATTTCTTCTTTTATGGAAATAGTTAATGAAATTGTTTTAGGTATTAAATGTTGTGGAAGAACCTTAAGTGAAGATGAAATTGTTTTCAAAAGTTTTAAGAGGATTGCCACCGGCATACAAAAATGAAAGTTACTGCTATAAATGAGTTAAGAACAATGCCTAATACATCAGTAACTAGAGATACATTGATTGAAAAACTTTCAGCTTTTGAAATTGAGGAATTTGGTCATGTTGCTACTATAAAGAAAGATTTAGCTTTTAAGGCATCAACTTCATCTGCATCATCATCATTTGACAAGTCTGATTGGAAAGCTTTTTATTCAAGAGAACTTGAAGAAAGCAGGAGAGAAAATGAAGAACTTGAAGCACTATTTGCATGGAAAATGCCTAAAGGTCCAGTTGGAAGTAAGTATGAAGGTAAAGCACCCTTTAAATGTTTTAACTGTAATAAGATTGGTCATATGGCTTCAAGATGCCCTGATAGACATGTAAGATTAAAAGAAGAAGCTAGAAGAACATACAAGCCTAACCCTAAATATCAGGGATATAGATTTTAGAAGAATAAAGACAAGTCTTGTTATCTTGTTGATGAAGGAGTCACTGATGATTCTAATGAGGATCCGATAGACAATGGATGGGGCTTTGTTGCTATAACAGAAGATCAATCGACACCTACTGTTCAATCGGTAGAGCAGGCCCTGGCAGCTAAAGTTGAGGTTAAGGATAAATGGATCATTGATTCAAGATGTTCACATCATATGACTGGTGATAAAAGTAAATTCTTGACTTTTCGGGAATATAATGGAGGTCTGATAAGATTTGGAGATGATAAAGCTTGTTTGATCAAAGGTAAAGGTAATATATCTCTTGATGATAAGCATAATATTGACAATGTTTACTATGTTGAAGGTTTAAAGCATAATCTTTTGAGTGTTGGTCAATTAGTTGAAAAAGGATTTCAGTTACAATTCAAGAATGGGAAATGCAAAATTATGAACAGAACTAGTTTGGAAATTGCAATCAGTAATCAAACTAGAGGTAATATCTTTCATTTGAATAATAATGAAAAAACATGCTTGATTGCACATATTGATGAAAGTTGGCTATGGCATAAGAGACTTTGTCATGTAAATTTTGATTGCATTGTGAAAATCAATACAACTAAAGCAGTTAGAGACTTACCTAAAATTGTTAAGCCTCAGAATCCGGTATGAAAGGAATTTCAATTTGGAAAACAAGTTAGAGCATCTTTTAAAAGTATTCCAAAAAAATCCAATAGTGCTCTTGACTTAATTCATACTGACTTATGTGGTCCAGCTAGAACTAAAATCTTACAAGGTGATAGATATTTCATGCTAATCATTGATGACTATTCTAGAATGTGTTGGGTTACTTTTCTCAGAGAAAAATCAGAAGCACTTGGGAAATTCAAGCTATTTAAGGTGATGGTAGAAAATGAAACCGGTAAGAAAATCAAATGTCTGAGATCAGATCAAAGAGGTCAATTTACATCTAAGGAATTTAATACATTTTGTGAAGTAAATGGAATCAGAAGACAGTTATCAGCACCCCAGACACCCCAGCAGAATGGAGTTGTAGAAAGGAAAAATAGAACTATCTTGGATGCAGCTAGAAGTATGTTATCATAAGAAAATCTACCACATGTATATTGGAGAGAGGCAGTAAGCACATCAGTCTACACATTCAACAAAGTTCACATCAAAGGTGAAACTGGTAAGACCCCTGATGAACTATGGTTTAGCATTACTCCTACTCTTAAATATTTCAGAATATTTGGAATTAAATGCTATATTAGAAGAGATGAGTATATTGGAAAATTTGATCCTAGAAGTGATGAAGGAATATTTCTTGGTTACAGAAAAATGTTGAGAGTACAAATGTGAAAATTGATGAACAATTTAGAGGAACTTCAAGGTATATAGACTCTAAACCGATAATAGAGATACTGAGAAATGAACACACACCAGTATAGAATGAAGATCCAGTTACACCGGTATCATCTTAAAATTCCACTGTAACTAAAGAACAACAACAAACAAAGACACCCCGGTATGTAAGGTTGAATCATTTTGAAGATCAGATAATTGGGAACAAGTATCAAGGAGTTATGACAAGAGGAAGACTGGCAAATGAAGAGGTATGTCTTATTTCTCAAATTGAACTAGCACCAATTAATGAGGGATGTGAAGATAAACACTGGATTAAAGCTATGGAAGAAGAATTAAAACAAATTGAGAAGAATAGCACATGGACATTAGTTCCCCGGCCTAAAGACAAAAATGTAATTGGAACAAAATGGGTATTCAGAAACAAACTCAATGAATATGGTAACATAATCAGAAATAAAAAAAGACTAGTATGTAAGGGATATTCACAGAAAGAAGGAATTGATTACAATGAAAGCTTTGCACCGGTAGCCAAAATTGAGGTAGTCAGATTACTCTTGGCTTTTGTAGCACACAAGAAATACAAAGTATATCAAATGGATATTAAATGTGCATTTCTGAATGGAGATCTTGAAGAAGAAGTTTACATTGAGAAACCTGATGGATTTTCTTTGATAGATAACAAAGATATGGTTTGCAGGTTAAGGAAAGCTTTGTATGGGTTGAAGCAAGCTCCAAGAGCTTGGTATGGTAGATTCGATAAATATCTTTTGAAGATTGGTTTTTCTAAAGGTAATGTTGATAGCAACTTATACTATAAAGTGACTAATGATGACATCTTGGTTATAGAAGTTTTTGTTGATGATATAATCTTTGGAGGAGAAGATGGTTTGTGTAAAGACTTTTCTATTGAAATGCAGCAAGAATTTGAAATGTCTATGATTGGAGAGATAAAATTCTTTTTAGGATTACAGATTTCACAGACTGATAAAGGTATGTTCTTGAGTCAATCTAATTACTTAAAGGAGTTACTAAAGAAATTTGGGATGGAAAACTCTAAACCGGTAAGCACGCCTATGACTACAACTGATAAATTATCACTAAGGGATGAATCTACACCTATTAATCTAACTAGGTACAAATCTATGATAGGAGGTCTATTGTATTTGACACAAACAAGACCTGATATTATGAATGCAGTATGTATTGTTTCAAGATTTCAGAGTAATCCCAAAGAAAATCATGAATCAGCAGTAAAAAGGATTTTCCGGTACTTACAAGGCACTACAAATATTTGCCTATGGTATCCTAGAGATGAAAACTTTGAATTATGTGCATACACAGATGCAAATTGGGCAGGAGATGTAGATGACAAAAAAAGCACCACCAGCGGAGCATTTTTTCTTGGAAACATATTAATTTCTTGGTTGAGTAAGAAACAAAGTTGCACATCTTTATCAACAGCTTGCAGCAGCAACTAACTGTACATAGGTATTATGGCTTAAGCAAATGTTGAAGGACATAAAGGTAAAATGCAAAGAACCTATAACTATCTATTGTGATAATACAACAACAATTGATATATCTAAGAATCCAGTACTATATTCTAAACCTAAACATGTCTCTATCAAACTAAATTTTCTAAAAGAGAATGTTGAAGCAAAAGAAGTAAAACTGGTTTATGTGAATACTAAAGAGTAGATTGCAGATATTTTCACTTAGTCTTTGCCTAAGGAGACTTTTGAATATCTCAAAGAATAGCTTGGGGTCATACCCCCACTGGTAGAAACTTAGACAGTAGATGTTTGTCATCAACCGACAAAACTAACAAATAAATCTTGTACTCCAGTTTTGATGAGGAGAGCTACTTCTTAGGGGGATTAGTTGGTATACTGAATAAGTTGGTATTTTGTATTTGAACCTAGTTTTTGTATTGTTTTTGAATTTGATGTCAAAGGGGGAGAGATTGATATGGAAAATCACATGTCACTCCTAGGGGGAGAGACTTTAGCTCTTGGGGAGAGATTTTTATTTTGGGAGAGATTGATTACTCTCTGAATTTTGATCTCTGGTTATGTTGTTTTTTTTGGCATTTCTATTTTGGCACTTTGATGGTTTTTCCATCCTGTGTTACCATCAATGCCAAAGGGGGAGATTGTTGGTATTTTAGATATGTTGGTATGGTTTTGTCAATGATGCCAACACTTATCAACTCTGGTCAAGCCTACTGGCACTTGGAGATTTGGCAATGTTCAACTGCAAGCAAGTGACTCTATGCACAATCATTGGTATCTTATTCACCGGCAGGATATATTGTTCACCGACACTTGAAATGATATGGAAAACACTTGGTTATATCAAAGACATTGTTTGGACAGTTTGTCTTCGAGATTTGTTCATAGGTATATTCGTGTTTCCATATTTGTTGTTACCGGCAAATAGGTCGAGGATAAACACCAGCAGGCCTATCTATTCCAGATCAGCATGGCATGCTATGGAGATGATTTATTATTGTTGTAAATGCATTAAGTTGACATGTTGAATCGGATATTGCATTGGTTATTGATTTAATTATAAATTGTTTTATTGTAATATCTTTTGTAAAGCCGACCTATACATTTTGGTCCAAGGTTTGTGTATTGTTAACGCGTCATTTATCCTTCATGCCAAGAATGGGTCATAATTTCCTTTTTTATGTTGGAGTCCTAGTTCATACCATATTACCTTGGTTCAAGTCTTTAAATGCAGCCTCAAGTCCTTTCTCTAGTCATTTTCGTTCAAGTTCGGACAATTCATTGTACTCCTTGAATGCGTCAAACCGTTTTTAAGTAGGTTCAAGATGTTCATTTAGGTTCAATAGGTTCCAAAGTGTTCAAAAAAGGTTCTTCGTACTAACATTTTCTCTAAGTTTTTGCAACGGTTCTTTAATAAAGTTTTTCTTGTTCGGTGACATAACATCTGTGTTGAACTTGTTGAACTAAGTTCAAAGGGTTCAAATATGTTCAACGTGTTCAACACAGCAAAGTGGTCAATGGTTTGATGTAGCGTACATCTTGAACTACTTGAACACTCAAGAAGTTGGTTCAAGATGTTTACACAGGTTCAATGCTGGTGGGTCCCACGGTTTCCAATGTTTCGAGAAGTGTATTTATTGCTAAATATGGAGAGGCAGAACCATATTGTAAAGTGATGTCGCTCTTTGGTTTTTTTGAAGTAAGTGAACGTTGTGGGAACTGGCAGTTTCTTAAAGTACGCCGCCATGCATTCAATGCATGCGTGCGAGGGTCTAACCTATCAATTTGCTGCGTTCGGAATGAAATTGTGAAATCATTGCATTTAATGTGTCTGCATTATTACCTTTCTTTATAAGGTATGGAAATCATTTGTGTTATGTGTTCGTTCTTGCTGCTGGATTTGTGTATATATTGTCCCTGGATAGAAGTTTTTCTTGCCGCTAGCCGTCGTCCGATTATACAACTGTGAAGGTGAGTCTTTCCTTATTTTCTCCAGTGTTTTCCCTTGCATTTTCTCTCATACAGAGGTTTGGTTTCACTGCAATCAAGTTTGGGTTTCTTGTTTTGAAATCATGAAGTCCACCCTCCATTTATTTGGAAATGTCTTTAGCATGGCATCCATAGAAGCCATAGTTAGTGATACTAACCTGAAGGGTGAGAACCTTGAAGATTTGAAAGAAAGGGTGTTCAGGGGTGTTGATAAGTCTTTTTGTATAGAGATTTTGAGTAGTGGACTTTTAGAAGCTGCAGCCTTTCCTCCAACAATTCCTTGTCCAGAGCTTGTTCGGGAGTGTATTGCCAGATATGACCCTGTATCTGAAACTATTAAAAGAGATAACGGCGAAACCCTTCTCGCCATTAACCACGAAGTGATTGCTTCGGTGTTCAAAATACCAGATTATTAGTTTTCTAATTTCTCCCCTGCTCAGTCAATTAGTGAGTTCAATGCAGATAGAGATGGACACAAGAATAATGTGGCGAAGTACTAGTTGAAAGTCCCTCAGAGAGGTGGTTCTAGACTGCCTAAAAATCCTAACAAGAACCACATGTTGCCACATATCCATGATGTAATGCTTTTGTTGCATCGAGCCAGAGTTTCTGCCGAAGCTTATAGCTTTGATGATTGGATATATTGCTATGTACAATTAGTTCTGGAAGGAAAACAATATCTGGATTGGGCGGAGTTAATTGCTGATTCGATGAAAGAGCAGTTGAGTCTAGCCAAGCAATTTCAACAAAACTTCTTCATGTCTTCGTATCTTTTGTATTGTCTGGCCTGTGTTAAGGAGTTAACCGGCATACCCAAGCAGCCCACTGAGGAAGATGTTCCGGTGTATGAGTTTTATCCAATGCTACAAAAAGACAATGCCCTACAAGATTTCAGAAGGGTATATAATGCATTCCTGGGCGATATGTGTCATGAACTGAAAGGTACAAAAGCCAAATGGATTTTAGATGATGCTTAGTCTTTGATTAAGAAGTTCGGAAGCTTTTACATCCAGTTCCCATGTTTTTGCTATATACGAGTGGGAGGCTTCGAAGAGGAACCCTTCAAGCTTCCGCATTTCTATTTTGATTGCTTTGTCCTAGCAGAAATATGTAGACAACTGACTTCTGTGGTCAAGAAGGCACAGCCTAAGGACAAGTGAGAAGGTCATTTTCCAATACATTTGGGAGTGTTATCCTGTAATTCAATGTCTGATGCACTAAGTATAGGAGCAGACCTTAGAAATTTTAATTTCTCTCTGTATGCTGAAAGAAAAGGGTTTGATAACAAAGGATTTTCTCGGAGCCTTGGCTTAATGCCTTATCTTCCCACACCATAGTTAGAAGATTTCTAGGAAGACTGTTCGGATGAACTTGAAGTCTTCAAAAGAGAAAATATGAGACTGGTGCTGGAACAGGTTATTTCTCTGCAAATAAAGATAGATATTAAAGGGCTTGAAGAAGATTATCTTGAACTATTTGAACCAAGGTATTTAGCCCACGCAGAGACTGAAATGCCCCCAATTAATTGGAATGAAGAGGAAAATGATGACATTCAATCAAGAACCGAATGAGTTTTAGACAGAACAGTGGCATGGGTGGCCAAGAAGAAAGCAATGAAGCTAGACGCCAAGCCTCTCTCTACGAGAAGTATGTCTTCACCAAAACGTCCTTCTAACAGTGCTCCTATTCATGCAGGTAAGGAAATCAAGTCAGCTCAGCCTAGATGCAGACCTAGCCCAACTCTGGATTTCAGTACCCCTCTGGCATACTCAATCACGTAATGTCACCCAGAAGAGGATGGACCAGGTCAAGGATATGGGAGCCAAAGATGTCGTGCTTGAAGCTCAGATCTTTCAAATTGAAGATTTGGATGGTGAAGTTGCTTGTGCTCTAGACTCCGAAACGGTGACTTTGGCTATGACGCCACCCCCAAAGATGATTGAAGGAACTTCTCATTCTGCTGTGACTCCTAAATGGTTAACAACCTCAGTGAACAAGAAAAGGAGCTTTCTTCCTGTGAGTATTCCAATTCAGGAGATGCTTGCCAACTACTCTGAGAAGAATCCAAAGCCAAAGAGGTTCAAGACCGCCGTGCACCTAAACAATGACGAAGAAACTGGTAAGTGGACAGTGCAAATTGCTTCTTACAAACCGAGGGATGAGAACAAAGAGGCCGGTTCTGATGATTTTGAAATAACAAAAATAGAATTGGGAAAGATGAGCAGGGATACAGATAACCATTTTTTCCAAGTGTCAGCGAAGAAGATGCTTACCTGGTCAGAGAAGGATAGACGAGAGAAAAGAGAACTTAAAAGACATATAAGTGTTTTGGCTCAGTTCATCGAGAGCATCGGTTGCCTTGGAGCAATGCCAATATCCCATGCCACTAAGAATTTTGACCCAACTTCTCTGGAAAATAGGAAGTTGATGGATCAAGTTCAACGGGCTAAGAGCATCGTTGAAGCATTTGAAAAATGGATTGAACAAGTAATCAAAGATGGTGAAAAATACATTACTGATTCCCGAAAGTTGTGTGATGAGGTACAGGGCCTGATTTCCAAAATCCAAAATCAGCTTGTACCATGGGAAAAAGAAGAGCACAAATGGCAAAATGTCCTGCCTCTGTTTACAAAAATTGAAGAGTACGGAACTACCAGATTTCTGACAAAACATTCAATTAAGCTGGTATCTGATGAATGCCAACTTTTCGTGCTTAAGAAAACTATCATGTGGCAGGTGCTCACCTTTCAGTCGGTAATTACGGATGCAAAAACCTCCATCTATGAACTCCAGGATTTGCAGAGCAGTATTGTCAAGGATAATAAAGTGGTTAATCCTGATCATGACTGGGAACTAGGAATCTATGGGGCAAGTACACAGGAAGAAGTCAAGTCATTCCGGTTGAACATGGTGAAGATCAGAGTTAGGAGTAGTTTTAGGCCAAAGGATATAACCAAAGTGGCTAGGACCAAATCTATGGTATTCATTGGGAATGATCAGCTGCCGAAGCACTCAGATAAAATGGTGCAACACGGGTGGAATAAAGAGGTGGCAAAGGCGAAGCTTAATGCAATGAAAGTCCCAAGCCAATCAATGATCCAAGAACTCATGGCTTCTCATGACGCTCGCGAAGACGGAGAAGAGGGTGATGATGAGATATAACATAATGCATCCGCTTTGGGCTTGTTTTCTTTATTTTTACAAAACAAAACATTTTTCATAGTTATGCAAAACTTCGGGACAACTGTCCCAAAATATTTTATGTTGGTTTTGTAACTATTTTATCAGGGAGTGGTTGAGTTTTCAGGGAGACCCCCCCGTTTAGACTATAAGTTAAGTAGAATCGATGGTAGAAGGGTTAGATTTTTAGTAACTGATTTTACAAAAAATTGGAACGTGTGTTTGTTTTTGTATTTTCTTATTCCTAATCAAAGGAGAGATCAGATGGTTGAAATCTGTGGTGGAAAAATATTAGCAGATGTATCATTATGTCTTTGATTACATAAAGATATATATATATGAAATCTGGTGATATTGTTTTGGGGAGAAGAAAGATCTGTGTATTTTGACTCCAAATAGATAACATGTCTTTGCATATGTTCATCCGATCAAGAAACAGTATTTGATTATTTCATTGCAATTTTTCATTATTCTTCTAATGTTCTTTCCTTTGAATGTGTTGTTTAGTCTGGAAAAGATTCATGTTTGTGGGTGCATTTGTTTTCTCTGAATCTGTTCGTCTTTATTTGGAAGAAGTATATTGAACTTTGTTTCAGTTACTGTATTTACATACTTTGAAAATTAAGAAGATAGTTTCCGTTATTTATGAGATATGAGGAAAGTTATAGCCTTTCATCCAAGAATGATATAGGCGGCCTTATACGCTTTCTGGTTAAAAGCTTTCATTTGGATATGAATATAAAAACAAAAACATACTTTATCAAAAATCTAGATAGGGAGCTGTACCTAGGCAAAAATTCAGAGGGAGGTGATTGAACAAATGCCAACCCAACTGTTTAGTGAACCATTTGTTCTTAAAAGAAGGTAACAGAGTCCTAAAATTAATCATTTGAATGCAAAGAGCAAAATCTATTTGCTAAAAGATTTTTGGCGTCTCTGCTGGGGAGCGAAACAAAGGGAAAGCCAAATTTTTCAATAGACCAGTATGTCATAAACGTGAGCCTATAATAAGCAAAAGTGTTTGAAGTGCAGGAAGATTGTTGAGATTGAGTCTTGATTGAAGTAACCTGGTTTAATCATCCTGGATTCTCGTCCATATACTAGAGCACAAAGGAAAGAAGGAGTAATTGATAACTGTTTTGAAGAATTGCAAAATCTGTCATTTGTCCCAAGTTTTACTCCTAGAAGGAAGGCCAAAAGCAGACCTTCATCTCCTGATAGAGTTACTCCTATATCTTCTTCTTCCCCTTGGCAAGCACTAACACTTACTGGAATTCAAGCTCCACCTCTTGTAACCATTCATCTAGTATTCATTATGGCTCAACCTTGGGGTGCGGCTGTTGGACCTCTTGCTCTCGCAGCCCATAATCCACTACCAAAAGGAGCAAAGGATGTTTTACCCAAATATAAGGGTGACGGAAAAGTTTCAGTTGAAGAGCATTTGAACTCTTTTAATGTAGCAACGAGAATCCTAGCAGTTCAATATGAGGACGTGGCTGTTAGGCTTTTTGCCCCAACCCTCACTGAAGGGGCAGCAGAATGGTTTAGCCAGTTGTAAGAAGGATCCATAACTGACTGGCAAATGATGAAAACCACTTTTGAAAAAAGATTCCAAAGTGTTGATGATGAACACACGCTACTGGCTCAACTCACACAGATGAAGAAGGAAATTCATGAGCCGATGAGGGATTATGTAGCAAGATATAATAAGATTATTCACAAAATTCCTCAAGCCAAGAGACCAACTGCAGATAATCAGCGATGTTTCTTCGTAAATTCCATGCCACCTGATGTAGGATTTCACCTCAGAAGAAGTAGGCCGACCAACCTAGAAAGGATGTACAAATTCCTCAAGGACAATCTCAGGCTTCTACGTCCTCTACCGATCCAGTTGTTCAACGACTTGTCAATGATATGATTGCTCTAAAGAGGCAAATACCTAAGCCTGGAAACTCTTATCCACAACCTTATCAGGATATAAGCAGGGGAACCTCAAATCAATATAACTATGGATGACCGTTGCAACTTCCTGCAGCTCCACAAAGATTACAGATAGAGGCACCTCCTGACAAAGGTGTCATGTGTTCATTTCATCTTACCTCTGATCATGATGGGGTTTCATGTCCCGATATGATATGACACGTTCAAATACAAAACACAAAGGATGAATTAGGAGAGTTCACTAAAGCAGAAAGAATTCAAGAGGCACCTGGTGACTTTGGAACATTCTACCTCGAATATGAGTCAGATTCAGAAAAGGGTAGTAACATTTTGGCAACTCTTGAAGGTTCTTCATGTGCGATCCTAACAAGGAATCAACACACCTCCTAGCCTTCTCCCTTTGTGAACCCTTATGGAAACAATTTCAAAAGCAAAGATCTCTTAGGTAATAGTTTTTCAAAGGTTCCCGAGGTTAAGATTTTGCAAAGAAACGATGAAGATCATAAGAGCTTTTCCTCTTCTTCGTCCTTTGATATCATTGAATTCTGTAAGGCCTCAACCGTTCAACTACCTACCACTGAGTATTTAAAGCTTAACCCAAAAGAGTTGGATAAACTAGTCAAATATGTTAAAGGGGATTCCTTTTCAGAGTCTCAAGTACACGGGTGTATGGAAAATAGTGATTTAGCTATTGTCAAAGGGTCTTCATCTATCCCCTGCTCATTAGCTAATCTGGCAGATCCCTGTGCTTTTCATGACACAAGATCTGGGCATGAGGTCGAGATTCTGAAACCTGAACCTTTCTATATTTCCCTTCTCCTAAATGGCCAAAAGTTAAGTAATTGCATAATTGACTCAAGGGCTTCAGACTTGATATAATGCCTTCTTCTGTGGCTAAATCTTTAGGTTTAACCCTTACTAAAACATTTGGAAGATGCTTTTCAATGGATGGAAAACAGGTTCCTCTTATTGGTCAGGTAAAGGACGTCCAGGCAGTGCTGGCAGCATGCCCAAACAAAAGAGTAAGATTAACTATACTGGTCGTTGATATTCCAGCGAGTTACGGAATGCTTCTGAGTAGGACGTTTTGCAAGGATCTTGGAGGCGAAATCAAAATGGACTGGTCTGAAGCCGTTATTCCCCTTGGAAACCAGAAAATCAAGCTTGAACCTAAACCCAAGAATAAGTATACTGTATTTCCCTCAGATAACCCGAAAGCCCAGATTCTGTTTCAGGAGTGTGAGTTTGGAAACTATCTTGTCCTTGCACCTGGTAAAAAGAAAACGGATAAGACAACTGATGAACTTGGTGGACTATGGCAGATGGAGTTTGATGGAAGCTGTGCTAACTCCGGTTCTGGAGCAAGGGTGGTTTTGCTGTCACCAACTGGTAATATTTTCCCCTTTTCCTTCAAGTTGGATTTTAAAAACACTAATAATACTGCTGAATATGAGGCACTATTATTTGGATTGAGTGAGGCTAAATGTAAAGGAATTAAGTTGCTTAAAGTCAAAGGTGATGCAGAGTTAATTGTTAGGCAGGTGAGGAATGTTTATACGGTTAAGAATGACAGGTTGAGGCATTACAGGGATAGAGTTTGGGATGAGATAGAATTCTTTGATGCCTTCTCGATTGAAGCAATTTCGAGGGAACAAAATAGTAGGGCAGATTCTTTGGCCGTGTCTACCTCACTTTTATTACCACATCCAGATTTTAAAGATAACTCATATAGGATTGAAATGATCTATAGGCCCAGTGTTCTCGATAATGTAGATCATTGGCAGGTTTTCGATGCAGATGCACAGATCAAAGATTTCCTAGAATGTGCTCAATCATTTTCTCAGTCATATTTTGAAGGCTCTGAGAGTGTTTGCAAAGAGTTCAGTCCAGACCCAGAAGTAGATCCTACAAATAGCTTTACTCAGCTCAAAGGTAACAAAATTCCTAGGGGGTTAGTGACTCTGGAAATATTTTTCACCAGAGATGACGCATTCATAGGTAATAAAGTTCCCAAGGATGATGGGAAAGGAAAATGTGAGAAAATAAACTTGGGAGATGAAGCTAATCCAAAAGAAGTGACAATCGGCTGGTGTTGTTCTGCAGAGGAAAAGAGAACACTTGATACACTGCTTAAGGAGTATATTAATGTTTTTTCTTGGTCTTATGATGATCTGAAGGAGTTTAGAAATGGACATTTTCAACATCAGAATCCGCTGAAGCCAAGCGTCTCTCCTTTTAGGCAAAAATTAAGGAACTTTAATCCCATCATGGCGGATGCAATTTCTAAGGAAGTTGAGAAAATGTTTAAGGCCTGAATCATATATCCAATTCACCATTCCACCTAGGTAGCTAACATTGTACCCGTAAGAAAGAAAAATGGGGAAATTCGTATCTGTGTTGATTTTTTAAATTTGAATCAAGCAAGCCTAAAGGACAACTACGCCTTACCAAATATGGATCACATATTACAGATAGTGTCTGGGTAGGAGATGATGTCGATGTTGGATGGTTTTTCTGGTTATAACCAGATATCTGTAGCAGAACATGAGCAGCACAAGACAGCATTCATCACTCCATGGGGAACATTCGCATACAACCGCATGCCTTTTGGTTTAATAAATGCTGGAGCCACTTTTCAAAGGGCTATGGATTCCTCTTTCAAGGATTTTCAAGACAGAATAATTGTAGTTTATCTAGATGACCTCACGGTGTTTTCAAAAAAAAGGACAGATCATTTCTAGGATTTGAGTGCAGTATTACAGCGTTGTCATGAACACGGGATTTCTCTGAACCCTAAGATATTAGTTTTTTGCGTCACTAAGGGCAAATTGTTAGGACATATTATCTCAAAAGAGGGAGTCAAGATTGATCCCAACAGGGTTAATGCAATTCAACGTCTCAGTTTACCCTCTAGCTGGACTGGAGTAAGATCGTTCTTTGGTCAAGTGAATTTCCTGAGGAGACTTGTTCCAGAATTTGCTGAGACCACCAAACACATTGTTGGTTTGCTAAGTGAGCAACATCCTTTCAAGTGGACTGAAGAAGCCAAAAATGCTTTCGAGAGAATTAAAGGATCAGTTGCAAATGCGCCCACTCTTGTTAACACAGATTTCATGAAGGATTTTATTCTTTATTGTTATGCATCAGACCATACTATGTCTGGAATTCTATTGCAGTTGTATGAACATGGGGTTGAAATGCCTATAGCGTTCATGAGTACTCCGCTCAAGAAGCATGAGCTCAAATATTCACCTATGGAGAAACATGCATATGCTGTTGTAAAAGCCGTGAAACAGTTTCGATATTATATCCTACATTCTCACTCTATGGTTTTTGTTCCAGATTCAGCTGTGAAAAGCATTTTGACTCAACAGGAGGTTGGACTAAATAAGCGAGCAACATGGGTGATGAAAATTCAAGAGTATGACTTAGATATTCGCCCTATGAAGACAATTAAAGGGCAGGGCTTATGTAAGTTGATAGCGGAAAATGAGGTGGAAACTAAAGCGGAGTTACCATTAACTCTTTTTGTTGGATTGCAGGATACTTGGTTCTCTGATGTGGCCTACTATTTAACTTATGGTAGTTGCCCAAATCATCTGTCGGCTAAAGAACAAAGGAATTTAAAATTAAAAGCTGCAAAGTATGTAATTTGGCAAGATGTTCTATACAAAAAGGGGTTAGATGGAACATACCTAAGGTGTGTAGATAAACCTCAACAGCAAAAGCTCCTGGAAGCTTATCATGGAGACGTTTGTGGTGGACACTTTTCATCATCTGTTACTGCATTCAAAATTCTAAGAAATTTTTTTTACTGGCCCGGCATGTTTCGGGATGCCTATATTCACGTAAAAGAATGCGAAAAATGTCAATTGTTTTCTGGGAAGCCACATTTAGCAGCACTGCCTCTAAGGCGTGTAGTGATGGATGAACCTTTCACGCAGTGGGGCATTGATTTTATAGGCCCAATAAACCCTCATTCCAGTGTGGGTCACATGTATATTTTGACAGCTACTGACTACTTTACAAAGTGGGTAGAAGCCATCCCCACCAAAAAGGCCAACTCAGAGATTGTGTGTAGTTTTCTCATGGATTACATCCTAGTTCGTTTTGGGGTACCCCAGAAAATTGTGACAGATAATGTGTCATATTTCTCCTCTGAAGAGTTGACCGTGTTTTGCTATGATCATCAAATTTCACTCTCACATTCTTCTGATTATTTTCCACAGGGCAATGGTTTGGCCGAATCTAGCAACAAGAATTTGATAGTCATCATGAAGAAGCTAGTTGATGAGAATGCTAGGAATTGGCATAAGAAGTTATATGAGGCTTTATGGGTGGATAGGACCACACCCAAGAGGGCTATTGGGATGGTACCTTTTGAACTTGTGTATGGTGTAGGAGTGAAACTTTCTTTGCCACTGGAGTTATCAGCAACCAAGCTGCAAATAGTAGTGGAAGATTCCTTCTTTCAAAATGCTTTGGAGAAAAGAATCATGTATCTGACAAAGTTAGAAGAAGAGAGAGAATTGCTGGTGGATAGGATTTCAGAACATCAGAGCCGAGTAAAGAGGATTTTTGACATGCGAGCTCGACCAAGAGGTTTCCTAGTAGGAGATGAGGTGCTACTATGGGACAAAAGGAAAGAGTCCAAAGGTGCTCAAGGCAAGTTTGATTCATTGTGGAAAGGTCCTTTCAGAATTTGTGAAGCAGTAGGACATAATGCATTCAGACTCAGCTATGCTGATGGAACAATCCTACCTTATACCTACAATGGGCAAGATCTCAAGCTCTATAAATTGTAAGTCTAGTGTTTGAGTCACTTGTACATAGTAGTCTAGGTATTTTTGGTTATGCTCTTAACACTTTCCCCATTGTTTTATGTTTTACGAAACCAAAGTCTGGAAGTTGTTTACATTTTCCTTTGAAAAATACAATCCCCAGTCAGAGCCAATGTTACCGCATCATTTATCCTTCATGCCGAGAATGGGTCATAATTTCCTTTTTCATGTTGGAGTCCTAGTTCATACCATATTACCTTGGTTCAAGTCTTTAAATGTGGCCTCAAGTCCTTTCTCTAGTCATTTTCATTCAAGTTCAGACAATTCATTGTACTCCTTGAACGCGTCGAACCGTTTTGAAGTAGGTTCAAGATGTTCATTTAGGTTCAATAGGTTCCGAAGTGTTCAGAAAAGGTTCTTCGTACTAACATTTTCTCTAAGTTTTTGCAGCGGTTCTTTAATAAAGTTTTTCTTGTTCGGTGACATAACATCTGTGTTGAACTAGTTGAACTAAGTTCAAAGGGTTCAAATATGTTCAACGTGTTCAACATAGCAAAGTGGTCAACGCTTTGACGCGACGTACATCTTGAACTACTTGAACACTCAAGAAGTTGGTTCAAGATGTTCACACAGGTTCGATGCTGGTGGGTCCCGCGGTTTCTAATGTTTCGAGAAGTGCATTTATTGCTAAATACGGAGAGGCAGAACCATATTGTAAAGTGATGTCATTCTTTGGTTTTTTCAAAGTAAGTGAACGTTGCGGGAACTGGCAATTTCTTAAAGTACGCCACCATCCATTCAATGCATGCGTGCGGGGGTCTAATCTATCAATTTGCCGCATTCGGAATGAAATTGTGAAATCATTGCATTTAATGTGTCTGTATTATTACCTTTCCTTATAAGGTATGAAAATCATTTGTGTTTTGCATTCGCTCTTGCTGCTAGATTTGTGTTTATATTGTCCCTGGATAGGAGTTTTTCTTGCCGCTAGCCGTCGTCCGATTATATAGCTGTGAAGGTGAGTCTTTCCTTATTTTCTCCAGTGTTTTCCCTTGCATTTTCTCTCATACAGAGGTTTGGTTTCACTACAATCAAGTTTGGGTTTCTTGTTTTGAAATCATGAAGTCCACCCTGCATTTATTTGGAAATGTCTTTAGCATGGCGTCCACATAAGCCATAGTTAGTGATACTGACCTGAAGGGTGAGAACCTTGAAGATTTGAAAGAAAGGGTGTTCAGGGGTGTTAATAAGTATTTTTGTATAGAGATTTTGAGAAGTGGACTTTTAGAAGCTATAGCGTTTCGTCCAACAATTCCTTGTCCAAAGCTTGTTCGGGAGTGTATTGCCAGATATGACCCTGTATCTGAAACTATTAAAACAGATAATGGCGAAACCCTTCTCGCCATTAACCACGAAGTGATTGCTTCGGTGTTCAAAATACCAGATTATCAGTTTTCTAATTTCTCCCCTACTCAGTCAATTAGTGAGTTCAATGCAGATAGAGATGGACACAAGAATAATGTGGCGAAGTACTGGTTGAAAGTCCCTCAGAGAGGTGGTTCTAGACTGCCTAAAAATCCTAACAAGAACTACATGTTGCCACATATCCACGATGTAATGCTTTTGTTGCATCGAGCCAAAGGTTCTGCCGAAGCTTATAGCTTTGAAGATTGGATATATTGCTATGTACAATTAATTCTGGAAGGAAAACAATATCTGGATTGGGTGGAGTTAATTGCTGATTCGATGAAAGAGCAGTTGAGTCTAGCCAAGCGATTTCAAAAAAAATTCTTCATGTCTTCGTATCTTTTGTATTGTCTGGCCTGTGTTAAGGAGTTAACCAGCATACCCAAGCAGCCCATTGAGGAAGATGTTCTGGTGTATGAGTTTTATCCAATGCTACAAAAAGACAATGCCCTACAAGATTTCAGAAGGGTATATAATGCATTCCTGGGCGATATGTGTCATGAACTGAAAGGTACAGAAGCCAAACGGATTTCAGAAGATGCACAGTCTTTGATTAAGAAGTTCGGAAGCTTTTACATCCAGTTCCCACATTTTTTCTATATACAAGTGGGAGGCTTTGAAGAGGAACCCTTCAAGCTTCCGCATTTCTATTTTGATTGCTTTGTCCTAGCAGAAATATGCAGACAACTGACTTCCGTGGTCAAGAAGGCACAGCCTAAGGACAAGTGGGAAGGTCATTTTCCAATACATTTGGGAGTGTTATCCTGTAATTCAATGTCTGATGCACTAAGTATAGGAGCAGACCTTAGAAATTTTAATTTCTCTCTGTATGCTGAAAGAAAAGGGTTTGACAACAAAGGATTTTCTTGGAGCCTTGGCTTAATGCCTTATCTTCCCACACCACAGTTAGAAGATTTCTAGGAAGACTGTTCGGATGAACTTGAAGTCTTCAAAAGAGAAAATATGAGACTGGTGCTGGAATAGGTTATTTCTCTGCAAATAAAGATAGATATTAAAGGGCTTGAAGAAGATTATCTTGAACTGTTTGAACCAGGGTATTTAGCCCACACAGGGACTAAAATGCCCCCAATTAATTGGGATGAAGAGGAAAATGATGACATTCAATCAAGAACTGAACGAGTTCTAGACAGAACAGTGGCATGGGTGGCCAAGAAGAAAGCAATGAAGCCAGATGCCAAGCCTCTATCTACGAGAAGTATGTCTTCACCAAAATGTCCTTCTAACAGTGCTCCTATTCGTGCAGGTAAAAAAATCAAGTCGGCTCAGCCTAGATGCAGACCTAGCCCAACTCTGGATTTCAGTACCCCTCGGCATACTCTACCACATAGTGTCGCCCAGAAGAGGATGGACCGGCTCAAGGATATGGGAGCCAAAGATGCCATGCTTGAAGCTCAGATCTTTGAAATTGAAGATTTGGATGGTGAAGTTGCGTGTGCTCTAGACTCCCAAATGGTGACTGTGGCTATGACGCCACCCCCAAAGATGATTGAAGGAACTTCTCATTCTGCTGCGACTCCTAAATGGTTAACAACCTCAGTGAACAAGAAAAGGAGCTCTCTTCCTGTGACCATTCCAATTCAGGAGATGGTTGCCAAGTACTCTGAGAAGAATCCAAAGCCAAAGAGGTTCAAGACCACCACGCACCTAAACAATGACGAGGAAACTAGTAAGTGGACGGTGGAAATTGCTTCTTACAAACCGAGGGATGATAACAAAGAGGCTTGTTTTGATTCTTTTGAAATAACAAAAATAGAATTGGGAAAGATGAGCAGGGATATAGATAACCATTTTTTCCAAGTGTCAGCGAAGAAGATGCTTACCCGGTTAGAGAAGGATGGAAGGGAGAAAAGAGAACTTAAAAGACATATAAGTGTTTTGGCTCAGTTCATCGAGAGCATCAGTTGCCTTGGAGCAATGCCAATATCCCATGCCACTGAGAATTTTGACCCAACTTCTCTGGAAAATAGGAAGTTGATGGATCAAGTTCAACGGGTTAAGAGCATCGCTGAAGCGTTTGAAAAATGGATTGAACAAGTAATCAAAGATGGTGAAAAATACATTACCGATTCCCGAAAGTTGTGTGGTGAGGTACAGGGCCTGATTTCTGAAATCCAAAATTAGCTTGTACCATGGGAAAAAGAAGAGCACAAATGGCAAAATGTCCTGCCTCTGTGTACCAAAATCGAAGAGTACGGAACTACCAGATTTCTGACAGAACATTCAATTAAGCTGGTATCTGATGAATGCAAACTTTTCGTGCTTAAGAAAACTATCATGTGGCGGGTGCTCACCTTTCAGTCGGTAATTACGGATGCAAAAACATTCGTTTATGAACTCCAGGATTTGTAGAGCAGTATTGTCAAAGATAATAAAGTGGTTAATCCCGATCATGACTGGGAACTAGGAATTTGCGGGGCAAGTACACAGGAAGCAGTCAAGTCATTCCGGTTGAACATGGAGAAGATCAGAGTTAGGAGTAGTTTCACGCCGGAGGATATAACCAAAGTGGCTAGGATCTAATCTATGGTATTCATTGGGAATGATCAGCTGCCGAAGCACTCAGATAAAATGGTGCAACACGGGTGGAATAAAGAGGTGGCAAAGGCGAAGCTTAATGCAATGAAAGTCCCAAGCCAATCAAAGATCCAAGAACTCACGGCTGCTCATGACGCTCGTGAAGACGGAGAAGAGGGTGATGATGAGATATAACATAATGCATCCGCTTTGGGCTTGTTTTCTTTATTTTTACAAAACAAAACATTGTTCATAGTTATGCAAAAACTTCGGGACAACTGTCCCAAAATATTTTATGTTGGTTTCGTAACTGTTTTATCGGGGAGTGGTTGAGTTTTCAGGGAGACCCCCCCCATTTAGACTATAAATTAAGTAGAATCGATGGTAGAAGGGTTAGATTTTTAGTAACTAATTTTACAAAAAATTGGAACGTGTGTTTGTTTTTGTATTTTCTTATTCCTAATCAAAGGAGAGATCAGATGGTTGAAATCTGTGGTGGAAAAAGATTAGCAGATGTATCATTATGTCTTTGATTACATAAAGATATATATATGAAATCTGGTGATATTATTTTTGGGGAGAAGAAAGATCTGTGTATTTTGAATCCGAATAGATAACATGTCTTTGCATATGTTCATCCGATCAAGAAACAGTATTTGATTATTTCATTGTAGTTTTTCATTATTCTTCTGATGTTCTTTCCTTTGAATGTGTTGTTTAGTCTGGAAAAGATTCATGTTTGTGGGTGCATTCATTTTCTCTGAATCTGTTCGTCTTTATTTGGAAGAAGTATATTGAACTTTGTTTCAGTTACTGTATTTACATACTTTGAAAATTAAGAAGATAGTTTCCGTTATTTATGAGATATGAGGAAAGTTATAGCCTTTCATCCAAGAATGATATAGGCGGCCTTATACGCTTTCTAGTTAAAAGCTTTCATTTAGATATGAATATAAAAACAAAAACATACTTTATGAAAAATCTAGATAGGGAGCTATACCTAGGCAAAAATTCAGAGGGTGGTGATTGAACAAACGCCGACCCAACTGTTCAGTGAACCATTTGTTCTTAAAAGAAGGTAACAGAGTCCTAAAATTAATCATTTAAATGCAAAGAGCAAAATATGTTCACTAACATGTATATATGTAAGATCTTATTTGTAAGATCGATATGCAATTGGGAAAAATATTTGTATTAAGGTATATGCGAGAATAGGCAGAGCAATACACGCAAACATCATTTGAAGGTTGAAGGAAGGTTTTTGTGAAGACATATCAGAACTACACCAATACTAAATCCAGCATATGAAGATGCTATTTTAAGTAGTACATCATTATTGGATTTAACCATCCAATTGTAGTTAGTGTGAAGTTCCCATTTGTGTTTGAGCAGTGAGCTCTAGGCAGTTGGCCTTTCTACATGTGTAGACCCCCTATTGTATACACATACTATCTGCAATAGTATCATCTGATTGTGGGTAATGTTTCCCACAATGGTTTTTTTCCTTACAGGGTTTCCACGTACAAATATTGGTGTTATGTGTTGTGGATGATATTGTCTTTATGTTTCATGCATTAATATTTACCAGTACTGCAATTAACTAATAAACTGTCTACCGGCATTAAGTTTGGTTTATCGGTATTAAGCATTAAGTTTGGTTAAGTTGTTTTGGTTTGAATTTATTTGACAACCGATTCACCCCCCCCCCCTCTCAGTTGCCTCCAGGACCTAACAACTTGCACATAGAAAAGAAGGGAAGAAGGGTTGTGGATAAGCTTTTGCCTTAGTCAAACATCGGTTGAGGAATTTGTTGGCCATTTAGAGGAATTTATTATGTGTTGCATTGATGTTTTCTCATTGATGTCAACACTAGTTGTTTTGGATGCTTTATCGACACCCTTCTGGTCCCGGTAGGTTGAGTAGTTTCTGGTTGGTTTTGATCCAGTATGGTTTGGTTATGGAATTGGCTTATTCATGATATTCATGTTCATATTTAATCAGTTAGTTTTGATCTGGTGATCAGATGCTATCCTATTTGCCCAGAATTTTGATTTGTTGTTCCGGCAAGGGTTTCACCGACAAATCTTTTAATGAAGATCTTTGATTATATGCATAAGTGGTGTTGGTGCAGCCTTTGGTATGGATTAAGGATGTTTGTGGTGATCATGTTTGAGACTTGGTGGATGGAGATCATTTCTTTAGCATGTGGACCTATATTGGGTCCCAGTTGATCTAGGTTATGGACTGGCTTAATGTAACGTGTGGATTGGACCTCTCGGTGTGTTTTTGGGATGTCTTATGTGTTGGATATTATTTGTTTGGTCTAAGGCCGACATGTGTTGTAATTATGTAATTGGTTTATTGTCTGGTGGCCGACCTAATTGTTTATGGTCAAGGGTTTGTATATATATGATGTAAGATCTCATTTTAGATCACATATGGGAATGGGATTAGGATATTATCTATGTGAATAATGTAATATCATTCAGGCAAAGGATTTGGTCAATTATTGGAGATCAAGTTGGTTTTATGTAAGAGGATTTAGTCCTCTGGTATTGAGCTTAACCGGAACTGTACTCAGGCATAGGAGATGATATCATTGTAGTTCATTCATTATTTCGGATTGTAGTTTGGATTTCTATGTAGTCAGTGAGACTCCTTTTGTGATGAGTAGTGCACTCTAGGTTGTTGGTCTTCCTGCAAGTGCAGGCCCCTCAATTGTAATTCACATACTTATTGTAGAAGTATTATCTGACTGTGGGTAGGATTCCTACCGTGGTTTTTGCCTTTATCGGTTTTCCCACATATAAATCTTGGTGTCATGTGGATGGTATCTATTCTCTTATTATTGTTTATGCTTAATTGGTTTAACTAATATTCCGGTATTTTCCTTAAGCATTTCGGTATTAATGTTTTGGGTTTCGGTATTAAAGATTTAACTGCTAAATGTTCTGGTAATTTATGACAACTGATTCACCCCCCCTCTAGGTTGTTTTTCGGTTATTTGAGCTATCTAACAATTGGTGTCAGAGATTTGCTCCTCTCTATAGAAAGCTTAACCGCTTGAGGAAGATCCTATGGCGGCTAACAGTTCAAGTTCATCCAGTTCATCTAGAGCTATCTTTTAGAGAGATATTCCTTGGCTTGATGGAAATAATTACACAGTATGGAAGATTCAGATGGAGACTCATCTGAGATGTGTTGGTAAGGAGATTTGGGAGATCACGCCAAATGGTGTTACACCTCATAATTTGGCATCTGGAAATCCTCCTCCGGAAAACTTGGATAAGGAGCTTGAGAATGATTGTAGAGCAACAAAATCCCTCTTGTGTGCACTTTTTTATCAACAAATAATGGGATTAACTGAAAAATCATTTGGAAGGGCTATATGGGATAAGTTGGAGACTCTTATGTTAAAATTGTAAAACTTGATGGTTACTTGGTGAGATATGAGAACCTAAAGATGGAAGAAGATGAAAGGATTACTGCTTTCAAGGAAAGGGTAAATGAGATTGTTATGGGAATTCAATGTTGTGGTGGAACTCTGAGTGAAGATGAAATTGTTTCTAAAGTTCTGAGAGCCCTACCACTGAGTTACAAGATGAAGGCTACTGCAATTAATGAGTTGAGGACAATGGCTAATACATCTATCAATAGAGATACTTTGGTTGGGAAATTATCTGCTTTTGAGCTTGAAGAATTTGGACATTCTGGAGCTATGAAGTCTAAACCTTCTTTTCATGCATCTACATCATCAACCAACAAGCAAGATTGGAAAGCTTTGTATGTAAAAGAATTAAATGATATGAAGAGAGAAGATGAAGAGTTTGAAAAACTTGAAGCTGTATTTTCTAGAAGGGTACCTAAAGGACTGACAGGAAGTAAGTATGAAGGAAAAAACCTTTTAAATGTTTTGCATGTAATAAGATAGGTCATTTTGCATCTAGATGTCCTAAAAGGAATTCAAGATTTGAAGAAAAAGTTAGAAGATCTTTTAAGCCTAACCCTGGATATCAGAACAAGTATAAGTACAAGCAAAACAAAGACAAATCATGCTACATAGCGGATGAGGAAGGCATTTCTGATTCTGATGATGAACCAACAAAAGATTTTGCTAGTAGTTTCGACAATGGAAAGGAATGGGTGTTCCTGGCTATCAAGGAAGATGTTTTGACACTGGAAGAGAATGTACCAGAAGAGAAGGCACTTGCTACTAAAATTGAAGACAAGGATGAATGGGTAATTGACAGTGGTTGTTCACATCATATAATTGGTGATAAAGGGAAGTTTCTATCTTTGCAAGAATTTGATGTTGGTCTGGTTAGATTTGGAAATGACAAAGCATGTATGATCAAAGGAAAAGGAACTATATCATTGGATGGTAAGAACAATACTAATAATTTTTATTATATTGAAGGTTTAAGGCATAATATTTTTAGTGTAGGACAATTGGTGGATAAAGGATTTCAATTACAGTTCAAGGATGGAAAATGCAAAATCATTTAGCAGATCTAGTTTGGAGATTACAATAGGCACACAGACAAAAGGTAATATATTTCATTTGAATTCCGATGAGAAGACATGTTCGATTGCATAGATTGATGAAAGTTGACTATGGCATAAGAGGCTATGTCATGTGAATTTTTATTGCATTGTAAAGATCAGTTCTACTAAGCCAATTAGAGATTTACCTAAGATTGTGAAGCCCTATAATCTAGTATGTATAGAATGTCAAATGGGTAAACAGGTCAGAACCTCTTTTAGGAGGATACAAGATCGATCTAATGATGTTCTTGATCTTATTCATACTGATTTGTGTGGCTTTGTTAGAGTTAAAATTATTCAAGGTGATAGATATTTCATGCTAATCATTGATGATTATTACAGAATGATGTGGGTTGCTTTTATAAGGGAGAAATCTGAGGCATTTGAAAAGTTTAAAATCTTTAAGGCTAAAGTGGAAACTGAGATAGGATTCAAGATTAAATGTTTGAGGTCAGATCATGGTGGAGAATTCACATCTGGTGAGTTTAATAACTTTAGTGAGAAGCATAGCATAAGGAGACAATTTTCTGCTCCCCAGACACCTCAACAAAATGGAGTTGTGGAAAGAAAGAATGAAACTATCTTGGATGCAGCTAGGACAATGATGATGGAAGTTAGTCTACCTCATATCTAATGGAGAGAAGTTGTGAGCACGATGATTTATACATTCAACAAAGTACATATCAAAGGAGAAACCAGTAAGACACCTTATGAATTATGGTTTGGCAATACACCTACAGTTAAGTATTTCACAATATTTGGTAGTAAATGTTATATTAGGAGAGATGATATCGTAGGCAAATTTAATCCTAGATGTGGTGAAGGCATATTTCTTGGTTATTCTAATGAAAGAAAGGCATATAGATGTTATAACAAAATATTTCAGAGAATTATGGAGAGTGCTAATGTCAAGGTGGATGAGATGAATAGAGGTCAAATCAGAGTTTATGAGAAGGAACCGACGATGGAAATTATTATATCTGAATTAGTAGAATCTTTACCAGAATAGAGTGTTGAACCAGTTACTCCGACAGTATCAAAAAATTCTACAGTAACTGAAGAACCGGGAAGAGGAATAGAGAGTCAGAATACTCCTAGGTGTGTGAGATTGAATCATTCAGACGATCATATTATTGGGGATAAAAACCATGGAGTAATGACAAGAAGAATACTGGCAACTAATGAGGTATGTTTAATTCCTCAAGTTGAACCCGTATCAGTAATTGAGGCATGTAAAGATGAATATTGGTAAAAAGCTATGAAAGAAGAATTAGATCAGATTGAGAAGAATAACACATGGACTTTAGTTCCTCGGCCTAAAAATAAGAATGTTATTGGAACTAAATGGATTTTAGAAATAAATTGAATGAGGATGGTCAAGTTGTAGGGAGTAAGACTAGATTGGTTTGTAAAGGATATTCTTAGAAGGAAGGAATTGATTATGGTGAGAATTTTGCACCTCTAGCTAGGATTGAAGTTGTAAGATTATTTCTTGCCTATGTTTCCCATAAGAACAACAAGGTTTATCAGATGGATGTTAACTGTGCAGTTTTTTAATGAGGATCTTGATGAGGAAGTTTATATTAAGCAACCTGATGGTTTTTCACTATCAGATGATACAAAAATGGTTTGCAGGTTAAAAAAGGCTTTATATAGATTAAAACAGGCATTCAGAGCTTGGCAAGGTTGGATAAATATCTTTTGAAGCTTGGTTTTACTAAAGGTAATGCTGACAGTAATTTATATTATAATATCACTAATGATGATATACTGATTATTGAACTATTTGTTGATGAGATTATTTTGGAGGTGAAGATAAGTTGTGTAAGGAATTTGCTAACAATATGAAGAATGAATTTGAGATGTCTATGCTTGGGGAAATGAAATTTTTCTTAGGTTTGCAACTTACTTGGATTGACAAAGGTATTTTCCTCTATCAAACTAAGTATGTTAGGGAATTATTGAATAAATTTGGTATGGGAGGTTCTAAACTAGTAAGTACTCCTATGGTTACAAGTGAGAAATTGACAGGGAAAGATGTTTCTGCACCAGTAAATCCTACAAGATACAAATCTATGATTGGAGGTCTGGTTTATTTGACTCAGACTAGGCCTAACATAATGAATGTTATTTGTATTATATCAAGATTTCAGAGTGATCCTAGAGAAAATCATGAGAGTGAGGTGAAAAGGATTTTTAGATACTTACAAGGTACATCAGAATATGGTTTGTGGTACCCAAAGGATGATGACTTTACTTTATGTGCATATACCAATGTTGATTGGGCTGGAGATGTTGATGACCGGAAAAGTACATCCAGTGGAGCTTTCTTTCTTGGAAAGAAGTTGGTTTCATGGATTAGAAAGAAACAGTCATGTACTTCTTTATCTACTGCTGAAGCTAAGTATGTTGCTGCTGCTACTAACTGTACATAGGTTCTATGGATGAAGCAAATGTTGAAGGATATAAAGGTGGATTATAATGAATTGGTAGTTATTTACTGTGATAACTCTGCTACTATTGATATATCAAAGAATCCAGTATTTCATTCTAAGACGAGGCACATATCTATCGAGTATAACTTTTTAAAGGAATAGGTGGAAGCAAATGAAGTTAGACTAGTTTATGTAAACACTAAAGAGAAGATTGCAGATATCTTCACTAAACCTTTGCCTAAGGAATCATTTGACTACTTCAAAGATAGATTGGGAGTTTATGCCCCTCTGGTAGAGACTTGATCAATGCTTTTTGGCATCAGTCCGGTATGCATTATCAAAGATATTTTTCATTTCGGCACTGATGTGGGGATGTTGTTGCTCAGGGGGAGTAATTATCTTTATGATTCAATGGTTTATGTTTTTGCTTTGATATTTTTGTCAGATTTTTGGCATTGTTGTCAAAGGGAGAAAGATACTAATGTGAAAAAGAAAAACTTAAGGAGTTGTATATATTAGGGGGAGAGATATATGTGTAATTTAGATATTTACAAGATATCATTCACAACAAGAGTTTGGTCTTTGTTTCATAACTTCATTGCTATATCTTTATGTGGGAGATTGTTGGCTATCTTCCACTGGGGGGAACTTGTTTGGCATTTCTTGGTACTTAGATGTTTTTCACATCTAGTGTTTCCATCAATTGCAAAGGGTGAGATTGTTGGAAATTTGGAGGAATGGATTATGTGTTGCATTTATGTTTTGTCATTGATGTCAACACTAGCTGTTTTGATTTTGGATGCTATACCGACACCCTTTTGGTCCCAGTAGGTTAAGTAGTTTCTGGTTGGTTTGGATCCGACATGATTCTATATGCTCCGATATGGTTTGGTTATGGAATTAGCTTATTCATGATACTCATGTTCATATTTCAGTCAGTTGGTTTTGGTCTAGTGATCGGATGATAGCTTGTTTGCTTGGAAGCTTGATTTGTTGTTCCGACGACGGTTTCACCGGCAGAGCTTTTAATGAAGATCTTTTATGATATTCATAAGTGGTGTTGTTGCAGCTTCTAGTATAGATTAAAGATGCTAATGGTGATCATGTTTGAGACTTGGTGGATGGAGATAATTTCTTTAGCGTGTCGACCTATATTGGGTCCCGTTTGATCTAGGTTATGGATCGGCAATGTAACATGTGTATTGGACCTCTCAATGTGTTTTTGGGATGTCTTATGTGTTGGATATTATTTGTTTGGTCTAAGGCTGACATGTTTTGTATTTATGTAATTGGTTTATTGTTTAATGGCCAACCTGATTGTTTATGGTCGAGGGTTTGTATATATATGATGTAAGATCTCATTGTAGATCACATATGGGAATGGGATTAGGAGATTATCTATCGGGATGTCTTATGTGTTGGATATTATTTGTTTGGTCTAAGGCTGACATGTTTTGTATTTATGTAATTGGTTTATTGTCTAGTGGTCAACCTGATTGTTTATGGTCGAGGGTTTGTATATATATGATGTAAGGTCTCATTGTAGATCACATATGAGAATGGGATTAGGAGATTATATGTCTGAGTAATGTAATATCATTTAGGTAGAGGATTTGGTGAATCATTGGAGATAAACTTGGGTTTATGTAAGAGGATTTAGTCCTCTGGTATTGAGCTTAACTGTAACTGTACTCAGGCATAGGAGATGCTATCATGGTAGATTATTCATTATTCTAGATTGTAGTCTGGATTTCTATGTTGTCAGTGAGACTCCTTTTATGATGAGCAGTGTGCTCTAGGTTGTTGGCATTCCTGCAAGTGCAGGCCCCTAAATTGTAATTCATATACTTACTATAGAAGTATAATCTGACTGTGGGTAGGCTTCCCACCACGGTTTTTCCCTTTATCGGGTTTTCCATGTATAAATCTAGGTGTCATGTGGATGGTATTTATTCTCTGATTATTGTTTATGTTGGAAACCAATAACACTGAGAGGGGGGGGTGAATCAATGTTATACCAGAATAGTAGATTTTAGCCTTAACAAAAAATTTATACACCAACCGGTATACCGGTATAAATAAAATTGAAAGAAGTAAAGAAACCAATAAGCCAAACACATAAATGAGAATCATAACACATAGATTTATACGTGGAAAACCTCAAAGAGGAAAAACTATGAGATTTTGCCAAGATCACGGGCTCAATGAAAAATACAATAGAGAGACAAAATAGATGATAAAAATAAACTGTATTCTATCAAGATGAAAATACTGATCAACTGGATCATCAAGCATTACATACAATGAATATGAACCTCCTTATATAGGCAAGGCTATATGGATATGTGAGCATACAAACATGACATGTGGCTAAATAAGAAACAAGGATAGGTAGGAAACAGATGTAGGTAGGTAGGAGAAACAATATAATATTCCACATGAGGTGGGTCACCAACTAAAGGTGGAATGTAACAACAAGATAAGACCACAAAAGGTGGAAATTCTCCTACACACACTATCCCAATGTGGCACAAACACCCAAGTGTCTCATACCCAAACTACTATGAAAAAAATTTCCTAACTAAACTTAAGTAAGGTGTAATAATATCCAAGATAAATAATTATTTACACCAACACCCCCCCTTAAGTGCAACTTAGGGGAATGCACTTAAGTCTACAATGCAACTAAGCAATACAAGATGGCTCCCGACTACTAGGTCATGTTAGGTACCCATGTACAAATGCAAATGCATGCAAACCAATACAATGAAATCTCTCACAAAGTGAGGAAATAGAGAAAACCCAATGGGAAAAAAACCCTCCCCCAAAAGAGAGATGAAAACTACATACAAAGAACTCTCATAGAAGTATGTGAAGGACAAAACCCCATGTGAGGAAAAAGTCCCCCCCATCTGAGAGAAGAAGAAGAGAGACTGGGAATTCCCCCCTCAATGTGGAATCTGCACCAATGATAGAAGCTTGATGATTAATGAAGAAAATGTTCCACGAACGTCGAACCACATTCCTCCCCTTAGGAAGAAACAAAACCAAAGGTGTATCCATGAAGTCTCCCCAATCATGAAAGGAAGATGTATAAAAAATACTCATGATGAAAGGAATATCTGAAAAATTCTCAAGTTTCCCCATGTCGATGTTGAAATTTACCCCCTCCAAAGGTGGTAAACTGCACCACACTGCTGAAAAAGGCACTCCAAGATCTAGTGGAGAAGAATGTAGAACAATATCCAAAGAATCGCATGTCTCCTCCAACTGCTGGACAAAAGTATCCACAATCATGTCAACCTCTAAAGATTGATCATGTAGAGAATGCACAAGAGGGTCAAAGTGATCCCTCGCAACAATCGAAGAAGGATCATCTTCATCAAAGAGAAGATGAATGTCATCAATGATGTCTCAAAAATCTGCAATGTATGACTCTACAAACAAACCTTCAATGTCTGTCAAGTAGGCATCCCAATCAACTGAAGCTAGAAGACATGGAATATCTTGTTTCACTGAATCACAAGAAGGAAAAATTGTCGCACTAGCTACATCATCAGGTGCAATAGGTGGTGTGATATCAATAGAAGGAGATGAAAGGAAAGGCTCAAGAATGGGGTCACATGTGAGAATCCCCAAGTTCAAGTGCCCAATGTTCTCCTCAAAATCTAAATCATCAACATAGGAAGAATCAACCTCATCAATAGGACCAAAATGTGAAAATGAGTACAACCGAGATGCATGATCAATCACCCCAGTCGCAATGACGGCTCCACTCTCCAAGTCTCTAATGATAACTGAATCAAGTGTGAACTCCACAGTTTTCCTAGTTGCCCCATGTGTGATTTGATAGATGGAAATAAGATTGTTTGTCAAGTGGGGTACACACAACACATCATTGAAGGAGTTATACCCAATGGTAATAGATTCTTTCCCAATCACATCCATGTATGTATGATTGCCTATAAAAATCTGCGACATGTGGCAAGGCTCAAATGTAGAAAACATAGACTGTGAAGATGCCATATGATGAGAAGAACCTGAATCTAGAAACCATCTCCCTGAATCATGACTTGTAGTAGCACAAAGAGCTTGTCCCTTTCCTTTATCTATCCCAAAAGAGTGATCCTTTCCTTTATCCTTATCCTTGGAAGAAGAAGCCCACATAGGCATTCTGGAAGGTAGGTTGATTTTGTTCTTCTCAAGAAGATTCTTCAACTCATCAATATCCTTCTTGTAAAATACCATGGATTACCACTCATGCAAATATACAATATAGAAAACATGACATACACACCGATGAAGGAGAATCGCGACGTTCCCTGTCTCACCGAAATGAGTGAAGGAAAATTGTCCCCTTGCATCCAATACACTCACAGACACACAACATATAATTCCACATTCCATAGATAAAGTAAAGTGTCAGTACATAGCAATAATCCATAAAGTGCTATAAACCACAAGTACTAAAATACTGCAAATAAATTATGCATTCCATATCCAGATAAAACATGAAATAATGTCATATAAGTCTGAATAATAAAACATGGTAATGTATCCATTGAAAACAACCAAAATAAAATATGAGTTCAATGAGTTCAAACGAGTAGGATACTACATTAGACTTTTCCTATAGTGTCCTATGAGAGAGAGTGGTTTTTGAGAGGGGTCATGCCCAAAGTGGATGACAGGATAACCCGTCAGAAGTTAGTTAAAAAGTGATAACCTAAAAATTGATATGGGTGAAATAAACATTAATTAAGATAATGTGCCTCGTGCATAGGTGTAGTGCTTGTACAGGGCTCATAATGCTACGAGAAGGCCTGGAATGGCAAACTAACCACCTTGTCTTCATGAAAGGATTGGTAGGGTCCGCATGAGACTTAGTTGGAGCCGGAAGCTAGGAGAGGTTACCAGGATAGAGGGTCAGGACCTAGGAGGTTGTGCCATGGTATCCATCATAAGCTATGCGATGACACTCTCTCCTTAGAGTCACTAGTGTTTGTGAGTTGAGTCACATGAATGTTTGCGGAGTCATGTATTTCTTTAGTACTTGTCTTAATTTACTTTCTTGAGGGTTTTCTACTATCTCCTAGCACGGTGGGGTGGTTCCATTTCGGGATCACATGGTCGGGTGGTAGTGCCACTTCCCATTAGATGTTTTGGAATGTATCTTTAGGTGAGGAAGGGCTTCGTTGATGTTCTTGGTTCGTGGTTCATGTACCAGTTCTTGTTCGTGATCATTGTTCAGTTGAGACCTTGAGGTCATTGTATCAAACTTTATGTAACCTTCATATTGTAATGTGGTAATCCATGGTATTTTGTAACCATGTATGTATGGATATTGTAAAAGGAAGTCTTTGGAATGTATGTTAATTCAGTTGCTTTAATCTTTTGTATATATGAACTATGAGAAATGATGTATTGGAGTACTTTGATTCTTTCATTATGGAGTTTAGAATTATGTGTATATTTTATCTTAAACCTTTAAATTTTCCTAATTAGTTGAACAATAGGATTTTCCATGTTGTTAATATAATTTACGAAGTAATCTTCATTGGTAACCCTTAGGGAATCAGGTGTTAGACTTTCGTTGTGTTATTAGACATGCAATAGTTATTATTAGTGCACTTGTTCTTTTTAAAGAAAAAATAATAATAATTCACCCTTTGTAAATCGTGTATCCTTCACCTGTCGTTTGTCAGGATTAGGTATGGTTGTTTGTTTCTCCATAGAGTTCTTGTAAAGAGACTTTTCCTGTAGTGTCCTATGAGAGAGAGTGGCTTTTGAGTGGGGGTCGTGCCCAAAGTGGATGATAGGATAACCCGTCGGAAGTTAGTTAAAAAGTGATAACCTAAAAATTGATATAGGTGAGATAAACATTAATTAAGATAATGTGCCTCGTGCATAGGTGTAGTGCTTGTACAGGGCTCATAATGCTACGAGAAGGCCTGGTGGAAAACTAACCACCTTGTCTTCATGAAAGGATTCGTATGGTCCGCATGAGACTTAGTTGGAGCCGGAAGCCGAGAGAGGTTACCAGGATAGAGAGCCGAGACCTAGGAGGTTGTACCATGGTATCCATCTTAAGCTATGCGATGACACTCTCTTCTTAGAGTCACTAGTGTTTGTGAGTTGAGTCACATGAATGTTTGTGGAGTCATGTATTTCTTTCGTACTTGTCTTAATTTACTTTCTTGAGGGTTTTCTACTATCTCCTAGCACGGTGGGGTGGTTCCATTTCGGGATCACATGGTCGGGTGGTAGTGCCACTTCCCATCGGATGTTCTGGAATGTATCTTCAAGCGAGGAAGGCCTTTGTTGGTGTTCTTGGTTCATGGTTCATGTACCAGCTCTTGTCCAAGATCATTGTTCAGTTGAAATCTTGAGGTCATTCTATCAAACCTTTATGTAACCTTGATTTCTTTGTAACGTTGTAATTTATGGTATTTTTGTAAACATGTCTTTATGGATATTGTAAAAAAAAGAAATTATTGGAATGCATGTTATTTCAGTTACTTAATTCTTTTGTATATATTAAATGATTTCTTTGGAGTACTTTGAATTCTTTCATTGTGGAATTTTTATCTTAAACATTTAATTTTCCTATAAAGCTGAACAATAGGTTTTTTCGTGGTGTTAATATAATTTACGAAGTAATCTTCGTTGGTGACCCTTAGGGAATCTTGAGTTAGACTTCCGCTATGTTATTAGGCATGCAATGGTTATAATTACGCACTTGTTCTTTTAAAAAAAATTATTTCACCCTTGGTTGCATAGATTGTGATATTTTTCCTTTAGGGTTTCTGGTGGGGCATTACATTTGGTATCAGAGCATAAGTTCCAACACTGGGTACTCTAGGTTTGTAGTGTGCCTATTCAACTTGACTTTTTTTCTAAGGTCCTAATGTATGTGTTTCCCTTGTTTTATCCTTGCCATAGATTTGAACCATTTTCTCTTTGTAGTGCTAGGTCATGGCTAAGAAAACTAGGGGAAGTGGCCAGTAGAGTTGGCTACAGGTGTCCATGTTTCCGTAGATGCCTTTGTTCCCAGTTGTGAGTTGAATCTAGGAACCATAGTTATTTCAGTTGACCTTCGAGTTATTCCTTTGGGTTCTTATGGAGTTGTGTTGGGGATGGATTGGCTATCTTCTCATAGTAGACTGTCGCAAGAAACAGTGGAGTGTTTAGATGACCTTGGTAAGGAAGTGAAAATTGTTCGAGTTCAGAGACCAATATCCTTATGTATGATCTCTGCTATGCAACTTAAGCGGTGCATGCGTAGAGGGTGTCAGCTTTTTGCAGTTACTCTTGAGGACGTGGATGAGTCAAAGAGTCAAGAAATCGCTCTTGATAGTCACCCTATTCTTCGAGAGTATGCTGATGTATTTCCGTCGGATATTCTTGGTATGCCTCCAAAGCAAGACATAGACTTTCACATAGACTTGGTTCCTGGTGCAGAACCTATTTCGAGAGCTGTATTTTTATTTGTTTTAGGCTTCCAGGAGTAAGCCTAGTTTTGGGGGGGAGAATGTAGTACCCCTACTCGTTTGGACTCATATTTTATTGTTGTTGTTTTCAGTGGATACATTACCATGTTTTGTTATTCAGACTTATATGACATTATTTCATGCTTTATCTTGATTTGAGATGCTTAACTTATTTACAGTATTTCAGTACTTGTGATTTATGGTATTTTATGGATTATTGCTATGTACTGACACTTTACTTTATCTATGCAATGTGCAATTATATTTTGTGTGTCTGCGAGTGTATTGGATGCAAGGGGATGATTTTCCTTCACTCATTTCGGTGAGACAGGGAACGTCGTGATTCTCCTTCATCGGTGTCTATGTCGTGTTTTATATATTATATATATGCATGTGTGGTTCAGTGATGCAGGATATTGCAGGTACAAGTATCGGGTAGGTACGAGGTATCGTCTCCACCTGGCTTCACAGGTCTGAGTGTGCCTTATATTTTTCGATGGAAGTGGAGGAGATAGTAGTTGACCCTATTTTGTTCAGTTACACTCGGGTGAGTGTCGTCAGTTAGTCGTCCTGTCAGTCGTTGACCTTCGTATTTTGTTGATTGACCTTTTATGAGAAATCGCTTGATGTTTGCTCAATTTGCGTGTTTAAGTGATTGCATGTTATGTTTTATTTGTCTATGAAGGGTGAAAAATTGTTAATAATGAGAATTAAATAGTGATGCTAGGATCTAATGTCCTTCATGTAGAAGTAGGAGAATTATCGAAACTATGTTCGATGATTGGTTTTCAATTTATACTATCATTATACGTATTTAATATGTAGATTTGGACTCGAACATATACATATAAATATACGTGTAGGTAATTAGGAGTCATGTTCAATTATGTTGATTATCTTAATAGGATTATTTGGAAGTTGAATAAATTAGAGTTTATAATATAACGTACCATATATATATAGAATGATTGATTTTTAATTAATCGTTTTGTTATATTGATAAAAGTTAAATATATTTGGTAGTTAAATAACTGTGAAATAGATCGTACACATATATATATAATATATATAAACAATTATCGTGAAATATGATTATTTCATGAATTTTGTATATGTCTATGTAATCATTTGAGAATAAATATATATGTATGTATTATATATATGTATATGAATCGACCATATACATGTATGAATCGATCATATACAAATATATAAATATGTAATTATGATATATAAAAATATATATATTTTTAAAAATTATAAATATTACTTTAATGAAGAACTGAAATATATATTTAATTTGTCAAATAATGATTAATGTTTAAAAATATATATTAGTGAAAGGGTTATTAACTATATATTAAACATATAATAAAAAAATGGAAATTAAAATAAATTAAAAATATATATATATAATATAAAAAATAAAACAAATTAAATAAATAGGGTGGTGGTTTAGTGTTAATAAAGTTTTTTTTAAACTAATAGCTAGGGTGGTCGATAGTAATATCGACCACCCCCCTTAATAAAGGGAGGGGTCGGTATTACCACCGACCACCCTCCTCCCTTTTTATTACACGTGCCCTCCTCCCTTTGCATTATGCATAGCCCATGTTAACATGCAAATTTGATGGAGGCACCGATTAACATGCAACCATATCCATTAAGGTATGTGGTGGAGTGAATTAATGAAGGGTTAGGAGGTAATGTAGGGAGTAACTCAGAGAATAATGTGGTTTACCAACCCATGTAAACCCACCCATATCCACCATTATCAACGTGTATTGATAGTTATTTAATTTGCTTATTTTTAGGAAGTTATTTTTAGTAAAGTGAATTTAGTATTGAAGTCAAAAGCCACATGTATTATCTATAAATAAGGATTTAACCACTTTATTGGTGTGGTGTCGTGGAATGGTTAATGAAGAACTTTACATGATGAACACATAGGTGTTCAATTACGATTAGGACTGTTATGTTGTAATTAGATCTTGAGTGGTGTCACTTGGAATCAATCCACCTCTAGTAGAGATAGCCCGAAAGTAGGAGAGTGGGTAGACGGCTACACTATATATAACCATTGAGTGGGAAGAGAAGGGGGATGGAGATGCAACAAAGGAATAAATAATGAAATAGGAGAATAGCAAGTTGGAGAATAGCAAGTTGGCGAATAGCGAGTTGGAGAACAACAAGTTTGAGATTGACAAGCAAGGCATAGAGCTAATTGGTGGAAGATCGTCAGAAGTTTCACAAATCAGATTCAAGCTTGCAAAGAGGTCAGGGTTTCATTTGATTTTGTTTATTATTTAAGGAAGGGTGGAATTTGTATTTTAGACATAGGTTATGGTTATTTATATGATTATGCTTATATCATTGTTAATTGAAAATATAATCATTAGTCATTTAAAATAGAGGAATGGAAATCATAGTGAAATAGATATTAACTAATTTAATAGCTATAGTAGTGAAATTTTGTTTAAGAACATATTGCACACTTTTTTTATTATATAGAAATTTATGCTTGCATTCAGAACCTAGGTATTAAGAATTATTAGTCGCTTCTCTAGGAGAGTTTGGGGAGTAATGGCTTATTGTTGAAACATTAGGTTTACGACTTATTAAATAGTGTATTAATATAGTTGTGATTCTTATTTTCTGGAAGTCTTTATTTGCAAGTTGTTTATGCATTTTGACTGTTTTAAGGAAAGATTGCCTGTGTTAGGATCAGGTGTAAATGGTGTTTCCTGTCAAGTTTAAATTCCAGTTCTTGTTTGCATTATCATTGTGTCCCATGTTATTAGATTTCCTTGGTCAGGTGTCGAGGTATAACTTTATGGATGGGACTCATTGTGTGTTTTGTCCAAATGGTCAACCTTTGGTTAGTAAATCATGTATCCTTCACCTGTGGTTTGTCAAGATTAGGTATGGTTGTTTATTTTACCATAGAGTTCTCGTAAAGAGACTTTTCCTGTAGTGTCCTATGAGAGAGAGTGGCTTTGGAGCGGGGGTCGTGCCCAAAGTGGATGATAGGATAACCCATCGAAAGTTAGTTAAAAAGTGATAACCTAAAAATTGATATAGGTGAGATAAATATTAATTAAGATAATGTGCCTCGTGCATAGGTGTAGTGCTTGTACAGGGCTCATAATGCTACGAGAAGGCCTGGAATGGAAAACTAACCACCTTGTCTTCATGAAAGGATTCGTAGGGTCCGCATGAGACTTAGTTGGAGCCGGAAGCCGGGAGAGGTTACCAGGATAGAGAGTTGGGACCTAGGAGGCTGTACCATGGTATCCATCTTAAGCTATGTGATGACACTCTCTCCTTAGAGTCACTAGTGTTTGTGAGTTGAGTCACATGAATGTTTGTGGAGTCATGTATTTCTTTCATACTTGTCTTACTTTACTTGCTTGAGGGTTTTCTACTATCTCCTAGCACGGTGGGGTGGTTCCATTTCGGGATCACATGGTCGGGTGGTAGTGCCACTTCCCATCGGATGTTCTGGAATGTATCTTCAGGCGAGGAAGGGCTTCATTGGTATTCTTGGTTCGTGGTTCATGTACCAGCTCTTGTCTGTGATCATTGTTCAGTTCAAATATTGACCTGTCATTGTATCAAACCTTTATGTAACCTTGATTTCTTTGTAACGTTCTAATTTATGGTATTTTTGTAAACATGTCTTTATGGATATTGTAAAAAAAAGAAATTATCGGAATGTATGTTATTTTAGTTACTTAATTCTTTTGTATATATTAAATGATTGCTTTGGAGTACTTTGAATTCTTTCATTGTGGAATTTTTATCTTAAACATTTAATTTTCCTATAAAGCTGAACAATAGGTTTTTCTATGGTGTTAATATAATTTACGAAGTAATCTTCGCTGGTGACCCTTAGGGAATCTTGAGTTAGACTTCCGCTATGTTATTAGGCGTGCAATGGTTATAATTACGCACCTGTTCTTTAAAAAAAAATTATTTCACCCTTAGTTGCATAGATTGTGATGTTTTTCCTTTAGGGTTTCTGGCGGGGCATTACATAACAATGATGGTCATCATGTCCTAACTTCTTGCAATATCCACAAAAAAGATTGTCCTTATATGATTTCCTCTTAGGTGAGATTGGTGAATCACCTTGTTATGGAGAGGAAGAATGTGCTCCATCTTGATGTGGTTTTGACTTAGGTTGCTTTTGATTCTTGCCTTTTCCTTGATTGCTTTGATTCCCTTTGTTAGCCAGCAAAGCTTGTGACTTTGAAGATTTGAGAATCCCCATCTTAGTCAACTTAGATTTCTCAAGTATCAACATCTCCATGACTGAATCAAATGAGGGAGAAGTGCATGAGGAACCTTGAGCTAACTTATGGGTGTGAAAGCTAGATACAAAGGCTGCATACTCTGAAGGAAGCTTGTCCAACAAGTTATAAACCAATTGAGCATCCTTTTTGTCAATTCCACAATCATTTGCTTTGCTCTTAGCTCATTTACTTTTTTGACATAATCTTGGATTGTATCAAAATCCTTGGGATCCAAAGTTGTGAGTTCGCTATCAAGCTTGTAGCCCTTAATCTCATCAACTTGACCATATAATTTTTGAAAAATATCCCAAGCCTCTTTAATTGTGGTACACTTATCAATGTGAAAAATGAGGTCATCTGATACATACTTTCTAAGAGTTCCAAGTGTCATAGAATTCTTAGTAAGCCATTCAATTTGAGCATTAGGATTAGGTGGTATTGTAATAGTTCCATTTACATAATGAATGAGTCCTTTTTCCATTAGTTTACTCCATGCCTTAATCTTCCATGATGCATAATTATGAAGAGTTAAAAGTGGAAATTTAGGAGAACCCGTAGCACCAAAATGAAAAAAACACAAGATAGAGAGAGGCACAATCACACAAGAAACCCCCCCAAATTCACTCAATCAAGAAACCCCCCCCCCCCAAAAAAAAAAAATGGTTATTTGGCAATTTATACTTAGTGCGTATACAATGGGCCACGTGCAAAACAAGGAAAAGTGGACTTCTGATTTCAATTTACAACTTCTCAAAATTAGATCTAAGAGACTTCAACAAGTACTGCTAGTGATCTAAACTGAGATCCAAGCGAAATACAAGTACCAAATAGGCCAAAAATGACCAAATACTAAAAGTACAATTTCTACTCAAAATAACTACAAACAAATGGCAGCTTATGAAAGTAGACAAAAAATTATGCACCTTTAAAAAAAATGGCACCTGAAAAGGAGGTTGTATGACCCCAAACGAAGCCTCTGAAGTTGCAAAATCGGGGATTAGACAGGTACAGTCATGAAGATCTGCAATTTCTGAAAAATCCATCCATCAAAATTAGAAAATTCTTCCACCACTACGCTAAGCACAAAATTATAGCCCATTTCAAAAAAAATTGCACCAAAAAATGAGCAAAAATGAGCAAGATATGGGCTTCCAAAGTTGAACTGCAAAACTGAAAAACTCAATGAGAGGGGGTTAAAAAATTTCAAAATAATGCTAATGTCAGCAAATGATGGGCTTAAATTTGACGCTCGGCTTACCAAAAAAACTTCACCTCCATGGCTATGTTGATGCTTGTACTGTATAGAAAATATGTCGTGGCGAGCGTTGAATGGGTCATACATGATGATGTGGTAAATCTATTGACTGGGTTGACCGTACGCTTACGTGGCAGGGTGTGTGTCTGGTCCACGTGGCAAAGGGGCTTGACTGCTGAGGTGGCGGCGGTCGGAGGGTCGACGAAAGGTCTGTTGGCGGCAGGGCCGGTGGACGATGGTTGTTGTCTGACGGCAGGCGGTGCCGGGGGTGGGTCGAAGCAGTGGTGTCGGAATAAAGGGCCACCGGGGAAGGTGAGGTCACCGATAGGGGATCCACTGGTCGTTGGGGCTGGAGCAGAAGCCTGAAGGACTGTGGGGACTACTGGGACCGGGAGGAGATACGGCCGTCGGAGGAGCACGAACGGTATGGTGGCAGTGGCAGTGGCAGTACAGATGGTGGGGGCACAAAGCTGTAGAAAAACCCTGTGGTACGAAGATCACGAGGGGGGGGGTCTACAGACCCCCCAAAAGATTTTTTTTTATTTTTTTCAAAAAATCTCTTACACCCTTTTTTCGAAAAATTTCCAAATTTTTCTTGCGGAAATGGAAAAACATTTTGCAGAAAAAAATAATTTTTTTTAAAATTTCGAAATCCGTACGACTATAGCCAAAATAGGCAAAAAAAAATTCTCACCAAATATAGTCGACTTTATAGTCAAAATTTATGGAAACGGCCTCCCAGACTCAACCGTGATGTCCAAATCATTGTATGACGCCCCCAAAAAATGAAGATCCCCAAATCCAAAAATTGAAGCCTCCACAATGTCTCCAAAAGACTAATCAATGAAGCCCTATAGGCTCTGATACCATGTGAGATTTTTCCAAGATCAAGGGCTCAATGAAAAATACAATAGAGAGACAAAATAGATGATAGAAATAAACTGTATTCTATCAAGATGGAAATACTAATCAATTAGATCATAAAGTGTTACATACAATGAATATGAGTCTGCTTATATAGGCAAGGCTATATGGATATGTGAGGACACAAAAATGACATGTGGCTCAATAAGAAACAAAGGTAGGTAGGAAATAGGTGTGGGTAGGTAGGAGAAACAATATAATATTCCACATGAGGTGGATCACCCACCGAAGGTGGAATGTAACAACAAGATAAGACCACAAAAGGTGGAAATTATCCTACACCCACTATCCCAATGTGGCACAAACACCCAAGTGTCTCATACCCAAACTACTATGAAATGAATTTCCTAAGTAAACGTAAGTAAGGTGTAATAATATCCAAGATGAATAATTATTTACACCAACAAAAACCATGGTGGGATTTGTGACCCACAATATCAATCCACTGGCCATATGAAGAGATATTATAATATATGAGGAGCCTGCACTTGTGGGAAGACTTATAGCCTAGAGCACAATGCTCAATCACAATAGGAGCCTTACTAACTACATAGAATTCTAGACAACAATCTAGAGAAGTGTGAACTGCTAAGATAGCATCTTCTATGCCAGAATCTAGTTTTGGTTTAAGCTATGTCTATTCCAGTTGAAACCCTAAACCCCTTTACCGAATAACCCTTACAATAAATTCCTCAAATACATAATCTCTATAAAAAATTTCACATCATATTACATTTTCATATCCATTCTAAGTCACATACAAAATGATCTATCAAACTGACCTATATACCCTATACAATGTGTATGCCTTATGTCGGCTTACAAAGATATATACAATATCAGACTACATGTCCGCCAGATAATATAAATGTATAAACGTTAAAACAAATTGCCAATGCCAGATCCAAGATGTGTCATCCTCCAATACCGATAACCTTTACTATACCATGTCAGTATGCATTGTCGATGACCAAAGAAATCTTATGTCATGTCGGTGCCGGTGTAGAATCTGTGAAGTGCCTGCTGGTACACCGTATAAAGCCGAAACACAAAATCATGTTGCCATCAATGACAACATAGTGAAACCAACCAATAGAGTGTCAATTGCCAATAGTTTAAGATTAATTGGTTTAACTGATATTCCATTATTTGGCTTAAGCATTCTGGTATTAATGTTTTGGGTTCTAGTATTAAAGTTTTAATTGCTAAATGTTTTGGTAATCTATGACAACTGATTTACTCCCCCCTCTTAGTTGTCTTCCGGTTATTTGAACTATCTAACAAAATTGATCTTGAAAGAAAGTAATTGCAAATTCTTAAATGCAAATAATGAAAATGTATACCTTGTAGATCTACAATTTTTTGATGATGGTTGCTTTGCTTCTTGAATGTAATCACAAGTGTTGCATGAAATGGCATATAACATAAAAAAACCCTAACACATGTATGCTTGCAAATGAGTGTTGTAATGTTGCTCCAATGGATGAATGAAGAAGACACATGAAGAAGAAGACTTGATGGATGCTTGAACACTTGAACGCTTGATGATGATAATGGAGACCTTCCACTTGTTTTCCCAATTTTCTCTTATGCAAATGAGAGGACTAGATCCCCTTTTATACTTGCCTTGGAGGTTTAATTATCCCTTCACCAAAGGATGACATAGGGGGGGAATTTAATTCCTAAAAGATAATTTAAGTCCAAGGGTCAGATGGAACCATTTTGGGGCCACACAAAGAGGGAGGACAAGGGCACCATGCCCCTATCCTAAGGGGATTGGTGCACCACTCAATGGTCATGCCCATTTTCAGGGCTTGAAACAGGGTCTAAACAAGTTGTAAAGTGTGGAAATAAGGCCTAGTTCCATTTTGGAGGCATAGATAGATCCCAATCAAGCATGGGAGATGATATCACCAAGGTAAGGGGCCTAAAATGTGGTCAAAATTGCAAGGGTGCAATTTTATGATGCTACAATGTGGAAACCCAAGATTGGAAAAACTATTGTGAGAATAGTGGTTTGGATCTACTACCCAAATCTATCCATACAAAATAATGAATCACTTGCAATGATTGAATAGGCACCAACCTATGGGAGAAGCCAATACCCTAATGTACTTGTGAGAATGAACCCACTAGAGACACCAATCTCATATGCCTAAATATGATGAAGAGTTCAAAAACTAGGACTTCAATCTCAACAATATGAATGAAATGAATTTAGTACCTTCAACATCAATACTCAACTTGCATTTTAACTTCACACATACATCAGGATGATACACACATCATTCTCGAATTCACATTATATGAACTTGTCACCTTAGAAATGCACTTACAACTATACACTAGAAATGAATTTATATGTGTTACATCTATAATTACATTTGTAAGTCGACCTAATACATACTAACTATTTTTTAGGTTGTATGCACAAAAATTTCTTTACCAAACATGTAGTAGGCTAGTTCTAATTATCTCACGTGTTGCTCAAAACAAAGAAACATGCTACACACTTCACAAGGTGGCTTAATCTTGTCCCAAAGGTTGTTTATGTACAATCTTTGGCAAACACCCATGCAATATATCATTGTAAGTTGGCTTCATCTAATGTGTAATAAGTTTGGCCCCAAAAGCTCATACATAATTCCACACAAGGGAAGACAACTTGCAGATACTGTTGAGGATCTCTCTAGTCTCAAAAATATCCAACCTTAATCTTCGACAACACAAGAATCAAATTGCTTTAAAATCATTCCAAAACATGAACTAGGTCAACTAGTAACACAACAAAAAAATGATAAAATAAGAATTATCTTTCATTTCATGACAACAATAGAAAATATACACAATGATAAAACATGCAAAGACATACTCTCCATTTAAACCATGTGAGATAACTCCTAAGCATGAGAAAATATGAAATACAAGTTACTAGACTAGGCTCACTATCTAGGTAACATACTTCAATCACTCCAAATTAAACTTCTCGAACACTTTCTTCAACATGAGTAGATGCACATAGATGATATTATATGCATATCTCAACTGATCCTAGAATCAATTAAATGTACTATTGCAACTCAAAATGCTCTAACATGACATGACAATAAGATATTTTTTTCGACCTTCTAGATGCCACTAAAGTAAGAAACATGCATGTTTAATGTTGCAAAAATGGTTAGCACTCTCCTCGATATTCGAAACAAGGGACTAACGACCTCTCGTGCGATCCATATCTCTATAGTTTGTATGGGGCATTGAGAGATCAATATTTTGACAGAATAGAAAAATGGGCCAACAAATGGTATCAAAGTGTTGGGTCATGAGTTCGAATCCCCTCGAGTAACGTTGAGGGGGGGCTTGTTGGAAAAATGGTCAACGCTCCCCTCGAGATTCGTGACAAGGCACTAACTGCCTCTAGTGTGATCCATATCTCTATAGTTTGTATCGGGTGTTGACAGATCGGTCTTTTGAAGCAATGACAAACAAGGCCAACAGTTTAATACTCAAATCATAACAATTTTCCAACAATCTGTCTCAAAGACAATCATCATTTTGACATCAATGAGAACATATGTCCAAAAATATTCCATTTTGTTGATTTATCTCTCTTTGACATCAATGGAAAAGACCAATTGCTATTAATTTCTCCATTGTCCTATTCTCAAAAAAATTATCTTCCAAAAATACTCCCCATGTAATGCCTCGCCAAGGAACCCTAAAGGACAAGAGAAAACACACTAGAAATACATGTTTTTTTAAAGTAATTAAGTGAGTACATACACACAAACTAAGCTCACATCTCAAGATAAGATGAAAATTCATCAACAACTACATAATGTGGAAGACTAAATATTTAATAACCCCATCTATGCTATCTAAATCACTCTAATTTAAGACAAGATACCTCTAAGGGTTCCAAGACGTCATTACCTACAATGCAACCCAAATAGATGTCAACAAAAGATGACACTGGGAGATGACTAAATCAATCTCCAAGTCTACACTAGACAGTCTATGTTCATTTTAATGCACCAATTCAAGTGTTCCTGTGATAACATATTAATATAGAGACAAGTGAGAAACATACATAATTGTGTGTGGTAGTTAGTTTCAACATCGTTCCACTAAAGCCTACTCTAATCATATCAATATGTTTACATTAAATCGTCCTCCATATAAAGTGTTTTTAATATATGGTTTTCCAATTATTACAATGATTAAATCAAATTATATTTAATTATACAACCAAAAATGTAGAAAGAGGAAGAACAAGTAATTGGAAAGGTAAATAAACTCTTCAAGGTTCTCACGAACATGTCCATTAGTCCCCAATGGTGATGTGAAATGCCACCCGACCATGTGGTAACCTTAGGTCCACCCCTTGTGCTCATGGAGATAGTCACAAGGACCAAACACTCAAGCAAGTCAACAATAGACAATAGGATAATCATTCACACCATGCATAGAGAATATACACCACAACATAGCATATGAGTAAGAAATGCACTATCCATGATAAGAATGATACTCAATCATGAGGTCACAATAGGGTCTCTAATCAATATCTATTAGGGATAGATGATAAGGAGATCAATGGAAAAGTATCAAGCATATCTCCAACAACTCAAACAGAGTTTAGGAGATCCTCTCATGTAGATGAGGAGTCTGCTAACATTGACAATCCATGGATGGTCCCATTCCTCCAACTTATCCCAAGCGCTCACAAGCACTTAGGAATTAGGGAAAACTACACATACTAATGCTACACAATCCATCATCTCATGTTATTTCAATAATAAGTCCCACAATAAGGTCCACCTCTCAATTGTCTCCATGAACTAAAACCCTTGGTACATCAGACCCATTATGAACAAAAGAAATATGCACACAATCCTAAAGACAGTGAAAAGCCAAATAAATGTATACAATGGTTAGTAAATCAAATGGAGTATTCAAAACATATAATCAAAACCATTATACCTTTCCATTACCTTCTCCTTCGGATTGAGCAAATGATAAAGTGGAAATACACCCAAGTGCTCCACTTGATTGGATATGCTCATTTGATTGAATGTGGTTTCTCTCCAATGCACAATAAATTGGATGGATTGATATGATAAGTGGGTGATTGCAAATATGGATGAAGGATGTGGGTAATAACTAAAATTACCTATAGTATGGATGAACAAGATGGAATTCAAAAGCTAGATGAGCAGCATAAGATTACTTGAAAATGAGATGAGAAATGAAGGGGAGGAGACCCCAATTTATAAATTTGAAGATGGTTGAGATTGAAACAAGGTGGGAACATGGATTGAAGGGACATGGTGTGGAGACCAAGAGATTTTCCATAAAGGCATTTCTTGTCTCCACACTCCACAATGTACATGGGGAAGAGATCCTCAAGTACATGGGGAAGACATACAAGAATTAAAAATTCCTGGGGAGAGGACAAGGGAATTTAAAATTCCCAAATAATGAGATGTATGGGGAAAGAAATGGGAAAAGGAATTAAAAATTCCTTGGGAAGATGAGAGTGCATGGGAGAATGAGAAATTTTCAAATCCTTGAAATGACCAAAGTTGGTGCATTTAAGGTTGGGGGTTGAGAGGGGACAAGCCATTTATGGAAATTGGTTGACTTTATGGCTAATCATGAGGATTAGCCACTATAAAATGATTAGAGAGGGTGATTAGGAAAATTAATAAGGGATTAGAAGACAAGTGGGAAAGTAGGAGGACTTGACAAGAGAAGAGAGAATGAATGGAGGAATTAAAAACAAGGAAATAATGTTAAGTGAGCTTCTATAAGAATTAATTAGGATAAGTGAGGATTAGAGGTAAGTAGTTTGTAGGAGTCACATGATTAGTTAATTAATTTAATTAAAGGGAATTTAGAAGAATTAATTAATTTTGAGGACTTTAGAAGAATAGGCAATAATTGATTTATTTAATAAATCAATTATTGGACTATAGTGACATAATTAATTAAATTAGATTTAATTAATACTGAGAAGAATAAAGGATAACATAATTAAGTTGATTAACTAGTAGGAAGGATAAATTAATTAAATATTTAATTTATTTTAGACGTCTACATTTTGCCCCTCTTTTACACAGTGGCAAAATTGGCAATGGGTAAAAGAAAAAAAAAGAGTGCCCCAACATGAAGACGCAGGTGGTATATGCCCCCTTGAGAATTTTTGGGGAAATTATCAAAAACTAAAGAAAATGAGCAAAGCAGAAGAGAAGGCGAGAAAGGAAAAGAAAAAATGAGAGAAAATGAGGAAGATGGAAGAAGTACGAGAAAACGGGGCCATGCAGGGCCCTATATAAGCCACACAAGGCAAAAGGAAGGGTCATTGTCACATACACATTTACAAGACTTGGAGAGCACAAAGGCTTAGGAGAAAGATTGACCACATCCCACACCATGAGCACCATGCAAAGAGGGTTAGACGACATGAGTGACCGATCGAGTATGGCCCATAGGTATGTACCTAGACCCCACTTTTTGATTTAGTAGGTAGGGCATGTATTAGGGTATTAAATGAGATTAGCAAGTGGGTAGGGCAAAGACATTGATCGTCATTTCAACATATCCACATAGGGATCAACATTTTTATAGGTGGTTAATACCTACGTAGTCATTGAAGAGGGGTTGGAAGGGGAACACCACCTGCGTGGCTGAATTAACGTCCATGCAGACGCCGGTCTGCGGCAAGGGGAGTGAATGGGGGTGGAGACTATATTTCAATGTCTCTGCATGTGGCATGACGCATGCGCCATGGGTTTGATGTCTTCATTGGGGGGATCGGCATTTCCGTTGGGGAGGATAGGGAGAGGAAAATGGGGGATGGGGAAAGACTCAAAGGGGTTCAAGGGGGTGCACACATGCCCCATAGATGGGATAGGATATAAATAAGGTAGAATAGACTATAACAGGACAAAATAAATAGGCTAATGAGGTGAATTACTTGGTTGCAGGAGAAGGCGGGACCGCTCACATCATGAGAGCACTGGCCTTGACGATGAGGCTATATAGACGACTGAGGGCGAATGTGAGGGAGATTCTAAGCACAGTAGGCATGAGGTTTGTGGGGAGATGGTTGTAGATCATAGCACATACTGCAATGATGACAACACTCATAGAGTGTTAAAACAAGCAGACATGCATGTTCCATCTATCGATTCGGGTGGCAACACTCATATTATTAGATGTCTGGAGGATCTTGAATATCCCCATCAGAGGCATAGTCCCCAAGTATAGACTAGATGGGGGGGAATACTACCTATGCCAGGTGTGTGAGTATGATGCACTGTCAATGGAGGGTACATAGATGCACCTTGGGGGGCAATGCAGATACAACATATCCCTTGTTTGGTATTATTTATATGCGGATTGTTCAGTGGATGGATTATGCCAAACCTCAACAGGCATGGATTTTCCATTGGTTGGGCTCGTTGCGTGTACTATATGGTGGAAGACTGCGCGACCTATACATAAGAAGCAGTGATGCTTGGTCAGCTATTCCATGAAATTCATCTTTGTGTATATTGAGGTTATAGGAACCTTGACACAGGGATCACACTGCTACACGTATAGGCTTGGGAGCATATTGCAGTGATGAGGCCAATGGGAGTTCATGATAGGAGGATCCAGGATGCACATGTGCATACACTTATTGGTGGGAGGCCCACAGACCAGTGTGGTTGAATATACCCGGGGTCTTGGAGGAGGATGAACTATGACCCTTAGTTGACAAGGTAGTAGGTGAAGAGAAAAATGGGCCCGCATACAGAGCAGTAGCAGGAGGGGGAGTATAGAGAGGTAGGGAACAAAGACATGTTCTGCAAAGGAGGGGAAAACAAGTACCTCGAGTGGGGGGGACCACTATAGGTTCAAACACCAGAAACACAGATTGGTGGGATGAGGATAGAGGAGGAGGGAGGGGAGGATAGGTCAGAGCCCATGGATATACTAGAGATAAAGGTACACGATGATGAGGGCGGACAATCCTAGCAAGTAGAGGGATAGGTGTCATTGCAGGCATGTTGGGTCTCTTAGATAGAGTATAACATGCTAGTCAGGGAGAGGGAGTAGAGGTTGGAGGAGGAACTGCGAGGGAGGGATGTCGCGAGGGAGAGGTCTCAGAGATTTGAGGGGGAGCTGGGGATTAGGAGGGCTTGAGCCGATAACATGCAGGTGGAGGTGGACCGACTGAGGAGGGAGGTCGATGCTCTGAGAGAGGATCTCCAGACTACCATGACGAACAAGGACAACATGTAGAGGAACAAGGAAAAGACCAAGCAACTCCTAGAGAAGGCGAGGAGTGGAGAGGCCATCTCACAGAAAATGGCAAAGTTAGAGAGGATGGATGAGGATCTAGAGACACTCCGCTCCCAGTTGAGTAGGGAAGAGGCCAATGTGGTGAGGTTGTGGGGTGAGAGAGATGTGGACCGATAAATTTTGGAGCTAGCAGGTCTCATACAAGTGTTTGTTGATGTCGTTGTAGGACAACAATGTGCAAAGATATTAGCTTGTGAGGCTTAGTACTACAGGGATTTGTACTATCAGGTCATGATAGGAGACCAGTAAGCACCTTTGTATGCAGAGGGCACCCAGTCTCATAGGACATAGACCTGTCGTTCAAGCGATTCTATAGGGATGAGGGCACCACGACCTCCCGGTGGGCCCTCGGGTTCAACAACAGGGGCAAGTGATTGAGAGAGCACATGCTATTGATGTAGATGTATGTGACACAACATTTTTTACCCTTTGGGAATTATATCATTGTACTCTGATTTGACACATTCATATTTTTGAGATATATATATATATATATATATATATATATGAGATGTGATTTTGGTAGCGTATACATGTATATGGACTCTCATGGACTTTTATTATTGTTTGACTTTGTGATAGATGATGATTTTATGATATGATGATGCACATTATCTAACCTATTTATGATGTAATAGGTATGATCATAAAATGTATGTATGCATGTGTTATTTATGATGTCGTTAACATGTTTGTGGATGCAGGATGCATGTGTATGATGTATGCCTATATGATATGCCATTTTTTAATTTTTTCATGATAATGCTTGTTATGGTGTAATGAAGATGAGTATGATATGTATATATGTGATATGTAATTATGTGATAAATTAAAATGAGATATAATAAATGCTTCTAACAATGAAATGCACCTAAAATGATAAGTGAATGAATGGATCTATAATGTATGTGATAACTAAATGGTATGCAACTAAATGAATGCAAAATGCACTAATGTTCTGTGTAACATAATGAAAACCATTATTTAACCACTAAAAACATAACAAACCAAAATAGTGTGGTCGATTGATGACTTACATGACCATTCACGTAGAAAATTAATGTTTGAATGGGATCCTATTTCATGCACCTAAGATATAATGCACCTAAAATGCAAATAAAGATGCAATTATCTAACAAGGTAATGATATTATTTTTAAATGTTTTAAATTGAATGGTGTGATTATTAATGATTGCAACACTACATGAGATACTAATGTTTGAATGGGATTTTATTAAACTTACATCAGTATTTATAATGTATTGAACCTAAATGTAATGTACCTAAAATGCAATTGCAAATGATATGATAATGTCGCTATATAAAACATGATGCATTGTGTCCATTGTTTAATAAAGAAAGCATAAAAAAAAAAATTTACATTTTCATAAAGAAAAGAATTTCCAACTTTACATAAATAAACAAATTTGTATTTTTATTAACTATTTTAATTCAAGAGATGGAATGTATGAAGCATCATCTGAATGACATTACAGAAACAAGAGACTCAATGCGTCAAGTTCCTACCAATAGTGTTATAATATGTATTTAGAGTTATGATTAGGTAGAATTAGTAGTGTTTTCTTGTATTCGTCTGCATAATTTCAAACCATTAATTTTATTGTGGTTTATTTTATAGCCCATGTTTCAATTAACACAATCCATATAACCTGTTTGGAATCTGAAGCAACATAGTGTCAAAATATTAAGAATACACTTAGATATATGTATGTTGCAAATATTAATCTTCTCTATTCAACAAGGTCATTTTTTCTTTTATATTATGTGAAGTTTGTTTTATAAACAACTTTCAAAACTACATATAATTGTTTTTCAATTTTTTTTTGTTAAATTTAAATTAGATTTTAAAAATTAAAATAATTAAATGTTATCTTAAGTAATTAAGGTTTCTTTTTAAGCATCTTTCATATGTATATATGTATATGTATATGTATATGTATATGTATATGTCTATATGTACATGCACATGTACATGTATATGTCTATATGTACATGCACATGTATATGTATATGTATATGTATATGTATATGTACATGTACATGTATATGTATATGTATGTATGTATATATGTATGTATCTATATATATGTTTGTATGTATATATATACATATATATGTATATATGTATATATGTATACATACATACATACATACATACATACATACATGGTGAGATCAACATGACATCATCAAATGATGATACATTCTCCTTCTTTCAAATAATGGTGATCATAGTATTATCGAAATCCTTCAACATAAAACTAATGCTCTAGTCTATTCAAACCCCCCCCCCCCATAAAATCTCCTTCAAAAGATCCCAAAATTTAGGGAAAACAAAGACAAAAAGCCATCTAGACCAAGGGCTTTATCCCCATCCATAGAAAAAAGGGTCCACTTGACTTTCTCCAAACTATTGAAGCTTGAAGCATAGAATTTTTTTCTTCAAGATCCAAATAAAGGATAACTTCCAAAATATCCCCAAAATCCCTTAACTCTATAATTCCATTTGTAGATAAAATATTTTTAAAGAAACTCACCACCTCATTATTGACATCTTCAGTATTACCCAACCAATCTCCTTCAATATTCTTAGTGGTGTGAATAATATTACATGACCTTCTTGCTTTCATTGAGTTATGAAAAGAATTTGTGTTTTGGTCACCTTCTTTCAACCAATGCTCTCTCAACTTCTATCTCCAAAAAATCTCCTCCCTAGAAAAAACCTCTAAATATTGAGAATTTAACATTTTTTCTTCAACAATATCCACTTCTTTGATACCTTTATGTATAAATTTGTTTTCCAATTTTTCAATTTTTTTATCAATACAAAGTTTCTCAACAAGGGTATCTTTGAAATGAGATCGAATACATTGTTTCAAAAATGATGTAATGTATTGAAGTCTTTTGAAAAAGATAAAAGCTTAATTACCTTTTTGAACAGGGGTGTTCAACCACTACTGTTCTATCTTGTCTTTGTACCTATTAGCTCAAAGCCACGTATTCTCAAATTTAGAAGGGAACCTTAATGAGATTGGATTTTCTCTTAAGGAAGAGGGAGATTGGATAATGATCTAAACCCAAGTAGGGAAGGATCATTACCTCAAAAGTCATAGGAAGATCAACCAACTTCCTTGGAAGAAATAAGCAATCAAACTTTTCAAAAATATTCAAGAAGCCTTTCCTCCTATTAGTCCATGTAAAATCACCCTTGTTATATTTGACTTTTAGTAAACCACTATTAGTAACAAAATTATATTTGACGTCTAGAAAACCACTATTAGCAACAAAATTTTGAAAATTTGTTTGGATCTTCCCAAAACATACCTCACCTTCTCTCTTATCTACAACCTCAAGAGTTGCATTGAAATCCCTTTCAAAGATCAAAATTGAATTTCCATGATATTGAATATTATTCCTTATATTCTGCCACAACTCTCTTTTTTTTATCAAAATAGTTGGACCATACACATTGAGGAAATAAATCCCCCAATGAAGTCCTTTGAAACCATCTTGATCATCTATTATTTCTTACATTGCTCAACCATCTTGACCCTAATAGTGATTAGATCCACAAAAACCCAAGGCCCCCCAAAGCCCATTTCGTCTCACTAAAGCACCCCTACCAAAATTTTAAACTTTTAACAAATTTATTCACCTCTAGAGAGTTAAGATACATTTTAGAATCATAACAACATTTAGTCTTGTTTGATCAAAATAACACTTGATTAGACACCTCTTGTTAAAGACATTGTAGCCCCTAACATTCCAAGATAAGGTTATCATAGCTACCTAAGAAGGAAGATAATCCCTTCCCAAATCTTATTTTTCTCTATCCTTTGGCACTATCTACAATTTCCAACTTCACCTTAACCACTTTGGGCCCCTTTCCTTTTTCTTGCCTACATTTACCTTGTTGGTTCTAGAGTAAGTCTAATTTATGATTCTTTTTTTCAAAATGCCTTCCTCATCCTTAAGCCCTAAAACATCCTCTTCTTTTGAAAGAAAAAGATCTAAAATACCTCTATCCCTTTCGCTTAGGGAATGATAACTTTGCGCATCCCCTAGATTGGGAAATTTTCTCTAGGGAATTTTGAATATCTGTGATAAGAATATCAAGACCAATCTCCCCCTTAGCTAACTAAAATTTCTCCCTCCTTCATCACCATGAGTGAGAATTTTTCCAACTCTAAGACATCCAACTTTTCCAAAGTTGGATCCACAATCTCAACTTTCAAGCAAATCCTTCCCTCGCTAAGATGAATGTTGACTGCGATATTCCTCCTCTACCAACCCCAAGTTTTCCACCCCCTAAGCCTTTGAAATTCGTGTTGTACCAATCTCTATACTCGAACTAATCTCTATTCCCATGGTTTCCTTCTCTTGATATTTCTTCACTTTTTTCATACTATACTAATTGGTGTTTGACAAGCCATCTTGATGAGCCCCTTTCGAATGATTTAGGATACCAAAACCTATGCTCTCTTTCAATATATCCTTTAACTCTTTCTCCAATTTTTCAATAGGGTGGAAACCATGGACCTCTTCCTCCAGAGACACTAGATGGCAATTCTCTTTGCTTAAAGGGGGCTCTCCTTCCTCATCTCATGGTTGATAAATGTCAAACACTCTAACTACCATTACCTAATCAACATTGGCTAACTTGCTAAGAAGAAGGTCATCCTCCCAACCTTTTCCTTTTTTAAAAACCACACAATCCTTTGTTGGGTGCCATAAATATTTACATGCTTTGAAATTCTCAACAATCTCTTCTACTTCTATATGTTGCCACCAAAGGTCTTTTTTGTCCCAATCTCTATATCCTTAGGTGAGGGAGGATGAGGTCTCCAAAGAATATAGATTCAAGCATACATCCTACAATCCTGATTTTCCAAAGCTTCATTTACCTTTAAGAATTTACCAATTCTATTATCAATGATTTACAATGTTTCCATATCCTAATATTCTTGTGATAAATTATAAAGATGAACCCAAATAGGGATTTCATAAACAGTGGCTTTGGTTGGGTCAAAATTTGGGTACTAGTCTCTAATAAAAAAGCTCACCCCACCCATAAAAAAGGGTCATTGTTTAGGATCCACAACTTCTCCCTAACTTTCACAACTAACCAAATAAAAACCATTAGGAAGGGTTTCTAGAATAAAATTCTTACCCCATTGTTCACCACACTACTTGCACACCCTAGTGCACATAATCCATTCCATGAGGGCTTCACTAAAAAGGCAATATCATATCACGTGCATTCATATTGGGGGGTTTAATATCCCAAAAATGAGGGTGCAATATATTGCCCATTGGTGAAAATAGGGGGGTTTTTAATTCGGGCTATGAAAAATGTAATATTTTGTGCAAATAAGAGGGCTTTTAATTCAGGTTGTGTATTGGGAGGGGGTGGAAAAAAAGGATTTTAGGGCAATTTTTTTGATAGGGGGATTCTTTAGTATGTCATGAACGTAGGTGATATAACACAGGTTCACTGAGTGAAGCCCCCTTTATCCATTTTCTGGCCCATTTCATGAAGAAATCCCTTTCTCAAAGCATTTTGACTACATATTACCAGGCTTCATTTCCTATTTGAACTATAATCATTTTTTGGCATCATTTCAACCTACACCTTCTCCCTTGATTTTGGCATGACCTTCTCTTTTGGTCACCCCATTTTATCTTGAAATTTCTTTAAACCTCCTTCAGAACAAGAAAATATTTTAGCAAAGCCCAACAAATTTTGGATGTTTGGGGATGGTCCGAGAAAAATTGTTGTTTCCCCAAAATTTGCAATTGCCTTTCCTTTAGTTGATCCTCCCAAGAATGCTCATAAGGCCATTGAATAGGATTTTGAAAGCTTTTGTTCAAATATCTATCATGAAACTGTGCAAAACAACCATGTCTAAAGCCATTAAACTCTAACCTCCTCCCTCGCATCGCCATCCATGATGCTTTCCTACTATTTAACAAAATAAACAATCATGGAAGTTCTCTTATGATAAGTATAATTAATCCCTCAACCTAACCCTAACTTAAAGCAATTTAATTTAACCCTAATTTAAATATAATCATAACGCTAATTAAACCCTATCCTAGCCATAACTACAATTATATCCCTTATTATACTCAAATCTTTAAATGAATTGTAATTGAACCATATCCCTAACCCAAATCGGAACCTATTTATGTACTATAATATCTAATTCAAGTACCATAATTAAAATTTATTATGTTTTTATTATTAATATATTTTCATTGTTTTTGTTTTTTTTTGGAATATATTTTCATTGTTATTATGTTATGTTATATTATTATTATTTTATTCTATTATATCCTATTATTATTATGAGAATGAGAGTTAAAGGTATAGTTGAATTCATAAGGGATTATAATTCTAATAATAATATTATTAAGGATAGTGTTTTTTATGGGAGTTACAATTGTATAAAGTTCATATAAATTTTATATTTATATTTATATTATTTATTTTTTATATTATTTGTATTATATTTTATATTTTTTATTATATTAATGCTATTAGTATTATATGGTTATCATATTATTAATACTATATTTTTTATTATACTATTATATGTTATTATGTCGCTATGTTACATCATTTTTAGTAATATAAATTACTTAATAATAATATCATAAAAATCCACCTCTTTTTTATAATATAAATAATTATTAAATTACTTTAAACTTATTTAATACTATATTAAACAATAATGAGAGAAACACAAATATAAGAATACTAACATTAAACATAAAACCTATTAACAAAATTTACATCAACCAAATAAATAATTATTATATTTTTAATCATAATTATTAATATCAATATTTTAAATATATATTTATTTAAAAAAAATAATGTCTCTATATTTAAAAATATAAATAGCATTTTAGAAATAATATAACTTTTCTCACTAATATAAATAGCATTTTAGATATTACAAACCATAAATCAATCATTAAATTTTATATTTTAAATTGCTTATCCTATTCCTTACATGTCTCGAGCCTATATTCATAATTCAGAACTGCCTTATTTTTTCTTTCCCAACACTTATGGAAAAGGAAAGGTTGGCAATTGTGGGTCCTGCCACCTTAACAACTAACTTCAATGTGTCTATTAACTTTAACTTCAATGTCTCCTCGAAATAGAAAAACCAAAATTTAGACAAGGAACAAACAGAAGAAACAGGAAGTCAAGGTTATGGAGCTAGAGGAACAAGTGCAGAGAAAGAATCCGGAAGTCGACCAGAATTTGGAGGAGGAGACCACTAGGGAAGGTTTTGAATAGAGGATCGATGGAAAGGATGATAAAATCACTGTTGGTGACATCTCCAATAAGGATCAGGATAATTCTAGTGAGAAATCACCCTCCTCAAATCCTCCTCCTAAGGGTTTGAAAGGTTTTGTGGACACCATTGATTGGCTAATTACCAGTTACAAGAAAATTGTGGAGGATAATAAGAAGCTTAACCACAGAGTCCAAATCCTGGAAACTATCAGTATTGGCAGAGCCAAATCTATGGTAGAATATGTTGAGGATTTGACTAAAACTACTTCCAAAGCCAAAGAGATCAGAGATTCCTTCAACCCTAGGTTTGAGCAAATGGAGAAAGACCTGACTGAGAGAAAAACTAATGATAATGGTATGGATCAAAGAATGGCGGAAACTGATAAAAAAGTCAACAAAATTGAAGAATGCCTTAAAATCATTACAGAACAAAGCTTAAACATACTGGAGGCCTTAGCTGGTAATACAAAAATCCTCATCAACAAACTGGAGGAGGAGAAGGACTCCCTGGAGATTGAAACTGACATTGAAGGCATGGGAGAAGTGCAAGGACCTAGAACAAGGACCAGAGGTAAAAAGAAGGAGAAGAAGCCAAACAAGAACATGGAAGAACTCAAAGCTACTGCGGCAAACTATGACCAGCTGGTGAATAAGGTGATGGATCTCCTTAAGTCTTTTTAGTTGTGTTGTTCTTTCTTTGGTTTTTCTGCTTTGTCGTTCCTTTCTTTTGTTGTCCTTTCGGTTGACTGGCCTTTTTGCCAGTCATTTTGTAAGTTGTTCCTAGTAGGACTGGATGCTTATTGATGAACTTTTATATGCTCCTTTGTTAAAGGTTTCGGGTCCTTAAAACCTGTTCTTCTTATTAATCAGAACTTTAACTTCAATGAAATTCATTATGTCTATTAAAAATTGAGAATACATATACGGATTTTAAAATATTCAGATAAACATATTCTAACAATGCTCTAATGATATTAACTACCTTTATCTTTTAAATATTTATTTATAACTCTTTAGCTCATATCATGTAAATATATAGAATGTCATTTGTAACTAATAAATATATTTTAAATGATTTTATAACTAATAATACTCACAGACAAATTCTTTGTTTATCCCTCCCTATCCCTATCTCTCTATGTCTATCTTTACTTCTAACTACTCCCCCTCTATCTTTTTCTTCAAATATCTCCTCTCCCTCTCTATCTATGTCTCATTATCTACACATCTCTCTCTCTCTCTCTCTCTCTCTCTCTCTCTCTCTCTCTCTCTCTCTCTCTCTCTCTCTCTCTCTCTCTCCACATCCTTTGACTACCCCACCCCCCTCTCTCTCAACACTATTGACAGGAACTTGATGCATTGTGTCCCTTGTTTCATAAATAAAACATAAACAAAATAATTTACATTTTCATAAAGAAAAGAATTTCCAACTTTACATAAATAAAAAAATTTGAATTTTTTCTAACTATTTTAATTCAAGAGATGAAATGTATGAAGCATCATCTAAATGACATTACAGAAACAAGGGACTCAATGCGTCAAGTTCCTACCAATAGTGTTAGAATATACATTTAGAGTTAGGATTAGGTAGAATTAGTAGTGTGTTGTTGTATTCGCGCATAATTTCAAACCATTGATTTTATTGTGCTTTATTTAATAGCCTATGTTTAAATTAACACAATCCATATAACCTATTTGGAATATGAAGCAACATAGTGTTAGAATATTAAGAATACACTTAGATATATGTATGTTTCAAATATTAATCTTATCTTTTCGGCAAGGTCATTTTTTCTTTTATATTATGTGAAGTTTGCTTTATAAACAATTTTCAAAACTACATATAATTATTTTTCGAAAACGTTTTTGTTAAATTTAAATTAGATTTTAAAAATTAAAATAATTAAATATTATCTTAATTAAGGCTTCTTTATAAACATCTTTCAAATATGTGTGTGTGTGTGTGTGTATAGATACATGTATGTATGTATGTATGTATGTATGTATGTATGTATGTATATGTATATATAAATGTGTGTGTGTGTGTGTCTATATATGTCTGTGTGTGTGTATGTATGTATGTGTGTATGTGTATATGTATGTATGTATGTATGTATGTATGCATGTATGTATGTATGTATGTATTATGTATGTATGTATGTATGTATGTATGTATGTATGTATATGTTGTCCTCATCAAGGCCGCCAGCATCATTCTCTTGCAAAGCATGGTCCTCCTTAGCTTCAATGTCTTCCTTACAGCCTGAAAACTCAATGGATTCATATGAACATATGTTTGTTTCAATATGGGAGATTGAATCTCCAACAACCTTCTTAAAATCGCAATCACTCTCTGGAAGAAAAAAAATTGACCCCCCAAATGGTCATATTTATCCATATTTAGGCTATCATGACATTCCATTTCAGGTGTGCATTCCTCATCTATCTGTTATTCACAAATAATATTTATCTCTGGTTAACAATGTGTTTCTTCTTTAACTATGAATAGGGCATCACTACCAATCTGCATATTCTCATCACTTTCTTGTTCCATCTTTTCATTGTCAGCAAATTGATGTTCATTATTAAGTGCAATCTTAGACTTGAAACCTTCAATCATGTCAATCCATCCAATAATATGATCTAGACCAACTGTTTCAACTCCTTTGGCCAATGAATAGCGTTAGGTTCATAAATTTGCAAGAATAAATCATTCCATGTTGAATATTCAAGTGTAAAGCTTACGAGAATGCTTCGCAATTCCTTCCAAAACCTTGACAATAGTGCATGTGCTAATTTACCTCTAACCTTTTGATATTCATCTACACACTAACATATGCCACTGGATTCATAAGACTTGGACTACATTCATATGTGACTCAAGGTTGACAAAAATTCTCATAATATTGAGGAATATACATAGGCATAGCAGGGACATTCACATATTGAAAAGCATTATCAACACTTGACACATGTTGCTCTTGTGCATACACTACATTCTCATATGTTGGTACATTCTGAGACTCAAAGGGTTATCCATAGAATTCATTGTCATCATCGAACCAACTCAAGAATAGCCTTGGAAATCATGCCATGAAGATATACTTTGCGAGGGTAGACTTTCATACCAATCCTTCACACTATCTCTCAAAGAGCTCACAAAATACTTCATGACAACATCTTCAGCATGAATCTAGAAATATTCAACAAACTCATTGAATGACTGTATGTGCTTGGTTGTTCACTCAGAATCGCTTGCATGAAACAAGGGTACTTGATCTTTGAGCTCCATGGGAAAGGGATTTGGGTATCCCTGAATGTGTGAAATTTAAAGGTCTATATCTCTCAGGGATGAACACTGTTCTAGATGGACCTTTCTCAAGTTGTTGATTATTCATTATGCCTAGATCAAAACTAGGACAATACATATTTCTTGACTTTACAACTCTTCATAAAAACAATTTGCAATTGCATTTTTACCATGAATCTTTCCTTTCAAACAAAGTCTTAAGCAAAGATGATACAATAATCACTGAAAATAGGACTTAAGGACTCTCTAAATGAACCTATGACAACATAACACACATCTTTCAACATAAAACATTGACTAAAACTTAGCACAAAGAAGCATGAAAGTTGGAAACTAACTATTTTTCCCTTCTTACCAATGTTGTAACACCAAATAAGGGTTCATTTTAGAACTTTATACATTATGGTTTTCACAAAAACTTCAAAAGAAAATACTTGGAAAAGTTGCAGCAGTTGATGCCTTATTTCTTTGGCTGAAAAGATCTTCAAATATAAGCTCTTCGATTTGTTCTTGAGGTTCTTGAATGTGAGAGTCACCACCTATTTGTCGAGGAATGTTCTTTTGAACAACTGAAAGTTATTCAAGGTCTTCTTTCATTCTGTGTCTTCTTTTCTTCAGCAAAGCTACCTGAAACTTCTTCAAACATGCTTCTATAAGAGACCATCCAGGCTGAAAACCACTCAACATCTAAAACAAAAGTTTAGATTCTTCACTTTGTTGCCTCTTCCCATATGGATTTATGACTTTGATCCCTAGTAGAGTCACCAATCTGTTGGTTGCACCTCAAATGGGGAGGCCACTAGAATCTTTAGAATGATAAATTAATAAATTTTACTGGAGACTTAAGACATTTCATTATCTTATCCCCAATAGAGTCGCCAGTTTTTTGGTTCCCAAATCAACAGATCCCCAAACCCTAGAGATTTATCCACTTTCCCACCCATAGGTTTAAGGATGGATTTGGCCAATGAACGAGATTGAGTCACAAAATTGAAATCTCCAACACTTTTGGATCTGCAAGACCAAGGAAGGTATACCTAAGCAATGCCGAAATAACTTATAGTTGCCAACACTCAAGGCATCACTGATTTTAGTAGATATCCCAATGTGTATATGCCAAGGAAAGTGCATGAAACTGAGATTTGGCTACAATCCTGGCTTGTCAACTACCACTCAACACTTGGGATAAGTTTTCTACTCTACACCTACTCCTATGAACTGAAAATAAAAGAGACTTGGAGATAAAATGATTATGAAAATCTAAAAATAAACACATAACCAGTGCCTTCATCTAGTGGGAAGCATAGTCTACTCTCAATATGCAACCTTACACCCAAATTGTTTGAATTGTAATTAGTAAAATCTAAGTATTAATGCCTCACATCAACACCCATTAGCTTAGTTTTTCTTGCAATAATACTTAATGATCCTGCATGTAAAAGACATTACGCAACATCCTACTCAAGCATTTTAATCTCTTCCTTAAAGAGAAGCAAAAATAGAATGAACACCAGACTTGCTGGGACAAACCAAACAATCCTTGATTATCTATTTCATAAATAAATCCAATAAATGTTGGAGACAATAGTAAAGAAACCAATATTCATTAATTGCATCTTTGATTGCAACTATTCATGACATAAAGCATATAAAAACTAAAAACAAAACTCTAACTGTCCTCCCTTGAAATTTTCTCATGCCCTTTCATGTTAGCCTTCATTTGTTTTATGTCGGGCACTTTCCCATCTTTTGGAAATATCATGGGGCACAATGTTTGAAAACCTTAGGTATAATGATCAGACACCTTTCAAAGCTAGGCAGGAGCTCACGACTTCACCTTAACAAACCTTTGTGGTCAAATTTTCCTTTGCAAATTGTCCAAAAAAACATTTGGACAGCTTATCACAGCAAGAACAAGTCCTACTGTGTTAATAACCTGCAAACAATAAAAGGTATGCACAATAGAAATGCGCTCATCTGCATATGTGAATAATTCATATTTGATTTGGAGACTACTGGGAATGTGTAATATCATGTTGCCCATCTTTCTAAAATGCCTCTCTCTTACCTTCGAACCTCAAACAATGATCATGCAAATATTAACCATACCCAAACGACATGATCGCCTCCCATATTTCATTATTGGTAAATACATAACCTGTGAACCAATCTCAAGTAGCCATGTGCTCATTTAGATTGGGGATCCCAATTATCTCCCATATTTTCAACATAGCCGAGCAACTAGGTGTCTGGGACCGGGGAAATAAACCAAATAAGAGCATGCAAAATGCAAAGATTTCTCATGGATCCAAACCCTGGCAACATGCTTCATTAATAAGAGGCAAAATCTTTAGCTATTTACCATCTATGAATTCTCAACACATATGAGTTGCTTTCTTATTTGCTCTGAGTACAATCTTGAGTGTTGCCCATATCTCCATACACAGAAAATAATGCATAGGACCATACAGAATGTTTGAGTCTTTAAACTGCGCACCTATCTTCTCATAAATTCCAATTACAATCCATAAAAGACACGATGCATGGAGGTGAAAAACTCACAACCTGCATTTTGAAAGGTCTGGATTTGCAGTTAGTCTCTGTGATGGCGTTGATTCGAAGAATCACTGGGCATGGAGGCCATTCACATAGCTCCAAATTGATATTTGATAATCATCCTCCACCCACTGAGCAGATAATGATTTCCATTTTATGAGATTATGGCGCGGGGGAAGGATCTCCGCTAAGTTCTCTGCTAAAGGGGATGACTCCCTGCAACAATGGCGGCTGTGGGAGCATTTTTTTTTTTACACAACTCTAAACTTCACCTTCAAATTATGTTGCCCTAATCTTGTTCTATCCCGTTTTCATTTCTTTGACTTGCGTTTGTTTCTTAGTTTCTGTCAAGCTTATCCCGCATGGTGTTTTGGGCCGCCTCTTCTACCACGTGAGATAAGAAGATCACTGCCATTGCTCTGCATACCCACTTAGCCCACATGGTGCTTGAGATACTCTATTGTGGGTTGCGGGATAGCACAGAGAGGTTTGCCCCTCCATCCAAACCTTACCTTGTGCGGTATATTGAGTCACTCAGTATTTGCCCCAAACTTACCCTACATGACCATCTCAACTACCTTGCTTGTCACGTGGCGTAATCAAAAGAATTCCTCTGCGTTGCTCTGGGTGGTACGCAGGGTAGATCAGACATTTTGAGGCCCTAGTTTCTCAAAGGATTGACAATAATATTAACAGTAGTTGCACCACCCTTCACCTCCACCATCACAATCCATTTTCTTCAAAATATAATGCCCTGTGAAGGGAGGAATTTTACCCCTGCCAATTTCTTTTGGTTAAAATTAGCAAAAATGATGGGAGGAATTTTACAGCACACACTATTTATATGTGGTAACTATGGGCAACGGCCATTCCTGTTCAATTCATGTTAATTTCAAATCCAAACTTTTTCCACTTAAAAGTCCGGTGAATGCATATGATCGCATAATACAAGACATTGGTTGCAAGGTATTTGAAGCAGCGATATTGAGCGCATTGACACCCATCAGAATCGGATCATAAGGGAAGGGGATTAGTTATAGTTGGAAATACTCTGGCTTTTCCACATCCTCTAATTAGTTTGGGATAAGTGGCATTCATACTCAGTTTTAAGGTATTTGAAGCAGCGATATTGAGCGCATTGATAACAAAACACTAAAATGTGGTCTCACTGAATACTATGATTGCAGGATAAGAAAAAAATATGTTACACATTTTCAAACAATTACGCAGGTGTGAGGCCAAACTTGAGCCTCTTGATTGCAAGGTAACTTGCAACCAAATTCTAAATGCAGACTCTACTACCTTTACTAGCATCTTCCTTGCCTGTACCAAATGGGGGCTTCAGAATAGGGTATAAACATCTTTAAAATCATAAAGGATAAAATAATTTTATCAAATGTAGTTGAGGAATAAAATGATATCTAAGTTTGTATGGAGTTGAGAAAGGTTTACATTTAATGGTATATAGGAAGGGTGAAATAATTATTGTGTATTATGCGCATGACTTGTAATGTTATTAAATTGTCATAATTTATTTTTAAGTTATATTTTTTATTTAAAGTTGGATTTCGTTTATTCATATTCATAAAGTATTTCTACTATTTCTCGTATCATTATTTATTATCATCTTATGACAACTATATATTTATGGTGTGATTTTTCTTTCCACTACCATTCCATTCTTTCTTACCTCTTGCTCTCTTTAGACATCCTCTATTCTACCAATGCTTCTTATATCACTACTAGTTGAACTTTTAGTGATCCTTTAATAAACTAGTCAAGTAGTTTAATCAACTTAAGAAGAAGGTGGATACTATGCAGGTATCTTTGACTCTATTGCATATAATCCTCCACATTGCACATCTTTTGCATTCGAAGTTGTTACACATTGATTGCCAATTGGATTTATTGTAGCTATATTTGAACTATATTATGAGAATGTTGGTCACAAAGTTCACCCAAGTTTTCAATGATACATGCTAGATATTGCATATGAAGATAAAACATTACCTAAATTATTTCCATGAACTCTAAGGACTATGCCCTTGAATAATTCTAATCTTTAGCTCCTATTTATATCCATTATATTGGCAAGTTAGCCCCGACTCTCATACAACACTTATGTATCAATATGGGCTTATAAACAACTAACTAATTTAACTAAATGGTCCTAGAGACATAGTGAGTCTACTAATAACTATGAAATTAGCTTCAAATATTCATGTGGTATAATTTGTGTGTTCATGTAAAAATAATTGAACTTTAACTCTTTGAATCTAATGATTGGAATTGTGGGGCCTCACCTAGTTCCTTGAACCCTTCAAAATGTCAACAATAATATATTTTAAAAAAGGAAATGACAAGAAAGAATATAAATATAGTTCCAATCAAATGTCTACAACATCAAATTTTATCATTCAAACATTAAGGGAATAGGAAATTTGCAAATCTTAGAAAACCATTCGATAATGTTCTTCAAACCTTCTTAATATTTTTTGTCAACCTTAATTCTATCTGTGTATGGTGAAAAGTTGATAATGGAACAACAATATTGAAAGACTAAATGAATTAATCCACAAAACTCTAGCCTAACAATAACAAAGATTCACCATAACATATGAAGATTACCTGAGACAATGCAAATCAACAAAATCAAAAAGATTATACCATCACATGTCAACTAGGGTTTGAATCTTCATTTTTCCTATCTCTATTGATCTTGGTTGATGTATTTTCTCTCAGATTTTAGGTGTTCTTAAGAGCTCAACAAAGAACGGAAATGTGGTTGATAGTTTGATAGCAAAAAGGCTTGATTGCATAAGATCGATTAGAATGCTCATTAGTTAATTCGAATGATTAGGGTTCATAATGAAAGAAGCATCCTCTTATATAGAAGACGCTATAAGAAATGGAGGGATAAGATTAAGAGGTGTAAAGATAAATGGTCGGCTAGGATTAGAGGGTAGGTAGAGGAAATAATAAAATGATAAAGGGGGTAGGTAGTGTAGGAATTAAGAGATGAATGACATCTGTCATGGGTAGAAAAGGATAATGAATTAATTAAATAAATAAAGATTTATTTAATTAGTAGAGGAAATGGGGTCAATTAGATAAATAAGTATTTATTTAATTTGGGAAAAGGACAATTTAAATAAATAAAAGTATTTATTTAAATGAGGAAATACTTAGAAGAGGATTAATTAATTAATTAATTAATTAACGATTTATTTAATTAATAGAAGAATTAGGCTTAAATAATTAAATAAATAAAAAATATTTATTTAATTAAACAAGACAATTTTAGGTATCTACATCTTGCCCCTCTTTGAGACAATGTAGCTTGTCGTGTTGACTCAAAGAAGATAAGATAAACTGATACAAAGTTGCCCCATTATGGGAATGATATTCCCCTTCGAGAGAGTGCATGAAAATGTTTGAAAAGATCGCAGACAATCTCTCGATAAGAAAGAAAGGCTAGAAAGGACTAACAAGATAGGATAGAGTGACAGAGTCACGGGATAAAGAAGACTGACTCGGGAGACTAGGGATAGGGTAGTCTATAAGATAGACCATGAGGGAAAAAATCCTCATTGTCATCCACACACCTAAGAGATCAGAGTGCAGAGCGAGCAGAGAGAAGTTAGCAGCGATGACATTAGTACATTGATTCGACCGTGTTCACCGATATCAGAGACTAGCATATGCAAGAGAGCTGGTGAGCACCACAAAACCTCCTTTTATGTTGGTATATTAATTGTTATCATAAATGCATGTTAGGTAGGGATATAAAATGCCAAGTGGAGGGTAAAAAAGTTAAGGTGTGTTTGTGTTGGTGCCAAGCGCATCTGGGAAGGATAGGCATTTCTGTGTCTAGTTTAAATGCGTCTATGATTTCAAAGGCGTTTGTGCCACATGCGAGCATGTCTATATTGAGAAGGCGCGCTTATGAAAGATAGAGACACGTCTGTGTGTTTTAGGCATGTATGTGCAGGGAAGGCACATTTGTGTAAGTTTAAAGCATGTTTACACCTTCAAGGTCAAATTGACAGTTATGTGATAAACATACATTGTCGATTGGATAAGCTGCTGAGAGGATACACTCAAATAGGTCCTCTAGGGTAGACTTGGACAATAGATAGGGCTAGGATTGAAAATTGTGTGATAGAACATATGTTGTCAATCAGGAAACTACTCAAGAAGATACACTCAAGCAGAGGCCCTAAGATAGGATAGAGCGAGGCACTTTGCGATGAACAGGGTGTACCAAATAAATTGAAAATTATGTGATAAAACATACGTTGTCAATTGGATTGGGCTGAAATTGACAATTCTATGATAAAATATACGTTGTCAATTGGATAAGATACTCAAGAGGATGCACTCAAGTAGGTGCCCTAAAAGATAAGATAAAAGCAACACTTTGTGATGAACTGGGAGTACTACTAGGATAGAGTTCAGTATGATAAATATAAGCACTAGGATAAAAAAGAAGCACTTTGTGATGAATAGGGAGTACTACTAGGATTGACATAGTTGATTTCATTGGTTGCAAGAGGACCTACCGATGCTCGAGTCATGGGAGAGATATCCTTTGACTCAGGGATTACGACTAGAGTTGACAGTGGAGGATAGAGTCGTAGTTGAGGCCATGAGATTGTAATATATTATGTATATGCCCAAGTTTCAAGCAAACATGGGTTTGTTGACTACATTAACCAAGAGATGGCACTCAGAGACATGCACGTTTCATTTTCTAATGGGTGAGATGACAATCACTTTAGAGGATATGTATAAGATACTATGGATACCGATCGATGGGGAGTTGGTTCCCTATGATCGAGAGGGAGATAGGAAGGCATTGAGATGAGTGTTCTAGGATCCAGGACTAGAAATGAGAGCATGACATGTGGCCTAGGATACAATGATAGCTACAGGATTGGCTCTACTGGTGGTGCTCGCAAGAGTTATCAGTGGGTTTTTCTATATGGATAGGGTGACACAAGGGTTGGTTGTGGGATGGGGGAGGACTCTGGAGACATTGGTGACTGAGCACACCAGTTTTGCATGGGGGTCATGTCTACTGTCATACTTGTGTTATAAGCTGCATCAGTTTGTGTATCACGGATCAGTGGGATTGGGGTGTGGAGTGACATTATTGCAGGTATGGGCATATGAGCATCTTCTGGTTACATGAATGATACACTTTAGAGGTAGGGGACATGGGCACAGTTATGTACATTTGTATGATATGATTACTTCCTAGCCACGGATTGGGAGGCTAGAGTATTGGCGCTAAATGATTGATGAGATAGACAGTCTAGTATGGAGGCCTTACCAAGATTATGAGGAATGGGAGGATGACGTAGTCGATCTGCCATATGTGTTTAGGATTAGGTATCTAATCGGGAGGACACCATATATCATTGAGTGACAATTGATAGATAGAGTATGCAAGCAGTTCAATAGGAGACATTGGATGCCACATGGCTCAGGGATGTATGCATGGACAGTGAGAGATCAGCCACATTTAGGTCCGTTATTGTCTTATGATCAGGTAGTGCCACAAATGCAAGATGGTCCCATGCCTTGGGTTATTTTGGCAGATGTGGAGGATGCAGGGGTGGATGTCGAGTACAATGCATGGATGGTGGAGATGATAGCGAGGATGGTAAAAGTAGAGGCGGATGATGGAGGCGAGGTGCAGTAGGAGAGAGGAGGGTAGTTCGGAGGATAGATGGAGGAGAGGAGAGATAGGCGCATGTAGTCATAGGTAGAGGTGTACTGCCTTTCTAGGTGCCAACAACGTAGGTTCCAAGACAGGGACAGGGATAGGGACAACCATAGGGACAAGGTGATGAGGGAGGAGAGGAGGAGGATGAGCTACTATCCCTGAGAGAGATCTGCCAGGGACAGGCAAATGAGATTCGGGATCTAGAGAGGGATGTTGCTAGTCTCGGGATACAACTGTGGGACCCTGAGCAAGCGAGGGATCTGGCTATCCAGTGCTACACGAAGGTTGAGGAGGCATTGAGGGTAGGTAGGCGAGAAACAAAGGATACTTGGGCTGGATATGCCTATGTTCTACGAGCATGGGAGGACATAGCCTATGATTTAAAAAATATTTATTTATTTGTATAATCCTTCTTTTTCACCCCTTTCCATCCATTATAAATTAGCTCCTAAATCCTAAGTCTAGTGATGGGTATGGAACTAAGAGCATCACACGTTTCGAGGAGTACAGTTTCTCCCAGTTTTCTTCAGTCTATCTGCTCACAATCCAGAATAAAGCAACACTTACATCAAAGATCAGCAATAAAGTTTCATCTTCTCCGTAATAAAGTATCAATTTTATGGATTAAGTCAGTTTTAGATGAGATGTAAACAACAACAATGGGCTTCAACAAATCAAATCTTTCAGTAGACTCAAACAACATTATGGTTCAGTTTTATCTATCCTTTTTTTCAAACTAAACATTATGACCAAAATTAAATAGACTTATACAAGTGACAAGAGACACTAAACTTGAGGACTACAATGGATGTTGGTGTCGAGTCTTGGTTTTCTTTTGATTTTATCTTTTGGTGACATGTCTTTTGGCTTTTTCGGGATGTCTCTGACTAGAGATTCTATCTCTAGGATGTCTTTGACTAGAAAGGCGAGGATAGGATATGTTCACCTATTGTTTTGTTCTTTGTGGATTGTCTCTTAGTAATGTTGTGACTTGTCCAAGGATATTAGGACACTCTAAGTATAGTATGAACTAGGACATTCCTTGTTTGTGACTGTCTGATCTCCATGCAAATGGGTACAATGACTTTCTGGGTCGAACCTAGGCCTCGATTGTCATAACCTATTTTCCATAATAAAGCTCAATGATGATAAAGCACAAGAAGCTCTTTCACTTCCATATCTTCTATCTTCCATCCCCCTTTCATGATTGACCTCCATCATCCTTCCTGAATCCATGTAGCCTACTATCACATGACTGAGTATAATGACACGCCAAAAATATCTTCATTTCATGTAGATTGCACCTGCATTACCACATATTAGCTTTTCATACATAGATATATATATCACAATCGCATTGCATCTTGCATATATCATTAGTTAGTATCTACATTCTCATATACAACATAAAATGCCAGAATAATAACACAACACATGTTAGCACATTTTACATTCTCATCATGTAAATAGTTATTTGCATTATCATATTCATATGTATTTCATACATTCACATTTGCATAACATATAAAACATAAAAGAATGTAAAAATATTGCATTTCATCATGTATATATTACTGCATTCCTATCGTAAACATCATAGATACATGTATCTCATAAGCGATACATCATAGAATCATAAATTGCATTAACACATAGAAACATACATCACATAGAAGCAACATCACATCGGTACATATACATATAGTTGCCGCAAGGATGAATCATCTCATATTAATATCTCAAAAAGCATAAGTTTCATGATACAATGATGTCGAAATCATATAGCTTCAATCACTCGAAAGTGTCTACATCATCATACAAAAATGATACAAAAAACTAATACTTTGGGAGCCATCTAAGGCTATGATGAACTCCCTCCCTCAGAGCCAACTGACCTTGACGGAGTTTGAGCCCTGGAACTCCCTGCTCTAGAATCATCTCTCCTGCCCCCTCTATTTATTGGTGGTGGAGGACCCATGACCCCACCATTAGACGCATGACTCCTATCTCTCCCTCCAGTGGTTGTTGTAGCCCGCGATGGTATCTGGAAGCTCCTAGTCCACTGATCAAGAGGCACAACTCCATAATACAAGTCTCTCCAGTAGGCTATCTCCTCCCCTGCTCATAGAACATAGGAATATCCAGCCCCAATGTCCTCTGCTGCTCGCCTACCTACCCTCAATGCCTCCTCATCCTTCATGTAGCATTGAATATCTTGATCCGTCTCTTGCTCAGTATCCCTCAGCTGACTCCTAAGCCTAGCCACATCCCTCTCTAGATCCTAAATCTCATTTGCCTGTCCCTGGTAGATCTTTCTTGAGGATAGTAGCTCATCCTCCTCCTCTTCTCTCTCCTCACTTTATCCCTTTCTCTATCCTTGTTTGGGAACCTGCATTGTCGGCGCCTGTAACGGCAGCCCACCTCTACCTCGAACTACATGTGCATGTCTCTCCTCTCTCCATCTCTCCTCTGAACTACCCTCCTCTCTGCTATTGCACCTCACCTTTGTCATCTACCTCTATCTCCACCATCCCATGAAAGATATATTCACCACATCACAGGTCTTTAATCTTGAACTTTTCTTTGATCTCTGTTTGTTTGGATGTAGAAGCTTTCAACAATTTAGGATCAACATATGTTGAAGATGGAACAACTTATCGATTGACTAGGATTGTTATTTCTAATCTTGCTCGTAGGTTATCGCAATATATGAATGGATTCGGATCACATTTGATGGTCACTTCAAATCTATTGTATGGGAACTTGATACATCGATGATATATTGAGGGAACAACTCTTATTTCATGAATCCATGGGCATCGCAAGAGTATATTGTATGTGAGATCTAGATCAAGGACTTGACAAACCACATCCTTCACGAATGACCTTACTCTAATAGGTAAGGTGACTATGCCATTGGATGAATGCTCTTTGTCATCATATGATTTTATGGTTATTGCATGTGTAGAATTTATAGCTTTTTCAGAATATCCTAATTGTTTAATAGTGCTCAATGTAGAAATTTTTAGACCTGCTCCTCCATCTATAAGACTCATTTGAGGCAGTTTTTATAGATAAAGGCTTCAATATGTAGAGGTGCATTATGAGGCTAGGTTACGGAAGCATCATCAGCTTATGTAAATGTAAGGTTATGCGGAACGGAAAGGTATCCCACCATGACTAGAAATTGGTCCACGTTCAGATCAGTGGGTACAAAATTTTCTCTTAGGACTTTGTCAAGTATGGTTTTATGTGAAGCAGAGATACGCAACAATTTTAGGATTGAGAGAAGTGCGGGTGTCTTCCCTAACTGTTCTACTAGGTTGTACTCAGGTTTGGCCGATGAGGAAGTGGTCATTTTAGCTGGAGCACCTTACAGGGTGACCTTACCACGACAAATTGTGACATTACATTCAAAGGTAGATTCAAAAGAAGTTCCAATGCCTTTTAGGATAACTTTGGTTCTTTGGGTAGAACTCTCAAGAATTTTGTCCTTTATGATAATAGTAAAAACATACTTGTCCATTAAAATGTGGTTAACGATTGGATCGTAGTCATAGGACATTCTGGTATAGTTGGCTTGATTATCTGTGGCTTTCGATTTTCCGTTGTCATGTTTAGGGGATGGTTCCTTAAACATCTTATGTTCTTGATTGGATGTATGTCCATCAATCACAATGTCACCTTTATCAATAAGATCTTTAATAATGTTCTTCAAGTGATGGCAATTTCTTGTTTTATGTCCCTTGCTCTTGTGATATTCACAATACTCATCATCATTCTACCAATTTGGTTTGACTTTTGGTTCATATGGAGGATTGTCTGGGATTTTTATTAGCTTGTTTTCTACTAGCTTCCTAAAATCCGACTCAAGTGGTTCTCCCAATGGGGTGTATTTCCTTCATGGTTTTGAAGTTTCTTGAGTATTTACTTGGTTGTTTATAGAAGAACTTGGTCCTGAAAGAGTGATTTTTGGTCTCACTGTGTTAGAATCTAAAACACCATCATTTACTGTGTTCTTGTTATTGTTCCAAAATCGTGGCTTATCATTTCCTTTCAAATCTTTTTTATTTTCTTTGAATATATTGATGATACCTTTCTCAATTAAAACCTTCTTTGTTTTGATTAAGTAAAAGCGGATATTTGAAAGGTACCCGAACCTTGTACAAACCAGGAAAATAGATCAGCTATAAAAAGTGTCTGATCAATTAAAAAAGAGAAAATGAGCCCATCGATAGGGATCAGCTAACATAACATAACATTAAAAACCCGGAACAGACAGTGAAAGGAAAGCACGTAGACAACAAAAAGACAGAAGCCAGGACACCAACTGAAATCTAGATACTATTCATAATTTCCTCAGCGTGAACAACCATTTGTTTCATGTTGTTCGCTGAGGTCTTCAGTTCCTCCAGCTCACGACCTTTGATGTCGCCCTTAATCTTCATGTTGGCTCTGGTCCCCCTTTCATGACCCTTCTTGTCCAGCTACTCTTTATCACCATCCTTCTCGGCTTTGTTCTCGAACCTATTGATAAGGATGTTCATGTTGTCCACCGACGATTTGAGGATTTGGAAATTTTGGTCAGCATTCTTCTTGATGTTGTGTTCCAACCTGTCAATTCTACTGTCGAAATCATTCATTTTGATTTCCATTTCCTTTCTATCTCCCATCTCATTGACCTTTTTTCCGTAGCTATGAATTTTCCAACCATACATTCAATAGCTTCCGTATTATGTAGAATAGCAACCAATTCTTTAACATGTTCAGCCAAGGGCTTATCACCAACCGTAACTCTAGCAATAGCCTGAGTATCTGTTTTCAAACTATTGATATCCTTCACCATGGTCGCGATGGTCTCACAGAAGGCCTTAACAGTATCATTGTCACCACTGCCACTTTTATCCCCTTTATCCTCCTTATGTAGACTTGTGGTATTCACGGCCTCTATATTGTCCATAACCGGGTTGCCCTCCCCATCTTTATCCTGACTCTCAACCTTCTTGTTTTCTTCAGTCTCCTCCTCAGAATCAACCAGAATATAGTTGATATCAGAATTATTACCCTTTTTAGTATTCTTTCTCTGAGCCTATTTTCCAGTAGCTTTCCCTTTCTTTTTTTTAACAATTATTTTCTCAAAGGAGTCGGTTTCAGAATCTAACATACGTGATTCCACAATAATCCTTCTCTTCTTGGCCCTATTCCTCCCTTTTTTGCTAGTTTCTTCTAATTCTCCCTCGATCTCCGATTCAAAGTTAAAACTGCTAGCTTCACTCTCTGTTGTCACATCTCTTGCATTTTTGTCCTTAATAGGATTTTCAATGCACTTCCCCTTGAGCATTTTATAAACCAGGACCATGAGCCCCTGATGGAGGGCATAATCACCCTTAGGGTCCTTTTGGATCTCCTTTATAGTATGATCCATTGAGCATTTAAGGTAATAGAGAAGGCTAACCTTTTCCCCATGACGGAAATGGTTGAGTAAAATGAAGTGATGCCCGTAGGCTCTGGTGTTGGTATTTTGGTATGGTTTTGTCATTGATGTCAAAACCTACTGAATACAAGCACTTTGAAGATCCACCAACATTCACCGGCAAGCAAGTAAACTGTGCAACAGTTACTGATATATGGTTCACGGGCAGGATATAATGTTCACCGGTACCTGGAATAATATGGAAGACACTTGGTAATGTCGAAGACATCGTGTGGACACTTTGTTTTGAATAATTAATCCTTGGTATTGTTGGACCCTTAAAAAATTTATTTTTTAAGGTTCCATATTCATACTAGGAAGCAAATCTCTCTCTGCAATTATTTAGATCAAGTATCTATTCCACTCTGAGTTCCCTGCAACTTACTTTGATGCATGAACAAGGTGGTTGATTTCCAGGTATGTATATGGTTGCAAATACGGAATCAAGCCAGGTACGCCTTTTTGAACCATTACTTCTTCTCATCTGAACTTTGTTATGTCATATTAATTATTCCTCTATATTTTATGTATATATGAGGACCTATGTTTCAAATTTAAAATTCATACGATATCATTTGATATGTTTTATGAGGCTAATCTAAATACAATTTCTTCAAATTTGCAATATACAATTTCAATTTTTTGTCAAAATGATTATAGTAGAATACTAATAAATTTCCTTTTGCAGGAGTATCGCGCTGAATGAATTATGAAAGCCATTTTATTTATATTTTATAATTATTTTTCTTGGGTATAATATTAATTAGGAAGTGTTTAATTTTGAATATTATATTTTTCCTCCAATTAATATTATAGTATTTAAATTATTTGTGTTACATGAAACAAAAGATTTTACGTTTGAGCAAATCAAATGATCAAATACTTTATAGTTGGTAGAAGGAAGTAAAAAGTTTTTATCTCAAAAGGTGAAATATTAAATCATTTTTTTAAATAAATGATTGGGATACATTGGGGCCCGACGAGTAAAAGCCATTGAGTATCGGCCCAGATTTGAAAGTGACGGCCTGCAACATGGAGAGGGAGTTGAACACTCAACCTCTCAACCCGACCTTCCTAACTACCCATACCTACCCTCCCCTTTTACCAATTGCTCTATTGTATTATTTGAAAATGTTTGTTAGGGTAAATTAGTATGGATAATAATTTGCAAATATTTCCACAATTCCCAAGGTAATGTATTTTTATCAAGCGGAGGTAGGTATGTTTTAATCATTTGCTTTTGATTTATTAAGTTAAAAGGTAAAATTAATTTCAAGAGGTTATTATGGCAACTTTCTTGTTACTTTGGAAATTATTCAAGTGAAAGTAAAAACACTCTCAAATCTTTAATATTCTTATTTGAATGTTTACTCAAAAAGTTTCCATTTACTTTATTTTGCATGGGGAAAATATTATCAATGATTTAATTAAATGTATCCCTATGAAATAGGAACATATGACCTATCAAGCTAGTTGATTTTTATTTTTTTTATGTTTTGTGCAGGATACTATAGGCAAAAATTATTTTTCTTGGGTGCATATTAACAGGAAGTATCCCTTACTCAAGAAATTTAATTTAATGTTTTGATATTATAATTTGATGATTTTCAGGAGCACCTTGGTAAAAGAAATCTTGTTTACAACATTTGATACAATAATAATAGTTTTCAATATTATCTTTTGAAATTACCTTTTGAGAGGTTATAAAGGGATATATTTTATCACAAAGGAAGTTATATTTTTTAAGTTCTTTTACCATGGTTAAATCTTTAATTTGATGACCTAATAAATTTTAGCATTTTGATATTATCATTTGATCATTTATATTTTTCACCCTAAGTGAATAAAATGGAACATGTATATATTAGGATTGATTTTATGCAAGATTAAAACATGATTATTATTATTTTAGAGAAAATGTATTTTTACCATAAGTAAAATGATGAAAAGCATTTATTTATTTAAGTGATCCTTCCATATGCATTTTATTTTCCCTAAGTTTATAAATTGAATATATTTATTAGGGTAAATTATTTAAATCATATAGTTAGTGGTTTGATTGGTTTTTTGCAAGTATATGTTCTATATGATAAAATATGTCAAAAAGAATTGAAGTTGCCCTAAAAGAATGAAAAGGTATTGCAAAGTTGGAATATTTATCCATGCTTACCATTTTCCAAGGGAAGTATTATTATAAAGTATTTTACCTTCTGTTATTATTTGGAAATATATACTTGGGTAAATATTTTGTTTTATTATATGAATTAATATTTTTAAAGTCCCAAGTATAAAAATCGCTTTGTAAAATATCCTCTTGATGATATACTTTGATTAAGGAGGATTGATCTTGCATTAGGAAAGGGATTATTAATCTTTCATAAGCAAAACCTAATCGAGAGTAATTAATTTTTTAAACCAATGAATTTGATTGGTTTAGTTTGTGTGCAGGATATTTTATCAAAGTTTGGTGACGAGGAATATCAAGGAGTTCAAGAGGGGAAGTGGAATTTTATCAAAGTGAAAGATTATAAAGAACATTATTAAAGCTTTATTTAGTGTGCATTTTAGGGATTCAAATATAATTATCTTGTACACAAAAGGATGTGTCCTTTGGAAAAATAATTGTTTGTAACTCCCTCTTGTATGAGAAAGGGTGTGTCCTTTCACATATGTCTTTTAGATCAGGTATTTATAGGGAGTCTTTTTCAATTAAAAGAAAAAGTGATCCAAAACAATTCACAATCTGTCAGGCTGCTTGTAGGGGCTATGGGATGTCCGTATTGGAGAAGTCTGTAGGAATGGAAGTATCATTTTGAGCAATCACTGTGTAATGGAGTATCTGTAAGTGTAGCTATTGTATGCATTCACTCTCCAAAAATTAATATACAAGATTCGCTGTTTCAATTCCAGAATTCGTGTATACTTTTGTGTTGATGAATTTCATTTTGTCCTCTTGATAAATCTGATAAAGGGTTTAATACAGTGTGCCACCACAAGTTGTTATAATTGAATATAAGATTTGCTTCTTCATGTTCTTATATCACTTAATGGAACCTCTGTATTGATAGTCTTGTGTTACAAGTTGCCTGAAAACTGTCTCAAGAGTTAAATTGAATTATTTGTCCACAAAGTATCGTGCATATTCCTGGATAGAGGCACTGGTCTGTTATTTATTTCTGAGATTTTGATTTGTATGCATAAGGTCCTTACAGAGAAACATTCTTCCATATCCTATTTGAACTAATCCTTGCAGATTTCATTCAAGTCTTGAAAGCATTTCATTTTCAATATACAATATCTTTAACATACACTTTTATTCATATTCAATTTTCAGTTTTCAAAGTATTCAGCTAAAGCACATGATATAGCATAGTTGCAGAACACTGATTTGCCAGTTGTGTAAACTTTCTTACAGGCTTAAATCCACATTTAAATAACTCTTTTGTGCTTGAGAGGGAAGGGTACACCCACATAGGTCTTGTGGAGCCTGAAGTGCACAGGGATTTGCTCTTCAACCATCCCTGTTCGTTGGCCAAGGCTGATTGGATTTCCTAAGGAGTTGGCAAGTCTTTGGGTTTTCCAATCTACGGTTTTGGGCACCAACAGGTATATTCATATTTGCATATTTGTTTTTACCGGCAAATAGGTCCAGGTTATCTAGGGTTACACCGGCAGGTTTATCTTTTCCAGATCAGCATAGCACGCTATAGAGATGATTTATTATTGTTGTAAATGCATTTAGCCGACATGTTTTGCACCGAATATTATATTGTATGAAAAATGTTTTATTGTAATATCTTGTAGAGCCGACCTACTAAAATTGGTCTTAGGGTATGGTATAAATGTAAGATCTTATTTGTAAGATCAAATGTGGAATGCGAAAAAGAATTGAGTGAAGGTATATGCGAGATCAAGTAAGGATATACATGAAGACATCATTTGAAGGTGAAGTTAGGTTTTTGTAGAAGCATATCAGAATTACACCGGTACTGAATCCAGCATATGAAGATGCTATTTTGTGCAGTACATTCTTATTGGATTTAACTATCCAACTGTAGTCAGTGTGACTCCCATTTTGTGATTGAGCAGTGAGCTCTAGGTTGTTGGCCTTTCTGCATGTGCAGACCCCATTTATGTACACTTACTATCTACAGTAGTATCATCTGATTGTAGGTAAGGTTTTCCACTGTGGTTTTTCCCCTTACAGGGTTTCCATGTAAAAATGTTGGTGTTATGTGTTGTGGATGACTTTAGGTTTATGTTTCACGCATTAATCCTTACCGATATAGCAATTTACTGTTAACACTATCTATCGGCATACTTAACTAGTTTATCGATATTAAGCATTAAGTTGGTTAATTAGTTTTTGGTATGAATTTATTAGACAACTGATTCACCCCCCCCCCCCCCCCTCTCAGTTGTCTCCGGGACCTAACATCTGGTAAACCTACCATCTAAGGTAATGTATTCAATAGAAGCGAATAAGATAAACCTCCATGGCCTGCAAATTCTCTTTGGGGCATGGTAGGTGTTGTCGATTTTAATCATCTTTCTCCTCTCTTCATCCATAACAGGAAACTTGTCTGTTGCTTTATTTGATATGCCTTTGTCCCTGTAAAATTTCATTCCCTCGGTCGTCATCCCCATGGCCTCGGCGATGACCTCCTCATCAACATTCATCATCTAGGATCCGATAAGAATTTTGTCATTTTTCCAGTTCTTGATGAAATAGCTAGTGATTGTGGGATCTTTCCCACTTAGCCATTCCATGAAAACATTCAGAGCCCCTTATCTACCCCAACTATAATGATAATAATAATACCTCTAATTGAAATCTCAATCCGAAGTTTGGACATTCATATGGTAGAGTTTACTATTTTCATGGCTGGTGTTCATTTAGTTATCAATCCAGGAACGTAAAACTTGAAATGGGTTTGCAATATATATGCACTAAGCTCCTTAAATGATTATTTTGCATTACTGCAGTGATTAACATTATGCTGAAAGCAAAGGCAGGAATGGAAATCATAAAAGGCTATATGAAAGCTTCACAAAACACTGCTGAAATGATCTAATGAAAATAACAAAAATCACACCGTATGTCTTGGTTGTAGGAATAGTCAACGGATCTATTTCTAGTGGCTACAGGAACAATCCAGTCATGAACTTCTATTGCAACTAAGTAAAAACTAACTTCAATGATCATAAACACAAGATCACTCACCAAGTGGGCCCCCTTGGATGAGTGATATCAAACTCCCAGCAAAGTACTATTAACAGATCAAAACAACATATTCTTATTCATTTTTTCCTGAAAATGATTACATATTCTAAAAGAGAAAAATTCAGAATGCTTGACAAAACTCTACTTAATTCCTTTCCATCCTATCTAACTCTAAGAAAGAAGGAAGAGCTTATTATAAAGAAAAGATCAACTACAATGGACAACTCAAGTTACGCCCAGAAGAAGAGGCGGATAATTGTCAAATGAAGGAGATAATTGAGAGATTGGTTGCAGGAACCGTGGATCTGAAACTGAACCACAGTCTTTGCACGCCAAAGTGATATTTTGCGAATTCAATATCCACCAAAGTTAAACTCCCATGGTGAAATATAACTGCTCTGATTATGCCATACATTGCGCTTTCTTGAATCCCCTTCAGTTTGACCTCCAGTTATCTGAACGTGATTCTCTAGTCCTTAGGCACGAAAGAAAATCATCCACCACAACATCAATTATTATCTGCACTAAAACAAAAACAATTCACAATACTTTACTATCACAATGCAACCCAAAAGATACCAAAAAACCTAAGAGTCATGATAAAAAACATGTCAAAGCATCAACTTATCATGCCCCCCAACTTTAAGGGTTTGCTGCTCCTATAGCAAAAGGAAAATTTCTGATTTTTGCTGAAACTCTGAAATCACCAATAGTGTCCTATCCGATTCCCTTGGAAGGCAAATTCCAATAAAATCCTTTCATTTTCTCCAACCTGGACCATCTAGTTGTTCCTTCTATAATTGCATCATAATTTTGTTTTGTTGGTTGGCATGCCAAAATTGGCCACATAAGGATTGGAGGCTGAAAGATTAATGGCAACCACTTATTGGATTTCTCCCTGCCTAGCTCTATGTATCTGGAGGCTCTTTGTATGGTTGCATGAAAATTCTGTAATGAGTAAGGTTCTCCTAGTTTTAAATGATTTGGTAGATGATTCCAGCATTGATTTATCCCTTGTAGTGCGGTTGTCCTGTGGGTCTGAGCCAAATGCTCATATGCTTGATAGACTTCCTCTCTCATTGGAAGTACTATCTTACTAACATCATCTCTTATTAGCAATTTTTTTCAATCATAATACAGAACCCTGGGTGCTTCTGATTCCCTCCTCAATGGTAATGGACAGTCAAGTTCTAATTTTTCAAACTCCCTGGCTTCTGGTCCTATGATCATCTTATTTTAGATCCATGACATTAAAGCTCTAAGATGGATATCCCCAATATACAATAAAGGATTCCATTCTCTGTCTTGGGGTACAGCATAGTTATGTAAATATAATTCACATAACAAATTCCTTACAACATGTGGAGAGGTTTGGTAAGCATGATAGAATTCCTCAGGTGTTTCCAAGGATGGATTAAGGTCCCTAACAATGTGGTTTAGTCTGAAATTCAGATACCACTCTTTCAAATGTACTTCATAAATTCTTGGGGGTGCCCTACACTGTATCATCTCAGAAACCATACCATAAATCTCTTCTACCTTAGCTTCTAATTCTTTAATTCTATTATCTTTCTTTTCAATCTCTTTTTGCTGCTTATTAATTATCCCCTGCAACCTATCCTTCTCTATTTACCATTGCCTAAAAAATGTTAAAGCAATTGATAAACTAGTTAGGGATGAAGGAGGTCTAATAGGTCCTACCTTAGACCGTGGGATTTCTTCAATAAACTCCTCATTTTGAGTTGACATATCTCCCACATTTTCTTCAGGTTATTGTAGAACATCATCAACAGTCTCTTCACATTGCAATGCCACTGAAGTAAGATTTGCTAGCTTATCCATTACAACTTCTTCTTGAATTTCTTCTTTTGCGGGGTTTTCTTGAATTTCCTCTTCCATAGGGTTTTCTTGCATTTCCTTCTCTGCAGCATCTTCTTCTTCTGAAGTTTCTACTGCAATAACCTCTGATGGATTACTCACAGGTTGAGTCTTCTATGTCCTCCTTCTTGTTCTCCTTACATACACTTTTGAAACAGGTGCAGGAGTTTTTGTTTTTGCTCAACGCCTCTTGGCTGCAGGAGGAATATGCACTTCCTGTGGCCGGATAACAAATTCTTCATCTGATTCATCCTTTTCCAATTCTTTTCCTTCCCTTTGCAAAACAAGTGAATCTCTTTGAAGAGAAGTAGAGGGTTGTTCTTCGATTGACTTTGCTTCAATATTTCCTTCCATAATAATTGTCGCTCCTTTAGCAACCAGCAAACCCTCATCTTCACCAGAAAGATCTTCTGCAACAATCTCTTCTTGAGCCAACGGATTATTCGCAATAGGGGCTTCATCAACCCTAAATTGCAGAATATCCTCAAACACACCCCATTCCATTTGTGAAACATCTCTTAGGGACCATTGTACAAGCAACTTAACCAATCCATGATGGCTAACAGAGCAATTTCCATATTTTCTAATCTCCTTAGCACTTATAGAAATGAGATGATACAAGAAATTTGTGACATTAACTCGTCGGCCATGATGCAGATGACTAAGTAACTTAAAATGAGGTGAATGCAAATTTGAATACTTTCCTTCACATGTAATATATTTCATAACATACAGAGCTACCTGAGGCCAATGTGCTGGTAAAGAAACCCTTCTAGTCCCTTGTTTGTCCACCATTAAGGGTCTGTCAGTGGAAATTGTGAACTCTACCCTGGCACTCCTTGCGTCTTTTGATTCAGGAAAGAGTTCTCCTTCCTGCAGCAACCCTATGACCTCTACAATTCACTGCTCTGTAGAAATTACCCTCAACCCTTTAACTATAGCTTCTCCTTCATCAAAGGAATACATAAATTCCGCAGCTATTTCATCACTGTAATCCCTGATTTTCAAGAAATAATCTAGCCAGCCGTGGTTTCGGAAATAATGCTCATAGACAACATCCTGCAGCAACCCTTCGTGGACCGTTGGCTCATGGTGAATTAGATCACCACCCATCTTTTACTCTGATACTTCTGTAGCTTCACCAAAATGCTTGACAGTTTCACAAACAACTAAAATCTACATATCTTAATTTTGGTGGCAGACCTTATTATTCACTTGCGTGAAATAATAATCATCATAAGTAATGTTAGTTAGGAAATCAATTCAGGATATCAAAAAAACTGATAATAAATTTTATTGGAAAAAGGACCATAAAGTACCCCCCCCAACTTAACCTAGCACGTGTCCACATAGGCTGACGAGATTTCGGGTTTGGAGCAGATTTAAACAAGATAAAAATCATAATGAACTAATAAATGCATAATTAAAATAAAGTACAATATACATGTACCTACAATTGGGCAAAAATGATGGCGAAATGAAATGAAGTGACAGGTAAGAAAGTGGAATGGAATGTAGTGGATGGAACTTTATGTACGAAGAATAATATTCCCATGGAAATATTTTATTATGATACGGTGAATAAGTTCACTACAGAAGCTGCAGGAACATCACCTTTATCAACATGCTCAAGTGCAACAGGAAGCTCATGAATTGATACCGAATCATTGGCAGTTGTTGTAGGAACCTTGCCATTTGCTGCAAGAACTTTTATTTCACTTTGGAGAGAAAATTGTTGTAGGAACTCTTCTCTAGTAGCTAGCTTGTGATAAAGTCATAGTCAGTGTCCATTCACTAAGAGTTTAAATCGAACAGGATCTATTGTGGACAACAGGACTGCTCCATTCTGAAAAACTTATTTTGCCTCATAAGGACCTAACCACCTTGTTTGGAGTTTTCCCATAGCATCCTTATATCTGATATATTTATCATGTCATCTTGCTCTTTGGTTTTGAATCAATTCTATCTGTTGAACAAATATCTTCCTGCATTCATCAAGAGCATTTAACTATTGAATGCATTCCTTCTGTGCTTCAGACAATGTCATATTTAGTTGTAGAGTTGTTCTCAAGGTTTTATGCTCAAATTCAATAGGCATCATTGATGTTTTGCCACAAACCATCTCAAAAGGTGTGAATTCAATTGGTGTTTTCCATGTTGTTCTATATGCCCAAATTGCCTCTGAAAGTCGATGAGACCAATCTTTCTTGTGGATAGACACTGTTTTTGTAAGAATAGCCTCAAGCTCTCTATTGGTAACTTCTACTTGTCCATTTGACTATGGATAATATGGAGTACATTTCCTGTGTCTTATATTGTATTCATTGACCAAAGCTTTTATCAATGTTGATGTAAATTGAGGTCCCTGATCTGAGACAATTTCCCTTGGTACTCCATACCTTGTAAATATTTATTCATAGAGAAACTCAGCCATCTTATTATCTCTTGCATGTTGCATAGCTCTAGCTTCTACCCATTTTGTCACATAGTCTGTACATACCGAGATATAAGATTTGTCATTAGAAGGTGGCTCAATGGGGCCAACAAAATCTAATCTCCACTTGTCAAATGGTGTAACAGATATTTGAGGATATAGTGGCATCTCATTAGATTTTGTAGGTCTGCCCATTCGTTGACATCTGTCACATTTCCTTGTGTACTTAGTTGCATCCTTGTGTAATGTAGGCCAATAGCATCCGGTATTGAGTATTTTCAATGATGTCCTTTTGGCAGCAAAATGACCTCCACATGGCTCATCATGACATGCATGTAGGATGTCATATGTTTCATCTTCTCTAACACATCTTTGCATGACTTGGTTAGGTCCAATATAAAATAGACAATCAGCAATCCATGAAAAGTTAAAACTTTTTTCAACTAGCAACCTTCTTTCCTTAAGAGAAAAAGAAATTGGAATTTTAGCTGCAGCTAAATAGTTGGCAATATCAGCATACCATGGAGTATGAGCCTGTATAAGAAACAAATGCTCATTTGGAAAAGTGTCATCTATCATTGTATAATTTTCCTGCAATTGAAGACGTGAAAGATAATCTGCAAAAACATTAGACTTCCCTGGCTTATCAACAACTGTGATATCAAATTCCTGCATCAACAATAACCAGGGAGCCAGGTCTTTTGGTGATTGATGGCTTATTCATGAGATATCTAATTGCAGTATGATCTGTATGCACAAATATGGGATACCCTGTAATATAGTGTCTAAACTTGTTAAGGGCATATATGATAGCTAACATTTCCTTTTCAGTAACTGTATAATTCAATTCAGGTCCCTGCAAATTCTTGCTGATATAATATATTGCATTTTCCAACTTGTCAACTTTTTGTCCCAGCACTGCTCCTACGGCATAATCAGATGCATCAGTATGGATTTAGAATGGTAGAGACTAATTAGGTCCTTTTTGAACTAGTACTTGAGTCAAAGCATGCTTAAGCTTTAAAAAAGCTTCATTGCATGCTGAGGTCCATTTAAATTCTACATCTTTAGTAAGCAATGAATATAAGGGACTTGCAATTTTGCTAAAATCTTTGATAAACCTTCTGTAGTATCCAGCATGGCCAAGAAAACTTCTCACATCTTTTTGCTTCACAGGGTCATTAATATGCTGAATAACCTCAATCTTTGTTGGATCCACTTGTATGCCATGTACAGATATATGATGACCAAGGACTATTCCTTCTTCCATCATAATGAAACACTTCTCACTGTTTAGAGACAAGTTGTAGTCTTCACACCACTGCAAAACATTCTTTAAATTACCTAATGCTTGATCAAATTCAGAACCATAAGTTGTAAAGTCATCCATGTAAATTTCCATAATATCTTGAGAAATATCAGAAAAAATACTGATCACTGCCCTTGAAAAGTGGCTGGAGCATTACACAACCCAAAAGGAAGAACAGAATATGCATAAGTGCCCCATGGGCAAGTAAATGTTGTTTTCTCCTGATCCTCGGGAGCTATTTGTATCTGATTATAGCCACATAATCCATCTAGGAATGAAAAATATCTCTTACCAGCAAGAGAATCCAATACCTGATCCACAAATGGAAGTGGAAAATGATCCTTCCTTGTGGCTAAGTTCAAGGCTCTATAATCAACACATACTCTCCATTTGCCTCCCTTTTTAGGAACTATCACCAAAGGTGATACCCATTGACTATCAGAGATAGGATAGATAAACCCAGCTTTCAACAATTTCTGCAATTCTTCTTTAACTATCTCCTTCAAGGCAGGGTTGAATCTTCTTTGAGGTTGTCTGAGGGGGCAACACTCATCCTTTATGTAAATGCGATGAGTACAAACTGTTGGATCAATTCCATTCATATCTTCGTAATCCCATGCAAAAGCATTTCTATGGAGTTTCAGCAAGTCTATTAGGCTATCCTTTTGAGTGTCTACTATATTCTTATTGATGTTCAAATATTTATTCCATTCCACCTCTCTCTTGATAGTAAGATCAATCTAATTTATATCAGAAAAATGAGAATAAGACAATTCCTGCGGCAACAAGGTATGCAAGATATCAGTGGCTGCAGGAAATTCCAAACCTGCAATATTCGGAACCAATTCCTGCAATTCTTGGTCTTTTATTAATTCATTTATCATGACCTTATAAAGAATTGATTCTTCATCATATAGCTGCATGAGTGGCACTCGATTAATCATCATAAGGTGATTAATAGAGTCAATTTCTTTAGATTCCTCACCCAAAATAGGCCAAACAGCCTGCTGCTGCTCAAGCTGAGGTTGTGCTGGGGAATACAAGGCTAATGTTTTTGTGGAACTGCCATCTGAAATAGTCATGTCCCCTGATCTACACCCAATATATGCATCAGTTGTGGCAAACCACGGTCTTCCCAAAATGACTGGATATCCCCCTAATGTTTCTTTTGGAGATAAAATCATAAAGTCTGCATGATATTCCAAGGAATCTAGAATAACTACTATATCTTCTATGATACCATCAGGTCTTACTGCAGAGCCATCAACAAGTTGGAGAACTATGGATGTAGCCCTTAAACTATTTATCTCTAGATGTTTCATTACTTCCCCTGTCATTACATTAATGGTTGTCCCTAGATCAACTAGAACATTTTTTATTTGACTGCCATTAATGACTATACTCACAACAGGACTATCTGGATCAGAATACTTTGGAATAGCAATTTTTCCTAACATAATATCAGCCAATTGACCCATAACATGAACTGTTCGTGGATCATTTTTCTTTCTGCCAAGTTTCTTTAGGCATGCTTCTCTCAATGCCTTACCATATATTGGGACATCCTTTATTGCTTGCAATAATGGAATTTTAACACAAATGTGCTTCAGTTGATCAAGAATATCAAGGCTTTGTTGTTGTTCAGTGGAAACTTCTTTGTCTTTCAATCTATGGGGAAATGGTGGTAATATTTGATTTTGAGGTATTACATCTTTAGGATCAGAGATTGGCTGCTCTTCTTGTACCTCAATAATAACCGGATGAGAGGGATCAGGTAGAGTTGTCCTAGATCGAAGGTGAATATCATCTAGTGATAAAGAATAGGCTGGGTATTGATTAGCATCAGCTAAATATGCTTGTTGTTGTTGCTGAGATTTGATATTTGGATTAGGCAACGGTTGAGTAGGCAGCTGCATTGGCTTAGGAGGTGCAGTTGTAGCTGCAGGAGGAGGCATTAAAGTAGGAGGTTGTGGCTATTGAGCAGGGGGCTGATATCTAGAGGATTGGGATGACCATGATGGGTTTCCCCTCCATTGAGAGGTAGGTTGCCAATTCCCTTGAAACTAGTTCCCTTAACCCTGAGGTGGATACCAGTTTCCCTTTGGCTGTTGCCATTGGGGGATTTGATTAGCAAATTGTTGTCCTTGGCCTTGTGATCCATACCAATGTGGATAGTTACCAAAATTTTGAGAATATTGTGGTTGCCATTGGTTATTTGGTGCATAAGAATTACCACTATAACCAGAAAAGGAAAGTGGATCAGGTGGCATACCTTGTCTTTGAAAATTTGGTCTTCTTTGAGCAACATAGAAGACTTGTTCATCCTCACCTTGAATTGGTTTGAAATCAGGTACCTCAACATTTGCAACCATCTTACATCTGTAATCTTTCTTCCACTGCTTACAATGAGGACAGAATTCTGCAAGAAATGCATCAGCTTCCTCAAGCTTCTTCTTAGCTGCCAATGTATCCAACTGAGTAGGCATATTGTTTATAATGTCCTTCTTTAAATCTTTTAACAGATGGCTAAGTTCTAATCTAGAAACTCCAGTTCCAGATGATGATGATGGTGCCCCTGGCTTAAATCTCCTATTCTTCTTAGAAGTAGATCTGGAATACTTCTTGCAAATTTGACCTATTTCAGCCCAAGTAGATTGTGTAATGTCACCTCCTCCCATGAGATCTAAGGAATCAGTGCATTCATCACTGATACCCCTCAAGAATATTAATTTGAGGGAATCTTCATTCAGAGTACTATGCTTGGACTTCTTGACACTAAACAAAAACCTTTCCAGATAATCCTCAAGGCTCTCATCTTTAGTTTGTGTCATTCTAAAGATATCATCCCCATGACGATCAGTGCATCTACAATAATCTTTATATTTTGCAAGAAACAACCATTTCATCTCATCCCATGTGTTGATTGTGCTACTACCCAAGCTCATAAACCATCTCAAGGATGACTCCTTCAAAGTGGCTAGAAAAATTTTGAGTCTATGGGCATATGTAGTATAGTCAAAACTCCTATAGAGAACATCAAACTCAAACAGAAATGTATCTGGATCCTCTGTCACCAACCCATAGAATTTAGGAAGTGAAGATGCTGGAATGTTCTTGAGGTTAGCATTATCATTCTGGTCAGAGATGGGAAACTCAAATGTTGGACCAGGTGGTGGTGGTGGATTATTCTCAACAAGAGGTGGGTTCCCTTGCATTGGACTTGTGGGGGTTGTTACTATAGGAAATTCTTCTTCTTGTAGACCAAAAAGGAACTGAAGACTACCTTCCGAAAATTTAGACTCGGGGTGATTCAATTTCTGTGGGACTTGATACAGTTCAGCAAAAGGGTTTATATCTGGAAAATTGTCTTCTGCATGAGTAGTATGAGTGGGCATAAATCTACCTCTGGCATCTCTTCTTCTATTATGCATGCAGATTCATGAAATTTCAAATAATTAACTAGAAACTAAAATAATCATAAAAGGTTCTTAGCTTGACACCATCCCCAACAACGGTGCCAAAAATGTCTACACCAACTATAATGATAATAATAATACCTCTAATTGAAATCTCAATCCGAAGTTTAGACATTCATATGGTAGAGTTTACTATTTTCATGGCTGGTGTTCATTTAGTTATCAATCCAGGAACGTAAAACTTGAAATGGGTTTGCAATATATATGCACTAAGCTCCTTAAATGATTATTCTGCATTACTGCAATGACTAACATTATGTAGAAAGGAAAGGAAGGAATGGAAATCATAAAAGGCTACATGAAAGCTTCACAAAACACTGCTGAAATGATCTAATGAAAATAACAGAAATCACACTGTTCTGTATTGGCTGCAGGAACAGTCAGCAGATCTATTTCTAGTGGCTGCAGGAACAATCCAGTCATGAACTTCTACTCCAACTAAGTAAAAACTAACTTCAATGATCATAAACATAGGATCACTCACCAAGTGGGCCCCCTTGGATGAGTGATATCAAACTCCCAGCAAAGTACTATTAATAGATCAGAACAACATATTCTTATTCATTTCTTCCTGAAAAATGATTACATATTCTAAAAGAGAAAAATTCAGAATGCTTGACAAAACTCTGCTCAATTCCTTTCCATCCTGTCTAACTCTAAGAAAGAAGGAAGAGCTTATTATAAAGAAAAGATCAACTACAATGGACAACTCAAGTTACCCCCAGAAGAAGAGGCGGATAATTGTCAGATGAAGGAGATAACTAAGAGCTTGACTGCAGGAACCGTGGATCTAAAACCGACCCACAGTCTTTGCACGCCAAAGCGATATTTTGTGAATTCAATATGCACCAGAGTTAAACTCCCATGGTGAATTATAACTGCTTCAATTATGCCATACATTGGGCTTGCTCGAATCCCCTTCAGTTTGACCTCTAGTTATCTGAACGTTATTCTCCAGTCCTTAGGCGCGAAAGAAAATCATCCATCGCGGCATCAATTATTATCTGCACTAAAACAAAAACAACATACAAGGACATGCATATGTATCTTACTTAATTAATACATTCATTAACTCACATATGACATTATCCTAAATAATCTGCATATCACAGGGACAAATCATTTGGGTGCAGGAATAAATTGGCATGGCTGCAAGAATTAACCGACAAAGTTCAAACATGATTTCTTAAGTTCAATTTTAAAACATGGATTACATATAGTCAATTCACAATACTTTACTATCACAATGCAACCCAAAAGATACCAAAAAACCTAAGAGTCGTGATAAAAAACATGTCAAAGCATCGACTTATCACCCCCTGTTGAAGGATATCCCAGACTTCTTTGTTCTTTCTCCAATCAAAGCAGGAAGTAGGTTCAAATCTTTTTTTGTTACCTCCCATTTTTTTGGCACCTTCCTTGCAATTCCTTCTCTCAATTTGATAGCCTCTCCTCTGGTTTCTATGGTTATTCTGTAACAGCACCCAGAATCTGTGCCTAATAATAATGATAAGGCACCTATATAAATGCTCATTATCTTCGAGAAAACCTTGCATCAAAAAAGGTGGAAAGGTCATTAGAAATAATGATTAAAAGTACCACATTTCCTTCTCTGGCTCTAGTCCTAATTGAGCAAGGATTTCATTCAACTTGCAATCTCCATTTCACTATAACTAGTAATGATGTCTCTCATTTAGTAAGCCAGGTTGGTTGCCAAGTCAGCGCAGGAGTTGGCCTCCCTATACACATGTAAAAACACACATTTCAAATTCTTCACTGATTTTCCTAGTTGCTTTAATAGCATTACTAATTGACCAAGAAGGCGGGAATTTCATATTTAAGTAATTGATTATGTTTAAGGAGTCTCCTTGACACCAAACTTTAGTGCATTTGGCTTCCTTGGCAAGGATCATCCCATGGTAAGCCACCATGGCTTCGGCAATATGATTAGTCTGATTTCCTATGGGAATACATTTTATGATTTTGCATATTCCCCATTCATCCCTTAGGACCACGCCACATCCTGCATCACCCAAGTTACCCTTTGAGGCCCCATCAAAATTGATTTTCATCCATCCCCTAGGTGGGTTGATCCATATCACTCCCTCTCTAGGGTTGCTTTGAAAGCACTCTTGAACCTTTAATCTCCACTTTTTGTAGATAAACTGATCATCCTTATCATAAGGAGTATCCATACTGCCTATGATATTCATATTTTCCACTATACTTCTTATTTTTTCAAACACAATTTTAGCCTTAGTAGTCTTTTCTCTGAAAAACTCTATCATTTCTCTCTTTCCATATGTCCCAACACATGTGAGGTAAAGCAATTTTCCATAATAAGGTAGTGGTTTTGCTTTTTGAAGGATGATGCCATGAATGGAAAATCTCCTAAATTGAGTTGGGGAAGCCCCAACTGACTTTGAAGTGATCCAGACAACTTCCCCAAACATCAGCAGAGAAAGGGCAATCAAAGAGCATATAGTTTATAGTCTCCTCATTCTGCTTACAAAGAATACAGAAACTAGGCATGCTAAAACCTCTTTTTCTGATATTCTCAGTAGTAAGAATTTTATCTTGAAGGGCTATCCAGAAGAAAATGTCTATCTTAGGTGTGAGGCCTTTCACCCATGCTTTAGCCCAGCATGGACTTTCCATGTTGTAGAACTATTGATGATACAGAGAGGCAGTTGTAAAAGAACCACTAGCTGTGAGTTTCCAAATTAAATTGTCTTCTTCTTCAATCCTCACCATAGAGTTCATGACTGGTCCACCTGAGTCAAGTCCTTCCACTGTCCATCTTTCTAGTAATCCTCCACCTTGGTTCCAAATCTTTCCTTACATTGATTCTGAAATTTGTTCCACTCAGAATTTTCATTCAAAGGGGTCTCCAGAAGCCAAGGGTCTTCCCAGAATCGGATAAGATTCCCTTTTCCCAATTTCCATTTTGTACCTTTGGCAATTAAGTCTCTTGTCCTAGATACATTTTTCCATATGTTGGATCCAATTGGGATAATCTCCGCCTTGAGGAAGCTTTGAAGGTTCGGACATTGACTTTAATATTTGTTATCCTATATCGTTTTCCACTCTCCTTGATTTCTATAACCTCTCCAAATCTACTTGGCCATAAGGTAATTATTTATGTCTCTTATTCTTCTAAGTCCCAAATGTCATTTCTTTATAGGCTTGTAGACCTTCTCCCAAGCAATCAAGTTCATTCTCTTCTTCTCCTCAACCCCTGTCAATAAAAAGGATCTCTGAATCTTTTCAATGGCCTCAGCATACTTATCAGGAATCCTAAACAGACTGATAGCATAGAGAGGAATACTTTGAAGAGTGGATCTCAGGAATTGAACCTTACCTGCTTGACTAAGAAGAGCACCCTTCCATCCAGACAGCTTTTTGTGGAATTTATCCACCAAGGCTCCCCAAAACGTATCCAGAGGATCATGGCATAAGGGGAGCCCCAAGTAAGAAGTAGTCAGACTACCAATTTGACCACCTGGAATATTACTAATTTTAATCCTCCTCTCCGGGGTATTGATAAAATAAACAAATCTTTTAGACCAGTTCATAAGTTGACCAGTGGCATTTCCAGAGTTATCCAAAGCCTTTTTAATCTTCTAGAATCCTTCACTGTAGCTTTCCCCATTATTATAGAATCATCAAAAAACTGCTGATGGGAACATATTTGATCCGCCGAAGAAGGATTCAAACCACAAAACTCCCTTTTCTCAACCATCTTTCCAATACATCTCCCCAGACATTCCGCCATAATGATAAAGATAACTAGGGACAGAGGGTCCCCCTGTTTGAGACCTCTAGAAGCTTTAAAGAAAGGAGAGGGAGATCCATTCATTAAAACAGAGAAAGAAGCCGAAGAGACAAGTTTCCTGATAAGGCTAACACTTCTGGGGTTGAAGCCAAAAGTAGAGAGAACATCCATCATAAAATCCCAATCCACTCTATCATAAGCTTTAGAGAGATCAAGCTTCAAAAAAAAACCTTCTTTTTTAGAGAAAGAGAAAGAGTGGATGTTTTCATGGACAGCGATGATTGAATCCAAAATTTGTCTACCCGGGACAAAGCCACTTTGCTAAGGCGAAATGATGGAGGGGAGCAACTTAAGAATTCTATAGGTTAGAACCTCGGAGATAATTTTATAGAGAGAGTTGCATAGACTAATAGGTCTAAAAAGATCCACTGAGTCAGCCCCCATCTTTTTTGGGTATAAGACCAATAAAGGTACCATTAACTTCTTTCAACATTTTTCTAGCACCAAAAACTTCTTTCACAGCTCTGGAAACATCATCTCCAATAATATGCCAGTACATTTTGAAGAAGAACATGGAAAAGCCATCCAGACCTAGGGCCTTGTTACCCTCAAAGGAGTTTATAGCTATCTGAATTTCATTATGGGAAGGGATGGCAGTCAGGTGAGAATTTTGATCATCCCCTAAAATGGTAGGAATACTATCCAGGAGGTCCCTTTGGGCCTGTATATCCAAATTCTGATCCTTAGCAAGCAAATTGGAGAAAAAATCCATAGCAGCCTTGCTCATGGAATCATCACACATCTGACATTCACTTTAATCTGAACAATTCTATTAATGGCCTTATGTCTCAAGGTGGACATATGGAATTATTTATTATTCTTGTCCCCCTCTTTCAACTAGACATTTCTGGATCTTTGTTTCTAGTAGGTTTCCTCTTTAGCTATAATATCATGATATCTCATAAGAATAGCATCTTCAGTGTCTCTAGATGTATTAGTATAACCATTGTTTTGCATCTCATCCTGGATTTCCTTGAGCTCTAAGAGGATTGTAGCTTTTGAGGTAGAGATATTCCCAAAGCATTCCTTATTCCACTTCTTAACATTATCTTTAACAATCTTCAGCTTTTTGACCACTTTGTACATTGTGTTTCCTTCAATACTGACCTGCCACCAGTCCTTAATCTTACTTTCCATATCCGGGTGTCTAGTCCACATTTTTTTAAATATATAAGGGAAATGTCTCCTTCTATTCTTTACTTCAACCATGAAGGTTATAGAGTAATGATCTGATCCTGCCCTTATATGAGAAGATAAAGAGCAGTCATGAAGGTTAAACCAATCTAAGGAAAGAAGAGCTCTATCAAGTCTAACCTTAATCAAATTTTCACCACTTCTCCTGTTAGTCCAAGTGTATTTGACTCCTTGCAGCTCCATATCATGAATGGCATTATTGTTTATGAAATCCATCAAGTCTAATCTACTATCCAGATTAGCTTGACTCCCTCCCTTTTTCTCATTTTCCTTCGAGGGTGTATTGAAATCTCCCATGATTAACTAGTTATCCTTAGCAAACCTACTTCTCAACCCAGTAAGATTTCTCCACATCTCACTTATCCTAGTCTTAGTGTTAGGCACGTATAAATTAGTTGGGACCCAAGTAGTGCAATTCTTGAGGTGCTTAAATCTTATGCAAGCCAGGTTGTTGTCCTGAATCAACACCTCACCTTCTACATTGTTTTTGTTCCAGAAGGTAACAATTCCTCCCGATACACCTTTTGAACTACCTCTGCTGACTCCTCCATTTTTGAACATATTCAGACTTTCAACTTTATCTTTTGCCATCTTAGTTTCTTGAATCAAAAAAATATCAGGATTTTTATCTCTAATCATACTTTTAACTAAATCATATTTGTGAGGGTTGTTTAGTCCCCGAATATTCCAAGAGATGATTTTCATGGGTTTTTGGAAATACCTGCCTCAAAGAAGGTTCTTTGCATACCATCTGCTATATTCCCTGGTTGTTTCCATTGATCTTTTCTTGGCATTTGAATGTCTTCTTGGAGAAGTGTGTTGCACTCCCACATCCCCAAGCCTACTACTGGTGTTTCTAGTCAGCGTACTATTGATTAGGTTATTGTTATTCTTTTTTTTTTTGCTTATTCTTTCTTTTGTCCTCTGTTGCTTCTTCATCCTCCTGCTTTGTTTCATTCTTCCCTTGTGCCTTTTTGATGTCTTCCTCATCTCCCTATTTTAAATCTTGTTCCTCCGAAAAGACCAGCTTTACTTTTGCTACGGTAGCTAATGAGATTTTCGATAGCCCTTGGCCCAGGATGTTATTAGGTTGAGCCTTCTGGAGCAAGTCTAATTCTTTATCTGGATCATGAGATCTTGCAACAAGGTTAAAGTTATCTCCTTCCTCTTTGTTATCTAAGGGCTTTTGATCTCCTTTACTCTCACTTTTATCTAAGACTAACTCTGTCTTGTCCTCTTCCAGATCCTCTTGTTGAATGTTGTCTCTTTCTTTATGCTCAGAGTCCTTATCATTTGGTTCCAACATCTGAATCTTTAGTGTTGGCATTATAACAAACAAAGGGAGATTGTTGGCATTTCAATAAGGATATTGAGAAGGTTTTTGATGATTATGGATATAACTGATTAAGGATGTTTACTGTCTTAATATTATTATTTTGTCATTGATGTCAAGAAATTGATTTTCTAATTCAGTATGATGTTGCCATATCTTAACAAGTATGATTTGATGAGTATAAAGATGTCGGTAACAGAAATAGAAAGAATGAGATGAATAAGGGGAGGAATAAGTTATTCAATGGGCAACTATTACCGAGTTAGACAATGATGAGATCATGATGTTTTGATTGTTTTGATATCCTACATATGTTGTTGGTTGTAAGGTTGATACTATACTATGTTACTGAACAAAGAACCTAGTCGGTAAACCCTAAAGAACCTAGTCGGTAAACCCTAAGGTTATCGCTATCAGTTAATGAAGGCAGAATGTCTACCGAGTGAAGTTTAGTATTTACCGAGTTGCAACCAAGTAATAACAGAATGCATTGAATGAATAAAAGCATTATTTAATCAAGGAAGCTAATGAGATGGTTATGATTAAATGATTGGTATGCCGTGAATGAAGTTTGTTAAAGAATCTATGGCAAAGGAAAATCGGCAAGAAGATCTACAGCTTAGATTGAACCGCAATATCCTAGCACAAGTTCCAAGAAATGTATGCAAGTTCCAAGGTGGGGTAAAACATTTTCAGATCGAAGGATACATTGAACCTAGTCAAGTTTGAAGATCTGATGGCTATGATTGATCATGGGAAATGTGATCAAGGAGATTAAGCGGTTGGCAAATTGCTTATAAATAATGAACTGTTGATAAACAATGTATGTGGGCAAGTGTATGCACAAGGATGTTATATAGTGATTACCAAGTACAAAAGCTTGAAGACCTATTTTGAATAATAGAGTATAGAGCCCAACAGATGGACAAGATAAGTCCTATTGTATTGAGCAAATAAGAATCTTCTTTAGCATTTTAGATGTGAAGTTGCTGATAGATTTTTATTAATGATATTTTTGTAAAGTGACAGAAAATCTCTTAACCGAGTGGACTTAACAGTCTTATTTGTAAAACCCTCTAGCAAGGTGACATTCTGATTGAGTGTTTGAAATCCTTTAACAAGGTCACTTCTAACAAGGTGAAGATCCTAACAGATCTGAGGGAAATCCCTTAACCGGGTCACATTTAGCAATGTGTTTGTAATCTTTAACAAGATTTGCTTTTAACCGAGCATACTCTAGAAGAGTATATTTCTTAGTGGGTCCAAAATCCCACAATGGTTTTTCCCTATTTGGGTTTCCATGTTAAATCTGGTGTTATGAGTTTTATGATGTTTATATGCTTTTGAGTTGTATGTTTAGCAGTTTTGGTTATATTACTGAAGTATATGTTACCGAGGTTGAATCTGTTGTTTTTATGGAAGATTAAGTTTGTATGATTCACCCCTCCCCCCTCTCATCTTACTAGCTTGGCATCTGTACTTAACATTAAGTATCAGAACTATCAATTGGTATCAGAGCTTTGGACTCCGGAAGAAAAAGTTTAAAGGCACTTGAGGAAAAGATCTAAAGATGTATAAGAGGGATGCATCGAAGCTGAACAAGTCAAGTTTCTTTACATGGCATAAAAGGATGAAGTTGCATCTATCAGGAGTTGCAGAATATGTTGTATATTATCTGGAGAATGATTTCATTACACCGAGCACCTATCCATTGACAATGGAAGAGATAAAGGCAAAGAAAGAACATATCCAAGCAATGATTGAAATAACATCTGCATTGACCGACTCAAAGTTTAATGATCTAGAAGGCTGCAATGATGCAAAGGCAATGTGGGACAAGCTCATATCTGTGTATGGCAGTGATGAACATGTTCAAAGAGAAAAAGTGGACAGTCTAAGAGGAAAACTTGAATCTATGAGGATGAATGAAGGTGAGAACATAATCTAGTACAGTACAAGACTAAAGGAGATTGTCAATCATATCAAAGGAGCAGGTGGAATTGTATGATGGGAATCTGGAAATCATCAAAGCAATATAAACATTAGCCTAGCTCAATCACAAAACTAGATTGCAGTGATAACAATCCTAAAAACATGAAAACAAGACATTCAAAATGAAATCTAAGCAAACCAAATGCAGATGTCTCCTTCATGTGGCTCCATTGTCCTTCTTTCTCCTTCAAATTGCTTTGTTTTGTGGATCTCACCTTCAAGTGCATAAGTATAATATGAAAGCAAAATTGACAAGACAAGATGATAGCATAAGGGTACTAGAAGCGTGATTGAGTCGACCTTTTTGATTGAAGAAATTCATCCAATTTATAGACAAATTGGAGAAAAGACCAGATTAGCATGAAAGTGATTTGAATGGAAATTCAAATCAAGAATGACAATTATGACAAATTGACACTTTCTATGTGAAATTGATTGATTGATAAATATGACAAATTATGACAAATTGCTATGTCAAAATTGATTGATTGACAAATATGACAAATTATGACAAATTTGCTATGTCATTCCCATGAAATTAGGAGAAATATTAGAGAAAATAGAAAATTAGATGAATTAGAAATTAGGAAATTAGAAAATTGATGAAAATTAAAAAATTAGGAATTAGGAGAAATTAGTAAATTGGAAAATTAGGTAAATTAATTAATAATTTTTCATTTATTAATTAATTCACAAAGAGAGAAGGAATTAGTTAGCCAATTAAATAAATATTTAATTGTGACAAGAAGACTTAGGATAAATAAATAAATTATTTAACCTAGAAGGAAAATGCCAAACAAGATTAAATGAATAAATCATAAAACCTTAGAAGATGAATTAGAAATGCAAGAACGACAATTAGGTCTTGACGTAGGATCGATTTGATCATGATTCTGACTTGATAAAAGACCAATGCTGATAAATGATTTGATTGATAAATGCGCCAATTGACGAGGAACAATGACTAATTGATCCAAATTGACATGATTGAGAAGGACGACGATCGATGACAAATTGATCGCAAAATGACAAGATTGAAAATGACAACAATCGATGACAAATGAACACGCACATTGATGCGACAAGATAAGATCGACCAAAATCATGACTGAAGATTATTATCAACAAGACCAAATTTGAAAGCGAGACAAATGAAGAATGCAGAAGAAGGACTCGATGCTCGCAAATGATAAAGACCAAGTGTGCAACATAGAAGAAATGTTAATGCGACACAAAAACCCTAAAATAAGGCAATGCGCCAATGTTAAAGTATGACTCCGCAAGCGTTGACCAATTTTAGACGTCTACATTTTGCCCCTCTTTGAGACAATGCGATTTATAAGCATTGTTTCAAAGAACAATAATGAAAATGCCCTAGACAATAACAATAACATATGCATGCCCCCTCGAGGAATTGGCCGGAAAAATCCAGAAAAGAGGCCAAGTGATCGATAAGAATGATAGAAAATGATAGGATCAAACGGACTGCCAAGACTGATGGAAGAAATGTTAGGAAGAAGAAATTAGACGGAGGACAGTTAGAGACGAAGAAAAACTTGCTTTCACTAATGCACTTTGTAGGTGAGAACCTTTATTTAATGTAGCAAAACGGATGCATAGCATCATGGCATTGAAGGCCAGAGCTGAAACGCAACCCTTTTTGCAAAAGACAGACACATCGCACACAAGGAATGAGTGAAGCATCCTAGGGTGCATACATCAAGGGTCGAGGTATGTGCGGCGTTCACAAAGCGAACATACTTATCACAAACACCCAATGATATAGTTGCCCTAGTTTGTGACAAACATTCCACAAACAACAAACACAACAAAAAAAGGACCATGAACCATCCTGGTCACTCTAAATCACTCAGTGACATCATCAAGAAACATAGGAACATGATCGAAGATAAATCAATAAATGATAAGACTAGCTAGTTCCAACAAGTCAAACAAACATCTTGATCTTTATTGTCAAAAGTTGAAAGTGTTGATAGGACAATCATGTGGTCTGGTTTCAGGGAATGCGGTACCCCGTCTAGTGTCGAGCATACCACACCCTGTATAAGACCCATTATAGTAGTGACAAGACAAAATGATATTGATGTTGATGTTCGATTGAGAAGACAATTGTGATCAGTTTGAATGTCTCATTTGATTGCAAAAGTTCATCTATTAATGCGTGATTTGCAATAAAGCGCAGTGTTGTGATTAAGAGTCGTTGGAGGTATGCGCAACGATCTGTCTATGCACAAAGGGATCATTTATTGCAAAATGCTTGTTTTTGGATTTTAATGTTTTTGAAAAAATTTCATTCATTGTTTTTCAGGACTTTATTTGACTTTTTTAGGGATTTATTTCAGGACATTTTTCAATTTTTATGATTTTTTCAGGACATTTTTTAATTTTTATGATTTTTTAGGACATTATTTGATTTTTTGGATTTTTTTTCAAGACATTATTTGATTTTTTTGGATTTTTTCAGGACATTATTTGATTTTTTTGGATTTTTTCAGGACATTATTTGATTTTTTTGGATTTTTTTCAGGACATTTTTCCATTTTTTTTTTTTATTATTTCAGGACATTTTTCAATTTTTTATGATTTTGCCCCCAGTGTCTAGCAAGGCAAGGAATATGATAGGTGAATAAATAGGCTTTCTGAAATGATGGTGGATACAGGGAAGACAAAGGCCTTTTATTATGGAGACAATACGGATGCAATTTTCAAGGGCTATGGCGTGATGGGACAAGAGATTGGATATGACAATGTAAAGCAGGAACATGGCATGAGGGACATGTCAAGAGGTTTTTGAAACCATGTTTAAATTTTGCATCCTTATGTCAGATCAAGATCAAGGGACAAAAAAAAGTGTATGGATAGTGATAAGATATGGATAGTGTAGGATTTTGCCAAGATCAAGGGCACAATGAAAAGCATAAAAGAGACAATAGAATGACAAGAACAAACTGTATTCTCATCAATATGCAAAATGATCAACTGGATTAACCAATACAATGAATATAGGCCTGCTTATATAGGCAAGGCCATATGGATGTATGAGCACACAAATATGACATGTGGCTCAATGAGAAACAAGGGTTGGTAGGAAATACTAAGGGTAGGTAGGAGAAATAATATAATATTCCACAAGAGGTGGATGACCCACCGAATGTGGAGTGTAACAGCAAAATAAGACCACAAAAGGTGGACTTTCTCCTACAAGTTCTATCCCTATGTGCACACTTCCCTAAGTGTCTCAAATCCAAACTACGAAGAGATGCATTATCCTAAGTTAACTTAAGTAAGTGTAATAATATCCAAAATGAATATTTATTTACACCAACACCCCCCCTTAAGTGCAACTTAGGGGAATGAAGACTCAAGTCAATAATGCAAGATGGGTCCCGGCTACTAGGCCATGATAGGTACCCATGTACAATATGCAAATGTAAGCAAAACTATGCAATGCAATCTCTCACAAACGGAGAAAGGGAGAAAACCCAGTGGGAAAAAACTCCCCCCCAAAAGAGAGATGAATGTACAAAAGACTCTCAAAGAAGAAGGACAAAACCTCACAGAGGAAAAAGTCCCCCCCATAAGAGAGGAAGGAGAAGTCAGCTAACCCCCCCTAATGACACATCTCGTACCCCCAAGAGAGCTTGCAACTGCTGGAACTTACTCTCGGTGAAAGGTTTGGTGAATATGTCGACAACTTGCTCTACTGTAGGACAATACTGCAAATCAATGACCTGCTCCTGAATGAGCTCTCGAATATAGTGCATATGAATCTCAATGTGTTTGGTCCGCTGGTGCTGAACCAAGTTCTTTGAAATGGCAATAGCACTCTGATTGTCGCAATGTAGAACTGTCGGTCGTGGAGTGGTGAATCCAAACTCTGTGAGGATCTGCTGGAGCCAAATGGTCTCAGTCGCTACGTTAACAGCACCTCAATACTCAGCCTCAATCAAAGAGAGAGAAATAGCATGTTGCTTCTTGCTCTGCCAACAAATGGGGCCCGAACCAAGGTGAAAACTGTAACCAGAAGTAGACTTACAATCAACTAGATCGCCAGCCCAATTGGAGTCTGTGTAACCAATCAAGCAAAGTCCTGTGCCTGCTGCATAGTGAATCCCATAGTGATGTGTACCCTGGATGTAATGAAGGATGCGTTTGGCGGCTTTCCAATGAAGCTCATGTGGTTCTTGCATGAAGCAGGAAACCATGCCAACTGCAAATGAAATATCAGGGCGTGTATAAGGCAAGTAGATGAGACTACCCACAAGCTGATGATACAAAGTGGCATCAATTGGTGGAGAAGAACACTAAGCCTCAAGCTTGACTCCTGAAAGAAAGGGAGTCGGAGCAGGCTTACAATCAGCCATATGAAAGCGTGCAAGTAGATCAAGAGCATACTTGGGCTGCGATAGTGTAATCCCAGAAGGTGACTGTGAAATCTCTATCCCGAGAAAGTAGTGCAAAAGACCCAAGTCAGTCATAGCAAATATGTCGTGCAAAGCAGATTTGACCCTGCTAATGATGGATGAAGTGCTCCCTGTAATGATCAAGTCATCAACATAGAGCACAAGTATCAAGTGAGAGTCATCCTGTCGCAAAATGTAGACATTCGGATCAGAATGACACCTGGTGAACCCTGTGGAGAGAAGAAAGGAATCCATCTTGGCATACCAAGCCCTGGGGGCCTGCTTAAGGCCATAGAGAGATTTTCATAGTTTGCAAACCAAGGAAGTATCATGGATGAAACCTTGTGGCTGCTCCATATAAATCTCCTCATCAAGATCACCATGAAGAAAAGCACTCTTCACATCCATCTGATGTATAGCCCAACCATGAGCTACAGCAATAGCAAGTGTCAATCAAATGGAGTTCATCTTGGCTACGGGTGCAAAGGTCTCAGTATAGTCAACACCTGCAACTTGAGAGAAACCTTTCGCAACAAGCCGAGCCTTATACTTATCCACACTACCATCCGCTGCAAACTTGGTCTGATAGATCCACTTACATCAAACCATCTTTCTCCCCTTAGGGAGATGGACTAAATCCCATGTGTTGTTCCTCATCAAGGAACTATACTCTTCCTCCATAGCTTGGTCCCACTCAGGAACCCCTGATGCTTCCCTAAATGTCTATGGATCAGAAGCAATAGCAATGAATGCATGTGGAAGATCCTAATGTTGTGATCAAGTTCTCCGTGTATCTGAAGGATCCCCAACAAGAGAACCCATGGACTCAAGTGTCTGTCGAGCCCATCGAGGTCTAGGTGGACGTGGAGAATGAGACTCCTCAACTACAAGTGGACCCTGCGGAGGTGTAACCCTGTGAGTCAGAGTTGAAGGAGTCTCATCATCTGAATCACTAACATCACTATCCACAATGGAGGAAGGTGGAGGAGGTAGAGAGGCTAAGCTAGGAGAGCTTTCCTCAAAGTGAACACTCCTCTCAATGAACACCTCATGTGTCTCTAGATCCATCAATCTATATGCCTTAACACCCTTAGGATATCCAACAAATATGTAAGGCCGACTCTGAGGTTCCAATGCCTTGCATTTTTGCAGAGGTATGCGAGCCCATGTTGGACACCCAAAGACTCTGAAATGCCTCACAATTGGTTTCCTACCAACCCAAGCTTCAAAAGGAGTAATACCTTGCAAAGCTTTGTGAGGAACTCGATTCTGGATGTGTGTGGCACAACTGATAGCCTCTGCCCAAAAGGCGGGATCAAGAGAACGTGCATGTATCATACAGCTAGCCATTTCTTTAAGAGTTCTATTCTTGGGTTCTGCAACCCCATTCTGCTTTGGAGTGTATGCAATAGAATGCTGAAGATCAATCCCCTCAATTGTACAAAAATCCTCAAGTGTTTTGTTCACATATTCCCTTCCATTATCTGTACGAAGAATCTTGACCACTTTCCCTGATTGTTTCTCCACACGAGTCTTGAAGTCCTGAAATCTGTCAAATACTTCACTCTTATGAATAAGAAAGTAGACCCAAGTGAAGCGGGAGTAGTCATCAATGAAGGTGAGAACATAGCGGGCCTTACTAAATGAAGGTGCTGGAAATGGACCTGCTACATCGCTGTGAACAAGTTGAAGAACTTCCAAAGCTCTCCAAGCTTTCCCCTTATCAAACTTCTCTTCGGGATGCTTGCCCATGGAACAACCTGAACATACACCCTCTGAAAAACTAATTCGAGGTAGACCTATGACCATGTCTTTAGTGCTTAGTTGTTGAAGATAGTGGTAGTTGAGGTGACCAAACCGCTCATGCCATAGCTTACTTTCTGAATTTGAATGAGTAAGCAAGGCCCTAGAAGGTGAACTTGGCACAAAGTGGGAGAATGAATAAAGCCTTGAGTTGTCATTGACTTGTCCCACTGCTACCAAGGCATCATCATCAAGTTCCTTTACCACAACTGAATCTAGTGTAAACTCAACCTTTTTCCCATTCCCATAGTGAGTGATTTGGTAGATGGAGAGAAGGTTGGTAGACAAGTTAGGAACATAGAGAACATTCTCAAATGTTCCATCATCCATGTCAACTGAACCTTTCCCTTCAACCTCTACTTGTGTATCATCACCTATGTAAATGTGAGGTACCTTAGATGGCTCCAATGAAGAAAACTACTCCCTTGTAGAACCCATGTGATATGAGGCACCCGCGTCAAGTATCCATTGCTGTGAAGAACCTGTTGTAGCCACAAATGCTTGCCCTTTTCCCTTAGACTATGAGGAAGAGGAAGGAGATGAATCCTTCTTTGTGTAGGCGGATGGCAAGTTGATGTTGTTTTTCTTGAGAAGATTAGTTAACTCATCAACTTGCTTTGCGTGGCATCAATGCTCATCATGACCATACTTCTTGCAATATGCACAAGTTGGTTTATCCTTCTTAGGTGGTGTCCCCTTCTTGGAAGAGGATGAAAAATTGCCTTGTGATGGAGAGGATGATTGTCCTTTTTCCTGGTGTGGCCTAGACTTAGAGTGCTTCTTCTTCTTGTTGGAATCTTTGCCTTGACTTCCTTGATTCCCTTGATTAGCCACCAAAGCCTTGGACTTTGAAGACTTGAGAAACCCCATGTTCAACAACTTAGATTGTTCCAATATCAACATTTCTATGAAAGCATCAAATGAAGGCATAACATAAGAACTCCCCACTGTCAAACGATGAGTTTGGAAGCTAGATACAAATGTTGCATATTCTGGTGCAAGCTTGTCCAACAAGTTGAATATCAACTGAGCATCCTTTTTGTCAATTCCACAATCCTTAAGCTTTGCTCTTAGCTCATTTGCTTTGGTGACATAATCTTGGATTGTATCAAAAATCTTGGGATCCAAGTTGGTGAGCTCTATGTCAATCTGATAGCCTCTAATTTCATCAACTTGTCCATAAAATTTCTTAAACATATCCCAAGCCTCTTTGATTGTTTTACACTTCTCAATGTGAAAAATGAGGTCATCTGATACATACTTGCGCAAGGTTCCAAGAGCCATGCAATTCTTTGTGAGCCATTCTAATTGAGCATTTGGATCAACCTTAGGATCAGGTGGTGTTGTTATTGTTCCATCTATGTAATGTGTGAGACCCTTTTCCATTAATTTACTCCATACTTTAATTTTCCATGATGCATAATTATGTGGAGTTAAAGGTGGAAATTTATTAGGACTCATTGCAACAAAAAATGGAAAGAGCACAAAGAGAGGCACAATCACACAAGACACCCCCCCAAATTCACTCAATCAAAGAACCCCCCCCCAAAAGTGATGATTTTGGCACTTTATAAGTAGTGCGTATACAATGGACCACTTGCAAAAAATGGCAAAAAGGACTTCTGATTTACAATTTTACAACTGCCTCAATAAGGCCAAAAGAGACTTAAACTGATAATGCAAGAGATCTAACTAAGATCCAAGCAATTTACAAGTACCTAATAGGCCAAATAAGACCAATATCTGAAAGTACAATTTCCACTCAAAATATCTAAAATCTGATCATAGATTATGAAATTAGACAAAAAAATATGCACTTTCAAAAAAAACGGCACCCGAAAAGGAGGTCGTATGAGCTCAAACAAGGCCTTTGAAGTTGCAGAATTGACGATTGGACAGGTACAGCTGCGAGAATCCAAAAATTCTGAAAAACCTATGCACCAAAATTAGAAAATAACCACACCACTGCAAAGATCATGAAATTTTATCCCATTTCAAAAAAAATTGTACCAAAAAAGGAGCAAAAATGAGCAAGTTATGGCCTTTCAAAGTTGGACTGCAAAACTGAAAAGCCCAATGGAGAGGGGTCAAAAAAATTTCAAAAAGCTGCTGATGTGGCACTGATGTCAGCAATTCACTATGTTAAATTTGATGGACGTATGACCGTCATGAAAACTTTGCCTCCCTACTGACTAGGCGTTTGTACTGTACGGACTGCTGACTGGGCAGGTGACTATGCAGGGCGTACGGATCTGACATGGCACTGTGCAGGTGTACGGTTTTGTCCGCGGGCCAGTGGCCGCCTGCCACATGGTGGATGCGGGGCCATCTGTCTTGGTGGTCGCCGGAGAGGAGGGAGCGGCCGGAGCCAAGGGGGTCGGCGGTGGGCCGGGAGCTGAGGCTGCCGGCGGCGGTGGCTGGGTCCCGATCGGCGGGAGGAGACCTGGGCGCCGATGACGGTAGCGAGCGGCAGCGAGCGGGGCGCGATGGAAGCCGGGCGACGTGGACCTGCACGGGCGGTGATGGCGGCGTACACGGCAGGTACGTGTCAGCGGCAGGATCTGCAACCTACAAGGTACTGCAGAGTATGAGGGGTCTGCGAACCCCCAAATCCAAAAAGAATTTTTTTTTTTTTTTATTTTTTTTTTTTTAATCACTTTTTGATTTTTCGACCCTTTTTTTGAAAAAAAAAAAATTTGAAAAAAATTTCGAAATCTGTACGATAATAGCCAAAATGGGGAAAAAAAAATTTCTCACCAAAATAGAAAATTAGATGAATTAGAAATTAGGAAATTAGAAAATTGATGAAAATTAGAAAATTAGGAATTAGGAGAAATTAGTAAATTGGAAAATTAGGTAAATTAATTAATAATTTTTCATTTATTAATTAATTCACAAAGAGAGAAGGAATTAGTTAGCCAATTAAATAAATATTTAATTGTGACAAGAAGACTTAGGATAAATAAATAAATTATTTAACCTAGAAGGAAAATGCCAAACAAGATTAAATGAATAAATCATAAAACCTTAGAAGATGAATTAGAAATGCAAGAACGACAATTAGGTCTTGACATAGGATCGATTTGATCATGATTCTGACTTGATAAAAGACCAATGCTGATAAATGATTTGATTGATAAATGCGCCAATTGACAAGGAACAATGACTAATTGATCCAAATTGACATGATTGAGAAGGACGACGATCGATGACAAATCGATCGCAAAATGACAAGATTGAAAATTACAACAATCGATGACAAATGAACACGCACATTGATGCGACAGGATAAGATCGACCAAAATCATGATTGAAGATTATTATCAACAAGACCAAATTTGAAAGCGAGACAAATGAAGAATGCAAAAGAAGGACTCGATGCTCGCAAATGATAAAGACCAAGTGCGCAACATAGAAGAAATGTTAATGCGACGCAAAAACCCTAAAATAAGGCAATGCGCCAATGTTAAAGTATGACTCTGCAAGCGTTGACCAGTTTTAGACGTCTACATGAACTATTGAAGAAAAGGATATAACAAGTAAGTTGTTAAGAACCCTTCTACCAGCTTATGCAATCCAAGTCTCTGCAATCAATGAATTGAGGTTTGTACCCAATATGCCAATTTCTTTGCATGCTACTATTCGCAAGCTACATGCATTTGAGTTAAGTAATTTTGATAACAGTGGGTCTTCGGTAAATAAAGTTGAATCTGCATTTAGTTATTTTCATATTGGTGAATCTTATGATTACAATGATAGAATGAGTAAGTACACTAAAGGGGATCACAATGGACCAAGTGAAAGATTTCGCAAGAACATGGAAGAAGTACATAAACTGTATGAGGAAATCAGAAAGCAAGAAGAATTTGAAGCACCATTAGCCAGAAGGTTACCGAGAGGCAAAGGTAAGTATAAAGGAAAACTACCTTTGAAATGTTTCAATTGTGATAAGATAGGACATATGGATTCTAACTGTCCTTACAAAGAATCTACTAAAAAGAGAGATTGCCGAGATGACAGACAAAAAGATTGTTAGGTCCCAGAGACAACTGAGAGGGGGGGTGAATCAGTTGTCTAATATATTCAAACCAAGAACCAATTAACCAACTTAATGCTTAATATCGGTAAACCAGTTAAGTATGCCAGTAGATAGTGTTAATAGTAAATTGCTATACCGGTAAGTATTAATGCATGAAACATAAACATAAAGTCATCCACAACACATAACACCAATATTTGTATGTGGAAACCCTATAAGGGGAAAAACCACAGTGGGAAACCTTACCCACAATAAGATGATACTACTAGAGATAGTAAGTGTACATAAATGGGGTCTACACATGTAGAAAGGCCAACAGCTTAGAGCTCACTGCTCAATCAAAAAATGGGAGTCACATTGACTACAGTTGGATGGTTAAATCCAATAAGAATGTACTGCACAAAATAGCATCTTCATATGTTGGATTCAGTACCGGTGTAATGCTGATATGCTTATACAAAAACCTAGCTTCACCTTCAAATGATGTCTTCATGTATTCCTCTGCTTAATCTGGCATATACCTTCACTCAATTCTTTTTCGCATTTCACATTTGATCTTACAAATAAGATCTTACATTTATACCATAACCTAAGACCAATTTTAGTAGGTCAGCTCTACAAGATATTATAATAAAATCATTTTACATACAATATAATATCCGATGCAATATTCAATTAGACATGTCGGCTTAATGTATTTACATCAATAATAAATCATCTCCATAGTGTGCCATGCTGATCTGGAAAAGATAAACCTGTCGGTGTAACCCTAGATAACCTGGACCTATTTGTCGGTAAAAGAAAATATGCAAATATGAATATACCAATGATCAATTCTTCAAATCAAAGTGTCCACACGATGTCTTTGACATTACCAAGTGTCTTCCATATCATTCCAGGTACCGGTGAACATTATATCCTACCGGTGAACCATATACCAGTAACTGTTGCAATAGTTACTTGCTTGTCGATGAATGTTGTCGGATCTCCAAAGTGCTTGTTTTCAGTAGGTGTTGACATCAATGACAAAACCATACCAAAATACCAACAAAGATAATCATTACAGAGGACACCGAGATTTCAGGAGAAGAGATAGAAAGTCATGCCTAATAGCTGATGAGGAATCCAATGATGATATATCAGATGAAACTGATACAGAAGAAGTAGTTTATGTGGCTATCAAAGATGGATCAGATGAAGAAAGGTATGAAGAAAAATTCCTAATATCTCACATTAATACTAATGATTCTTGGATCATAGATAGTGGATGTTCACATCACATGACAGGTGATAAACACAATTTTGTTATGTTAGAAGATTATGATGGAGGCTATGTAAGATTTGGTAATGATGCACCATGTCTGGTAAAAGGTAAAGGATCTATAACACTTCTTGACAATGCAAAATGCAATGATGTTTATTGGGTTGAAGGTTTGAAATACAATTTGTTGAGTGTAGCACAACTAAACAACACAGGTTACCAAATAGAATTTTAGAAAGGAATTGTCAAAGTTCATGACAAGCATGGAAAGTTAGTTGCTACCGAGACACAAACAAAAAGTAACACATTTCACCTTGACTCAACTCGGAACAAGTGTTTGTATGCAAAGATAGATGATACCTGGTTATGGCATAAAAGGTTTTGTCATGTAAATTTTCATAATCTGATCAAAATAAGCAAGAAGCACCGAGTAAGAGGTCTACCGAGTTTGGAAAAACCTGAGAATGCTATGTGTCGAGGATGCCAGATGGGTAAAATGACAAGATCAAGCTTTACAAGTAAGTCCTACACTTCTAAGGGAATTTTAGATCTTGTACACACTGATCTTTGTGGTCCTATGAAAGTTCAAAGTTACTATGGCGATAAATATTTCATATATTATTTATGGATGATTACTCAAGGATGATGTCAGTTATGTTTTTAAAAGAAAAATCAGAAGCTTTTCAAATGTTTAAATGGTACAAGGCAAGAGTTGAAAATGAAATAGGAAGACAACTGAAATGTCTTAGATCAGACAGAGGAGGAGAGTTCACATCTGATGAGTTCAACTTATTCTGCAATGATCATGGTATAAAAAGACAAGTCTCTGCACCGAGAACTCCACAACAAAATGGAATTGCTGAGAGAAGAAATAGATCTATTGTAGATTGTGCCAGAACCCTGACGATTGAAAAGAAAGTGTCACAGACATTTTCAAGAGAAGCAATAAGCACAGTAGTTTACACCCTGAACTGAGTACAACTGAAGAAAGGAACTTTGAAGACACCATATGAAATCTGGTATGACAAGAAACCTAATGTAAGTTATTTTAAAATCTTTGGAAGTAGATGCTATGTTCACAAAGATGATAGAAATGGAAAGTTTGATCAAAAAAGTGAAGATTAGATAAATGCTATGACAGAAGAGATTGATCAAATCAAGAAGAATGACACATGGACACTGGTCCCAAGACCGAAGGACAAAAATGTAATTGGTACAAAGTGGATTTTCAAAAACAAGATGAATGAAAAAGGTGAGGTCATTCGAAATAAAGCAAGACTAGTTTGCAAAGGTTATGCCCAAAAAAAGGAATTGCTTATGGTGAGACTTTTGCACTTGTGGCAAGACTTGAAGGAGTAAGAACATTGTTGGCATATGTTGCTTACAAGAATTTCAAGGTATATCAAATGGATGTCAAATCTGCATTTCTGAATGGTATATTAGAGGAAGAAGTTTTTATTGAACAACCTGAAGGATTTGTTGAAGACAAGAATAATGATCAGGTATGTAAATTGAACAAAGCATTATATGGTTTGAAACAAGCACCTAGAGCATGGTATGAAAGATTGCACTCTTATTTAATCAAGATTGGTTTTATAAGGACAAGTGAAAACAGTAATATGTACATGAAGAATGATGAAAACGGAATATTGATCTCAGCCATATTTGTTGATGATATTATCTTTTGTGGAAATGACTCTCTATGCAAGAAATTTGGAAATGAAATGAGCAAAGAATTTGAGATGTCATTAATCAGTGAGATAAAGTATTTTATAGGTTTACAGATACTACAAATGAAAAATGAGATTTTCATTACTCAATCCAAATACATAAAGGAAATCTTGAAGAAATTTGGAATGGAGGATTCAAAACCAGTAACTACTCCTATGACTACCAACTGTAAATTATCAAAGAATGATGAATCTGCATCTGTTGATGAGACACTTTACCGATCCATGATTGGAAAGCTACAATATGTTGTTCACAGCAGGCCAGATATAGCACATGCAGTAGGTATGGTTGCAAGATTCTCTGCAGATCTCAAGGAAACACATATGACAGCAATCAAGAGAATTTTTGGATACTTGAAAGGCATTGAAGATTATGGCTTAGCATATCAGAAAGGAAATGTTTTTTATTTGAAAGTTTATACTGATGCTAATTGGGCAGGCAACATTGATGACAGGAAAAGCACAAGTGGAGGAGCTTTCTTTTTAGGAGAAAGACTAGTGAGTTGGCTTAGCAAGAAACAAGGATGTGTTTCACAGTCAACAGCAACAGTTGAATACGTTGCTGCAGCATTGAATTATACCAATATAGCATGGATCAAACAATTGTTGGAAGGTATAAATGAGCAAGTTACTGAGCTAGTAACTATATTCTATGACAATACTAGTGCCATTAACATTTCAAAGAATCTTGTTATGCACTCTAAGACAAATCACATCTCTATCAAATATCATTATCTTAGAGAAGAAGCTCAAGAGAAGAAAGTGGTGTTGGAGTTTGTTAGCACAAACGAACAAATAGCAGATATCTTCACCAAGCCACTGCCAAGGGACACTTTTGAGTATATCAAAAGTAAGTTAGGGGTCCTACCCCTATCTTCCATTCACTGACCAAGTTTGGTGAAAGCATCAATTCAACGACTCTACAGAATATCTTTTAGGAGTTGATGTTGATTTACACACTTTAGGATGTTTTCTAAAGGTGTGCAGGAAACAATAACAGGGAATAGAAATTGAAGACAAAATGCTCTGACCAAGACTAAGTTGACACACAACAGCAAGAAATCACTTCATACAGGAAGAAATTATGTTTTAGTTCTTTACTTTTTGGCATTGTTGTCAAAGGGGGAGAAGACTGAAGAAAAGGGGAGAAGACTAATGTATGGGGGAGAAGACTGAAGAAAAGGGGAGAAGACTAATGTATGGGGGAGAAGACTGATGATAGGGGGAGAGCATTTCAGCATTTTAGAACAGCAATCCGAATCAATTAGGTTAAATCAATTGGTTTTGCCATCAATGCCAAAGGGGGAGATTGTTGGCATTATAACAAACAAAGGGAGATTGTTGGCATTTCAATAAGGATATTGAGAAGGTTGTTGATGATTATGGACATAACTGATTAAGGATGTTTACTGTCTTAATATTATTATTTTGTCATTGATGTCAAGAAATTGATCTTCTAATTCAGTATGATGTTGCCATATCTTAAGAAGTATGATTTGATGAGTATAAAGATGTCGGTAAAAGACATAGAAAGAATGTGATGAATAAGGGGAGGAATAAGTTATTCAATGGGCAACTATTACCGAGTTAGACAATGATGAGATCATGATGTTTTGATTGTTTTGATATCCTACATATGTTGTTGATTGTAAGGTTGATACTATACTATGTTACCGAGCAAAGAACCTAGTCGGTAAACCCTAAGGAACCTAATCGGTAAACCCTAAGGTTATCGCTATCGGTTAATGAAGGTAGAATGTCTACTGAGTGAAGTTTAGTATTTACTGAGTTGCGATCGAGTAATAACAGAATGCATTAAATGAATAAAAGCATTATTTAATGAAGGAAGTTGATGAGCTGGTTATGATTAAATGATTGGTATGTCATGAATTAAGTTTGTTAAAGAATCTATGGCAAAGGAAAATCGGCAGGAAGATCTATAGCTCAGATTGAACTGCAATACCCTAGCACAAGTTCCAAGGCGGGGTAAAACATTTTCAAATCGAAGGAGACATTGAACCTAGTCAAGTTTGAAGATATGATGGCTATGATTGATCATGGAAAATGTGATCAAGGAGATTAAGCGGTTGGCAAATTGCTTATAAATAATGAACTGTTGATAAACAATGTATGTAGGCAACTATGTGCACAGGGATGCTACATAGTGATTACCGAGCACAGAAGCTTGAAGACCTGTTTTGAATAATAGAGTATAGAGCCCATTAGATGGACAAGATAAGTCCTATTGTATTGAGCAAATAAGAATCTGCTTTAGCATTTTACATGTGAAGTTGCAGATAGATTTTTATTGCTATTATTTTGTAAAGTGACAGAAAATCTCTTAACCGAGTGGACTTAACAATCTTATTTGTAAAACCCTCTAGCAAGGTGACATTCTGATTGAGTGTTTGAAATCCTTTAACAAGGTCACTTCTAACAAGGTGAAGAACCTAACAGATCTGAGGGAAATCCCTTAACCGGGTCACATTTAGCAATGTGTTTGTAATCTTTAACATGATTTGCTTTTAACTAAGCATACTCTAGAAGAGTATATTTCTTAGTGGGTCTGAAATCCCACAATGGTTTTTCCCTATTTGGGTTTCCACGTTAAATTTGGTGTTATGAGTTTTATGATGTTTATATGCTTTTGAGTTTGTATGTTTAGCAGTTTTGGTTATATTACTGAAGTATATGATACCGAAGTTGAATCTATTGTTTTTATGGAAGATTAAGTTTGTATGATTCACCCCCCCCCCCCCCACCTCTCATCTTATTAGCTTGGCATCTGTACTTAACATTAAGTATCAGAACTATCATTTAGTTCATTCCCCACTTCATTGGTGAGTTCTTCCTCCACCCATCCAATCTGAGACTGTTTCTCCTTATCCGGGTCATTGGACTCCAAGGCTTTTAGAGGCTTATCCACTTTTTTCCAAACCTTAGTTTGGAGGTAGGGTTTACCCTCGATACTTGGATATTTTTTAGCCCAATGTCCAACTTTTTTACAATGAAAACAAGCAAAGGGGATAGTTTCAAAAACAATATTCTGCTTCCACTTCCCCAGTTTAGATTATATCTCTATTTCTTCTAGCATATTCGTGTCAAGTCCAACTCCAACACAAATCCTAGCATAAATCAGCCTTCTTCTTGATGTCATGATCTGGTCAATAGCGATAAGCTCCCTGAAGGTATTGGCTATCCCTGCAAAAACATCTTTCTCCCAGAATTCCATTGGAAGCCCAGGGATCTTGACCCACATCAGGACTTAGACCAATAAATTCTTCCCCTTTGCCACATTAGGGTGCCACTTCTGGATGTACATGATGTATTTGCCTATTGCCCAAGACCCACTACAGAGAATGTTTCTTCTATCCTCATCGCAAGAAAAAGAAAAGGATAGACAGCCTTTGTTCATTGCTACCACCTCAAGCTAACCTTTCAAGAGCCACTTTCTTTTGACAAATCCACGAACTATTTCTATTTTAGGTCTAGACCCAAAAAAATTACCGATCAATGTATTTTCCATTCTAGCAATGTTTTGGTCTATGATTTGATCTGGAACAATGATAGCAAACTTTCCCTTAGACACATTCAAGGTGTTTTTAATAGGAGGCGATGAGGACTTACCTTTAGGTTTAACCCCGAACATAGAGGTCCACTTACGTGTCTGTCCATTCAAATTGGGCCCCCCCTTAACATCCGTTGATGAAAGATCCTTTTCTGGATGATCTTTTCCTTCCACCGTGTTCTTCGAACCCCTAGTTGCTTGCTGTCCTTGGGCTCCTTCCGAGTTGCCATCTTCTATTTTTGAAGTTTGAACCTACCCTTTCCCGCTCTCATCTGCTAGCCTCTCTTCACGTGGTGTTGGTCCTTCCCTTGGGTCCCCCAAATCCAAGGGATCATCAGGATCCTTAGTATATGGACCCCCTCCATTTGCAGGAATCTTTGAGTCATCTGCCTCATGTTGTCCCGACGTCGATCCAGAACTCCCGCTCAAATTAAGACCTTGTTTGTTGCTAAGCCTCTCTCAATGAATTCCTTAAAAGTGGACAAACAAGCTTTCATCAAGTCATAACCAATTTATCTCTTGACATTATGTGTAAACATCTCTACCATTTGTTTTTGTGGACTTTTGCACGAGCATCTGTTGGCTAAATTCCTCTATCTTTGAAAGAATGATGAAAATGACTTCCCATCTTTATGTTTGGTATTGCACAAAGTGGCAACTAATATATTTGTCTCTATGTTATATGAGAAATGTTGGATAAATGCCTCTGTTAAGTCACCCCATGACTTGATTCCAAGTGGAAGTTGGTAGAACCATTCCATAGCTTGTTCACCTAAGCTTTGTGGAAACAATCTCATCAAGTATGTTTCTTCTGTTGGTTTTGGTGTATTGATGTCCTCCATATTCTTTTGTAAGTCCTTGATCTGTTGTTCCAAATTGTTTTTGGGTTGATATTGACTTCTTGGACCATATCCCATGCCTGAGCCACCATGTGGAGGATGAGGATATTGCATGTATGAATGTTTTTGATCGTAAACATGCTCATATGGAGGGGGTCTATAATGATGATGTGTGTAGGTACCTTCTAATATAGGGCCATAATGAGGATTGGAATGTCTGTTTATACCAAGTTCTAAAGGCATATCATGAGTTTGCTTTTGTGTATTGCCCCCAAATTTGACACGGGGTTTTCTTGTGTCCAAATTTTGAGCATGCCTCTGGGTATCCAAGTGCTTTTCATGTTCACCTATTGTTTTGTTGTTTGTGCTTTGTCTCTTAGTAATGCTATGACCTGTCCAAGGATATGAGGACACCGTGAGTCTAGTATGAACTAGGGCATTCCTTGTTTGCAAGTATGTTTGTTCACCTAAGCTTTGTGGAAACAATCTCGTCAAGTATGCTTCTTATGTTGGTTTTGGTTTATTGATGTCCTCCATCTTCTTTTGTAAGTCCTTGATCTGTTGTTCCAAAAAAAATTTGGGTTGACATTGACTTCTTGGACCATATCCCATGCCTGAGCCACCATGTGGAGGATGAGGATAATGCATGTATGAATGGTATTGATCGTAAACACGTTCATATGGAGGGGGTCTATAATGATGATGTGTATAGGGACCTTCTGATATAGTGCCATAATGAGGATTGGAATGTCTATTTATACCATGTTCTATAGGCATATCATGAGTTTTCTTTTGTGTATTGCCCCCAAATTTGAACGGGGTTTTCTTGTGCCCAAATTTTGAGCATGCCTCTGGGTATCCAAGCGCTTTTGATGTTCACCTATTGTTTTGTTGTTTGTGGATTGTCTCTTAGTAATTCTATGACCTGTCTAAGGATATGAGGACACAGTGAGTCTAGTATGAATTGGGGCATTCCTTGGTTGCAACTATCGGATCTCCATACAAACAGGTACAATGACTTTCTGGGTCAAACCTATATTTGGATTGTCATAACCTATTTTCCATAATAAATCTCAATGATGATAAAGCACAAAAATCTCTATCCTATTCTAGGGCCTCTGCTTGAGTGTATCTTCTTGAGTAGTTTCCTGATTGGCAACGTATGTCCTATCACAGAATTGTCAATCCCAACCCTATTTGTTATCCTTGTCTTCCCTAGAGGACCTATTTGCTTTGACCTTGAAGACGTAAACACCCTTTTAAAAATACACAAATGTGCCTTCCCTGCACACACACACCTAAAACACACAGACGTGACTGTATCTTACATAAACGCACCTTCTCAATATAGACACACTTGCATCTGGCACAAACATCTTTGAAATCATAGATGTGTTTAAACTAGAAACAGATGCGCCTATCCTTCCCAAACGTGCCTGGCACCAACATACGCACCTTAAAGTTTTTTTCCCCCTGCTTGAAATTTTCTATCCCTACCTAACATGCATTTATGACAAAAATTAATACACCAAAGTACAAGGAGGTTTTGTGGTACTCACTAGCTCTCCTGCATTTGCTAGCCTCTGATATCGGCGAACACGGTTGAATCTGTGCACCAATGTCATCTTTCCTGACTTCTCTTCTCTTTACTCTCTCTGCACTTTGATCTCTTAGGTATGTGGATGCCAATGAGGATGTTTTCCCTCGTAGTCTATCTTATAGGCTACCCTAGCCCTAGTCTCTTGCGTTAGTCTTCTTTATCTCGTGACTATGTCACTCTATCCTATCTTGTCAGTCCTTTCTAGCCTTTCTTTATTATCGAGAGATTGTCTGTGATCTTTTCAAGCGTATTCATCCAATCTCTCGAGGGGGCATATCATTCTCGTCATGGGGCAACTTTGTATCAGTTTATCATATCTTCTTTTAGCCAACGTGACAAGATACATTGTCTCAAAGAGGGCCAAAATGAAGACACCTAAAATTGTCATGTCTTATTAAATAAATATTTTATTTATTTAATTATTTTATCCTAAGTCTTATATTAATTAAATAAATATTTATTTAATTCATTCATTCATTAAATAAATATTTAATTAATTCATTCATTCATTAATCCTCTTCTAAGCCTTTTTCCACATTTAAATAAATAATTTTATTTATTTAAATTATCTTTTTCCTAAATTAAATAAATATTTTATTTATTTAATTGATCCCACTTCCTCTATTAATTAAATAAATATTTATTTATTTAATTAATTCATTAGACTTTTCTACCCATGACACATGTCATTCATCTCTTAATTCCTACACTAACTACCCCCTTTATTATTTAATTATTTCTTCTACCTGCCATTTAATCCTAGCCGACCCTTTATCTTTACATCTCTTAATCTTATCCCTCCATTTCCTATAGTGTCATCTATATAAGAGGATACTCTCCTCCATTATCAACCCTAATCATTATATTCATCTAGGGAGCATTCTAATCAATCTTATGCGATCAAGCTATCAACCACATTTCCATTCTTTGTTGAGCTCTTGTGCACACATAAAATCTAAGAGCAAATATATCAAGCAAGATCAATGGAGATAGGAAGAATGGAGATTCAAACCCTAGTGGACATGTGATGGTATAATCTTTTTTATTTTGTTGGTTTGCATTGTCTTAGATAATCTTCATATGTTATGATGGATCTTTGTTGTTGTTAGGCTAGGGTTTTGTGGTTGAATTCATTTATTATTTCAATATTATTGTTTCCATTATCCACTTTTCACCATACACATTTTGCACGACCATTGGAGGGAGAGATAGGAGACACGCATTGAGTGGTGGGGTCATGGGTCCTCCACCACCACCAGATAGAGGGGGCATGAGAGATGATTTTGGGGCGGTGATTTCCGGGGCTCAGACTCCATCGAGGTCGGTTGGCTCTGAGGGAGGGAGTTTATCATAGTCTTAAATGGATCCCTAAGTATCAATTTTTGTACCATTTTTGTATGATGATGTAAATACCTTCGAGTGATTGTAGCCATATGATTTTGACATCATTGAATCATGACACTTATGATTTTTTAGATATATATATGAGATGATTCATCCTTTCGACAGCTATATGCATATGTACCTATGTGATGTTGCTTCTATGTGATGCATGTTTATATGTGTTAATAAAATTTATGATTCTATAATGTATGAATGCGTATAAGATACATGTATCTATGATGTTTAATTATGATAGGAATGCAGATATATATACATGATGAAATGCGATATTTTTGTTCTTTTATGTTTTATATGTTATGCAAATGTGAATGTATGAAATGCAGATGAATATGATAATGCGAATAATTATTTACATGATGAGAATATAAAATGTGCTAACATGTGTTGTGTTATTATTTTGGCATTTTATGTTTTATATGAGAATGCATATAGTAACTAATGATATATGCAAAATGCAGTGCGATTGTGATATCTATATGTATGTATGAAACACTAATATGTGGTAATGCAGGTGCAATCTACATGAAATGCAAATAGTTTTGGCGTGTTATTTTACTCAGTCATGTGATAGCGGGCTACACGAAATCTGGAAAGACGATGGAGGTCAATCACGAAAAGGGGATGGAAGATAGAAGATATGGAAGTGAAAAATATTCTTGTGCTTTATCATCATTGATCTTTATTATGGCAAATAGGTTATGACAATCGAGGTATAGGTTCGACCCAGAAAGGCATTGTACCCGTTTGCATGGAGATCAAATAGTCACAAACAAGGAATGTCCCAGTTCATACTAGACTCATATTGTCCTCATATCCTTGGAAAAGTTATACATTACTAAGAGACAATCCACAGACAACAAAACAATAGGTGAACATATCCCATCCTCACCTTTCTAGTCAAAGACATTCTGGAGATAGAACCTCTAGTCAGAGACATCCCAAAAAAGCTAAAAGACATGTGACCAAAAGATAAAGTCAAAAGAAAACCAAGACTCGACACCAACATCCACTGCAGTCCTCAAGTTTAGTGTCTCTTGTCACTTGTATAAGTCTATTTGATTTTGGTCACAATGTTTACTTTCATAAAAAGGATAGATAGTACCGAACCATAATGTTGTTTGAGTCTGTTGAAAGATTTGATTTGTTGAAGCCCATTGCTGCTATTTACATCTCATCTGAAACTGATCAAAATGGAAAAGACAAAACTTTATTGCAGATCTGTGATGTAAGTGTTTATTTATTGTGGATTGGGCACAGATAGACTAAAGAAAACTAGAAGAAACTCTACTCCTCGGAATGTGTGATGCTCTTAGTTCCACACCCATCACTACACTTAGGATTTGCCCTAGCCACAAATAGTAGCTGATTTATTGTGGATGAAAAGGGGTGAAAATGAATTATTATTATGAATGGCTAACCAATCTAAGGTAGATCAATAACAAGCCATGATGGGAATGGGTAAGTTTATTATGGATGGATAGGGGTGAAAGGAATGGATTATTATGAATGGCTAACCAAACTTAGGTAGATCAATAACAAGTCATGATGGGAATGGGTAAGTTTATTATGGATGGATAGATTGTGAGTGTATGCAAAGTGAAGGGATGTGATTGAATCCTAAAGGAGGGAGGAGCAATGTCTCTACACATGGTGTCAGTAACCCGGTTTTCACCATGGTACTTGCCCAGGGCGCCACCGAAGTGGTTTTCACCATTGGACGAATTTATTTCTTTATTTTGTTTGGATTTTTTTTTGTGTCACAAGGCACCTGTTTGCTAGGTTTTCACCAAGTAATGATTTTTTATTTTTTATGATTTTTTTATATTTTTGATCATTTTTTATTTTTTTTGTATTTTTTATATATATTTTTTTTTTTTGTATTGTTGATATTTTTTTTATTTCTTTTGTATTTTTTATGTTTTTGGTTTTTTTTGTATCTTTGAATTGGGATACTTTGAAGAGCTATGTGTAAAACCTGTGAAGATGCATGTTGTTGATCGGATCTTCCAAAGGTTCTCCATCTAGGGTCAAAAGTTGATATGCACCTAATCCGTAGACTATTGTGATGACATAATGACCAAGCCAATTGGATTGAAATTTTCCTTTCTTCTCTCGGTCCTGTTGATTTCTTGGATTCTACTTGAGAACTAAGTCACCTACCTCAAATGTGTGATGCTTTACCATATGATTGTAACTGCTTTGTTCCTTAACTGAATAATGTGTAGCTCGAGTGACTGTCTTCTTTTATAAAGTAACTGAGAGAATTACTAGCATGTGGACTACACACGCCCATATGTGTGTCACCTAAAGAATTTTGGGCATCCCTGACAACAAATTCCTTCGAGGAAGTTCCATTAAAGGTCTATTGACATGATGTATTGCCAAAAGGGAATGGATGTGTGGAGAAAGTGGATGAGTTATGAAGGCTTATGATTGCAAAAAGAAGTGAAAGTAGGATGGCATGATGGAGACTTAGGATCAACAAGTATTCTTTTTGAATTGAAATTGTAGAAATTTCGCCCCCAGTTATTTTGATATTAGGGGAGATCATCTCTTGCTCTTTTTCTTTCATAGGATTTTTATCCTTGACCTTGATTTTTGTAGAGTCCAATAGCTTTTGATTTTGATTTGGACTAGAGGACTTTCCTTTATTTTTGAATTTTAGATTTTTCTTTTCATAACTTCATTTTTTATCCCCAATGAGTATGGGCTTTTGTGATTGTTGTTGATCCAACACTGGGAGATAAGTGGAAATGGAATGAATGGATGAAATGGTAAAGCTATGTGAGTTATCAAGAGGGATGATGATACACTCAATAGATTCCTCGTTGGAACCACTCTTAGGACTATTGATATCAAGAGCTTCTTGCACCACTAGAGGAGATTTGCATTCAGACTTAGTAGTCACAATGCTAGGTGTCTCACACCCAATTCCTTGGCATTACAAATTGTTTGTAGGTTTTTCATGTCGACCAAATACCTTAGGAAATAATGGGAGTTGATCAACATGAAAGATATACTCACCACATCCCATATCTTTAATCGTGAACTTTTCTTTGAGCTCTGTTTGTTTGGATGCTGAAGCTATCAAGGATTTTGGATCCACATATGTTGATGAAGGAATAGCCTCTTGATTGACTGGTATTGTTATTTTTTATCTATGTCACAAGTTTCGCAGGTTGTTGCAATATATGAACAGATTCAAGCCGCCTTTGACGGTCACTTCAACTCCATTGTATGGGAATTTGATACATTAATAATATGTTGAGGGAACGACTCTTATTTTGTGAATCCATGGGCGTCCCAAGATTGTATTGTATGTGAGATCTAGATCAAGGACTTGACAAACCACATCCTTAGTTACTGGCCCAACTCTAAGAGATAAAGTGACTATGCCTTTAGATGAATGCTCTGCATCATCATATGCCTTGATGGTAATTTTGTTTGTAGAATTCACAACTTTATCTGAGTATCCCAATTGTGTTATTGTGTTCAAAGTATATATATTGAGACCAGATCCCCCATCTATCAGGACTCGTTTGATGCATTTTTTATAGATAAAGGCTTCAATATGTAGAGGTGCATTATGAGGATAGGTTACGGATGCCTCATCGGATTCTGTAAATGTGAGGGTATGTGGAACAAAAAGGTATCCCACCATGGCTTGAAACTGGTCCATGTTCATATCAGTGGGTACATAAGTTTCTCTTAGGACTTTGTCAAGTATGGCTTTATGCAAAGGAGAGATATGTAATAGTTCAAGGATTGAGATAAGTGCGAGTGTCTTCCCAAACTGTTCTACTAGGTTGTACTCAGGTTTGGCCGAAGATGAAGTGGTGGTTTTAGCTAGAGCACCTTGCAGGGTGACCTTACCTTGATGAGTTATGAAATTACATTTAGAGGTGGATTCAGAAGAAGGTACAATTCCTTTTAGGACAACTTTGGTTCTTTGGGTATAACTTCCAAGCATTTTGTCCTTTACGATAATAGTAGAAACATGGTTGTCCATTGAAAAGTAGTTAATGGTTGAATCATAGTCATAGGACAGTTTGGTATAGTTGGCTTGATTATCTGTGGCTTTGGCTTTTCCCTTGTCATGTTTAGGGAATGGTTCCTTAAACATTTCATGTTCTTGATTGGATGTATGTCCATTAATCTCAATGTCACCTCTATCAATAAGATCCTTTATAATGTTCTTCAAGTGATGGCAATTTCCTATTTTATGTCCCTTTCTCTTGTGATATTCGCAGTACTCATCGTCATTCCACCAATTTGGTTTGAATTTTGGTTCATATAGAGGATTGTCTGGAATTTTTATTAGCTTGTTTGCTACTAGATTCCTAAAAGCTGACTCAAGTGGTTCTCCCAATGGGGTGTATTTCCTTCATGGTTTTGAACTTCCTTGTGTATTTACTTGGTTGTTTGTAGAAGAACTTGGTCCTAAAAGAGTGGTTTTTGGTCTCACTGTGTTAGCATCAACAACGCCATCATTTACTGTGCTCTTTTTCTTGTTCCAAAATCGTGGCTTGTATTTTCCTTTAAAATCTTCTTTATTTTTTAAAAATATCTTGATGATACCTTTCTCAATTAAGACCTTCTCTGTTGCTAAGCTTCTCTCAACGACTTCCTTAAAAGTGGACAAACAAGCTTTCCTCAAGTCATAACCACTTTCTCTATTGACATTTTGTGTAAACATCTCTACCAATTGTTTTTGTGGAATTTTGCAAGAGCATTTGCTGGCTAAATTCCTCCATCTTTGTAAGAATGATGAAAAGGACTCCCCAACTTTGTGTTTGGTATTATAGAAAGTGGCAACTAATATATCTGTCTCTATGTTATATGAGAAATGTTGGATAAATGCCTCTGCTAAGTCACCCCATGACTTAATTCTAGGTGGAAGATGGGAGAACCATTCCATAGATTGTTCACCTAAGCTTTGTGGAAACAATCTCATCAAGTATGTTTCTTTTGCTGCTACCTCAATGCAAGCTGTCAAAAATTGTCTTATATGTGCCTTAGGGTCCCCTTTGCCTCTGTACTTTTCAAAGTTTGGTGTTACAAAGTGTGTAGGAAATGGAAGCATTGGAATTTTTCTATCTTCTTTTGTAAGTCCTTGATCGGTTGTTCCAAATTGTTTTTGGGTGGAGTCTGAATTATTGGACCATATCCCATGCCTGATCCACTGGGTGGAGGAGGAGGATAATGCATGTATGGATGGTATTGATCATAAACATGTTCATATGGAGGGGGTCTATAATGATAATGAATGTAGGGACCACCCGATATAGGGTCATAAGGCATATCATGATTTTTCTCTTGTGTATTGCCCCCAAATTTGACATGGGGTTTTCTTGTATCCAAATTTTGAGCATTCCTCTGGGTATCCAAGTTCTTTGTGTTTGGTCCTTAGTATCGATCTTCTATTACCTCGACTATTAGGTCTCCTTGATCCATGTTGACTTAATTTTCTTGAGTAGGTCAATTTTCTATTATTTGGGACATGCCAAAATCGTGAGGTGTCTTAGCTCCACTTTGTGCCATCACTTGTAGGAAATATTATCTCTCTTCTCATGATTTCTTGTATCATCTTGTTGAAATGAGGATCCATGATTGCATCTTCCACCTCTGCTGAGTGTACTGAAGTGTTATCCATATTGTCATCTTGTGCATCATGATTGTTTGTATTATCCATGTTCTCAATATTCTAAATGTTTCTATAGATGTCCATGTCAGGTAATGTGGTATGGTCAGAATTGAAAAAGATACGATTGTCGTACTCATAGCCACTCATATTTGCAGAGTCTTGAGCCTCTTTAGCTTCCATTCTAGATTTTTGGGAACGGGTTTCAACCATGAACTAGCTCTTGACCAAGATGTGTGAGACTAGATGAAAATTGAAATAGTATGGAAGACCAAGAGTTGGATGGAATGTAAATGAATCTGAGGTGTACTTGCTATATCAAAGTGTAAGACCAAGTATGTATGTAGTAGAGTAGGTGTGAATTCCAAAGAGATGATAGATCTCTTGATGAAGTAAGTTGACCTTGACTCCAAGTAAGACCAAATGAGACCCAAAGGTGATAGACCTTGATGAGGGACCACTTAGCAAAATGTTGTTGTATGTATTGTGTTGAAAAAGTAATATGGGGACAAGCAAGTGACCTTTTGACTCAAGTTTAGAAAAATGTGAATGTAATTCAAGGTGTAAAGCAGTGATGAACTCTGTGAGACCCAAAAATAGGTTGAATGGTAGATGAAAACCTAGAGAAATAACCTAGGAATCTCAAGAATTCTGAAACTGATTGTTCTTGTTCATTGGATTGTAAGTTTTCCCAATATTGAACACAGGTGTGCATGCATCCTTCACACACACGGTTATTAAAGACAAACTTGACTAGATATTGTACAAGCACGATTCTGAGAATCTTGTGAATATACAGTTTGCACGATGACACGAACGTGTTTCTATCCTACACAGGTACGGTTAAAGTATACATACGTATTTCTATCAGACACAGACACGTTTATAAATCCCGAGTGCAATTTTTCCAATTTGTGAAGTTGTTGTTGTGACCAAATCTGAATCTTTGACCATTTTTTCATGACAAGAGAACACAATGTTGATGAGGACTCTATATTTGCAAGTGTTTAGACTCAAAATGACTCAAAAGAAAGTGTGTTGTTTGATGTAAAAATGTTTTGCATAGACTTTAAGAGACAAAAGACACAATATTTTGATGGTTGGCCTTGAATGTTTGAATGTTTAAATGAAGACAAGCACAATTCTTATGGTTGGCCAGGACAATAGTTGTTGATCCCACATGGGGTTTCCCCTGAGGATACACTATTCAAAGAGGATACTTAGGTGCTTGACCCCACTAGCTCCACCCTCGACACTCACTTCTTTGGGGCAGCCAAGCACTAGTCCCCATGAAAACTCCTTGTGGCGAACTTTGTACCTCTACTAAGAACCATATGTGTGTGGGCCACTCCAGAGGTCCGACCTCCTATCCCAGCAACTAGAAGGATTTTGGCTTTCTAAAACAAAAAGGTGCCAGTAAGGGCATCCGCTTGTGTGGCCATACATGTGACACTTTCAACTCTGTAATTACATAAGGCTCCCACCCTATAGGGGTTATGCCCTACTATTGATCAAACAAATTTGATCAAACGAGTTTATGGGGATACATAGTATCGGTGTGGACTAATCAACACATGTTACCCATGGATTTCACCATGGATACAGTTCTTTATAGTGGTTCAGAAGAGGTGGTATTACCTCGCTACCACTTGGGTCATTCCCTCCTCACTAGTAGTCCTAGTGACCACGTGGGGAGGCAGACCCTCTAAAGATTAAACACAAAGAGCCTATTGCTCAAGACACAAAAGACATGTGTTCAATTTTAGTGCACCAATTGAAGTGTTTGATAATCTATGAAAACAAAGAACACAATCAAAATCAAAATCAAACCCATGCCAAGGCCCTGCAACAAATATTTGTTAGTAATTTGGGTTGTTTCAAATAATTACCCCTTCCTGCAAGCAAACAAGTTAGGTTTATTTTAACAAAATCCCAAAACACTTTGTGAAAAATAGGGTCTTTGATTCATGATTTGCTTCCAAAAACAAATTGCACCACTTCGTTAGTTGGATCACAAGATATTAGCTTAAATGAACCAAATCTAAAACCCTAAATGCAAGACAAAATGACGAAATAGAAACCCTAAGTGAGGAACTGAAAAAATGCAGAACACAAAAAAAAATGCAGAAAACGCAAACGCTATTAAACCAATCACAAACTTGATTTAAACTCATAGACGCCCCTAAATACTGCATAAACGCGACTGAAATGAAAAAATGCAATCTGGAAAATAAAAATGTTGTCAATAATACAAACACGATTTTGGAATGTGTGGATGTGATTTAAACTCACAAATGCCCCTAAAGACTGCATAGACACGACTGAAATGAAAACCTGCGATCTGGAAACTAAAAATGTTGTCGAGAACACAAACGGGATTTTGGAATGCACATACGCGACAGAAAAACAAAAACATGATTTTAGAGGGTGCAGACGCAAAAAGTTGAAATATCATCGGAAAATGTCAGATCTGGAAGTTCAAAAACACAAAATTTGCAACAAAAGATGTTAAATGCAAAAGGGACAAGAGTCCCACCGGGCGTGCCAAAATGTGTATGGTGAAAACTGGATAATGGAACAACAATATTGAAAGACTAAATGAATTCAACCATAAAACCCTAGCCTAACAACAACAAAGGTCCACCATAACATATGAAGATTACTTGAGACAATGCAAATCAACAAAATCAAAAAGATTATACCATCAGATGTCAACTAGGGTTTGAATCTTCATTCTTCTTATTTCCATTGATCTTGCTTGATATATTTGCTCTCAGATTTTATGTGTGCACAAGAGCTCAAAAAAAAATGAAAATGTGGTTGATAGTTTGATCGCAAAAAGGCTTGATTGCATAAGATTGATTAGAATGCTCATTAGCTGATTTGAATGATTAGGGTTCATAATGAAAGAAGCATCCTCTTATATAGAAGACACTGTAAGAAATGGAGGGATACGATTAAGAGGTGTAAAGATAAATGGTCGGCTAGGATTAGAGGGTAGGTAGAGGAAATAATAAAATGATAAAGGGGGTAGGTAGTGTAGGAATTAAGAGATGAATGACATGTGTCATGGATAGAAAAGGCTAATGAATTAATTAAATAAATGAAGATTTATTTAATTAGTAGAGGAAATGGGATCAATTAAATAAATAAGTATATATTTAATTTAGGAAAAGGACAATTTAAATAAATAAAAGTATTTATTTAAATGAGGAAAGGCTTAGAAGAGGATTAATGAATTCGTTAAATAAATAAAAATTTATTTAATTAAAAAGGACAATTTTAAGTATCTACACTATTAATGTAGTGGATTCCTCTTAAGGATTATTTGATTGTTATAATGAATAAAATCCCTCTACAAATTTCATAGAGTTAATTTACACCATACATACACTTGTGTGGTATTGAAGCATAAAAGTGTAAGTCTCATTGATAATATAATATAATTCATATGAATTGTATGAATCATGAGGGAAATTGTTAGGTTGCTCCACTAGAATGAAATTGAAAAAGATATGCTAACAGTATTTCATTGCATGCACAATCTAAAAATATTGAACACTAATAGGTATTCAAACATACAACTAATTATGTGATGTATACACTTATGGATATTACAACTTGCATGTTTGTTCCTTTTTCCCATACTTCTACAAAAAAACATTTATGACTATTATTCATAAAATTTCACCTCCTCATGTACCTTTATTTATTTCATTTTACAAGGAGATCCTAAACCACAATTATTATGGTCATTATTTTCTCCATAGTCAATGTTGGCATTTGCATGAAGATTGTATTAATGATATGTTATGTTGTCATTGATATCAATTAACCGGTAATGTTATTATTATAATGATGTTTTGTAACCGGTAGGAAGAGCTAAGTGAAGGAACTGTAACTGGTAGGAAAGTTTGTGGAGTGAATTGGTATTGCTAAGTATTGGAGGGTTGAACCGGTAAACCATGCCTGTTGTTTTGATAAACCCTAACCAATTAAGTTTGGTGAATTGGTTATATTGGTTTATGATTTGATGACGAGCGGTGATGATTATGACACATATGCATATTGTATGAAGAGAGTTTCAAAGTGATTTTGGCATGTTGAGGTAACAATTTTTTTTGTATTGGGAATGAGCAAGTATATTGCATATAATGCAAAGCGGGTGATGAGTTATTGAGTTCGATGAAGCGGTGATCAAGGAGTGGTTGAGGCTTTTTTGAATGATGTGTAGAGATTTTTTATGTAATCCAACAGTCATACTTAAACCTACTTGTTTGTAATCTCTATGAGAATTAAGTTTTTGTTGTGTTACCGACCTAGTTGATTTATTTATAAGGTCGATGATTTGTTTAGTTTGAGTGTGTTGGCAAAGTTGAATTGAATGTGTGGTTGCCAAACTGGATGATGTATCTATAGTTTGAGTAAAGGAAGATAGTAGCATGAAAAGGATTTGAACAAGCAAGTGAAGTATTATTCAAACAGATCAGAAAACTCCTATTGTTTTCTAAAAATTATAGCAGTTAAATCCCCTAACCCGGTAAGCTCTAACAAGCTTGGTGTTATTCAAATCCTATAACAAGGTGATCCATTATCTTGGATTCTAAATCCTTTACAAAGGTTACTCCTTACAAGGTATTTCTTCTAACAAGGCATTATAGTCAATCCCTTAACCGAGTGGTTCCTAACAGGACCTTTTGTAAAGCTTTAACAAGCTTGGCTCCTAACAAGGCAAACTTCAGAAGAGTTCAAAATTTCTTGTGAGTTCCATCTCACCATGGTTTTTCCCATTTGGGTTTCCACGTCAAAAATATTGTGTCAAGTGGTGAATGTTTTTGTGGTTATGTTTCTATGGTTGATTTTCTTAACTACTTATTCCACTTTGATAAGTCATGATAACCGACAACAATATGAAATGAAGTTTTACTTATGTCAGTAAAAGTATTTGAATGGTTATAAGTTTCAAGTTGATTATTGTTATCTGTTGTAACAGTCAACCAGTTTAGTTTGACATTTTTTATCTTGATAGAGATATTGCATTTATAGTTCTAAGTTTACTTTGAGAGATTGATTTTGAGATTGGTGAAGTTTTATTAGTTTTTCTATCTACTGATTCACCCCCCCCCCCCTCATTAGTTGACCGGATCCTTGTTCTTTCATAATACCATCAATTGGTATTAGAGCCAGGTTCTTAGGTCCTCTAAGCTCTAATCCTAACAACTTGAGGTAAAGATCTTGTAAATCATGATGAAGAAGGAAGGTCTAAAGTTTGATAGAGAGAAGTACAGGATATGGAGTGACAGAATGAAAATTTATATCAAGTGTCTTGGAAATCAATACTGGGAACATATTAATACTCAATATGTTGCACCTATTGGAATTATGACTGATGATCAGAAGAAAGAGCAACAAGAAAACAATCAAGCACTAGAGGCTATTATCAGTTCTTTATCTGATGTTGAATATGTTGATGTTCATGTTGGTATTATGGATGTGTTGCATTAGTTTTGTCATTGATGTCAACACTTGTCAACACTTATCCTTATGGAGGTCTTTGGTTATGTTCACCGGCATGTTCAGTGACTTATGCACAGTCACCGGTATCTAATTAACCTACAGGTTATATTGTTCACTGGCATTAAGGATGATCTGTTATCATCTGGAGATTACTTGGTTATGTCAAAGACATTGTTTGGACACTTGGTTTTGGTGATTTAATTATTGGTACAATCAAGTTTGCATATTTGTTGTTACCGGCAAATAGGTCTTGGTTATGGACCGACAAGCATTATCTATTCCAGATCAGCACGACACATTATGGAGATGATTTGTTACTATTGTAAATGTATTGAGCTGACATGATGCGTCACATATTGATTCATTTGTAATTGATTTTATTGTAGTATCTTAGTGAGTGGACCTACACATCTAGTCTTAGGTTTTCGTATATATGTAAGATCTCAGTTGTGAGATTATGTAGAGGAGTAAGGAAAAGGATTGTAATAAGATATATGCGAATATCAGCAGAGCTATACATGCAGACATCATTTGAAGATTTAAGGAAGGTATGAGGAAGACAAACAGAGCTTAACCGGTACTGAATCTAGCATATGAAGATGTTATTTTGAGCAGTACATTATCATTGGATTTAACCATCCAATTGTAGTCAGTGTGACTCCCATTTTGTACACACATACTATCTGCAGTAGTATCATCTGATTATGGGTAAGGTTTCCCACCGTGGTTTTTCCCCTTACAGGGTTTCCACATACAAATAACTATGTTATGTGTTATGTATGTTATTTGTCTTTCTGTTTCATGAATTAAACTTTACCGGTACTATTATTAACTGCTAAACTATCTACCGGCATTAAGTTTGGTTAAGTTGTATTTGGGTTGAAATTAATAGACAAATGACTCACCCCCCCCCCTCTCAGTTGCCTCTGGGTCCTAACAATTCATGGTCTGGAGACTGCACATGAGGTATGGAAGAAACTTGAAGAGATTTATAGCAATAATGAACATGTGAAGATTGCCAAGGAAGGAGTCTAAGAGGGAATTTTGATGACATACGGATGGCGGAAGGTGAGAATATCCAACAGTATGGTCAGAGGATAAAAGAAATAGTTGGTGAGATCAAGGGTGTTGGTGGTAAAATGGATGATGCCACAGTAGGTAGTAAGGTATTGAGAACCCTACTACTAGTCTACGTTATCTGAGTTGCATCCATTTAGGAGTTGAAATCTATTGACAAAACCAAGGTAACCCTTGATTCCATCATTGGTAAACTTACTACTTTTGAATTAAATGGTTATGATGGTAGTGTTCAAAAATCTGAATCACCATTTAAAGCTTCTGTTTCTAACCCATCTATGAGAAAAAGTAGAGATGTCAGTCACAGTTATGAATCTAGATCCAGCAAAGAAGTCGATAATGAAGATAATTTAATTTAGATTGAATCTTTGTTGGCCAAGCGGTTGCCTAGAGGAACCAGTAAATATAGAGGTAAATTACCTTTGAAATGTTTTGCATGCAACAAGATTGGACACATAGATGTGTTGGCATTTTTGATGTTTATGTTGTGATTGTCATTGATGGACACACACTTGTATTGAGATCTCCTTTATATGTATGAGCTAGAGCTCAACCGGTATGTTGTATTCTAGTCTTTAGACTATTGGTGATTTTGCAGAATGTGTTTCCCAGTCTGAAGCGGCATGTTGACCCCAAGCGGCTCAAAGATCTCAAGCACTACAAGGAAGAAAAGCAGCATAACACATTCTTACCAGTCTTCATTTTTGTCAAACAGGAAACTGGTATTTTGTATGAACCGATAATACTCTATGATGAGTTCCCAATCCATCGATTGATTGACGGTGCCGACCCACTGATGGTGCTTTTTGTGTCATGTTACTGAGTATGTCTAGATTCATTGAACCTAGGAAATTGTAATGTAATCCTATTGGACTGACATGAAATCAGATTCCTTTAAAAGGACATCATGTCTAGGGTTTTAGGCTGTTGCTAAAAGGGTCTATGTTGTGCTAGGGTTTAAGGTGATTGTTGAGTTGTTGAAAGAGCGATCTTATCTGAGAAGATCAAGTTGTAACTGAGAGAGAGAGATAGAGAAGACTGAAGTAATGCTGGAATGCATTAGCAGTGAACTATACTGGATCTAACCAAGCAGTCTGTACTATTAGATAGATCAAACACTTGTTGATTAATCACATCTTTGACAAGTCTGTAGCCCTTAACCGGGTAGGCCCAAAAGCCTTTGTAAAATCCTCTAACAAGGTGGTTCACTTCTATGAATATAACATCCTCTAACAAGATAGTCTTTAATTAGACTTATCTCCTAACAAAGATTGAGATTCCTAACAGGATCTGTTCTGGTGAAGAACATTGTAAGACCTTAACCGGTTTGGTTTCTATTCTGCAGATAGTGACTTGTGAGTTCCATCTCACCGTGGTTTTTCCCATTTGAGTTTCCATGTCAAATATCGTGTGTTATGGTTGTATTGCTTTTGTGGGGTTGAAGATCTGGTAAAGGATAGAGATCATGAGATCTCCAAGTTGAAAAAAGAGATTAGTGCACTAACTGCTCGCCTTCATGAGAGCAAAATGGAAAAGGAAGACATGCAAGGAGAACTGAACATAGCCATCTCCAAAAAATGCAAGCCTAATGGAGACAAATACTTCTATTTCCAAAGAACTCTCTGAGTCAAAGGAAATACTTGCTAAGTTTAGCAAAAGTACTGTCAAGTTAGAGAAAAAGCTTGAGTCATCTAGACCGGTAAAGAATACCAATGGACTTGGTTTCTCTGGACATGAGGAAGGAGAATCCTCAGGAACAAATGCTGAAGCATCAAAGAAGCAACCGGCACTCAAAGGAAAAGGTAAGCAAAAATTCAAACCTCTTTGCTTTAACTGTCTTAAAGAAGGAAACACTGCCAATGTATGTAGGAGCAAAGCCTACAATAATTTTCCTTATTTTATCAACAATGTACCTAGATCCAATAAGTTCAATGGTCATTGTTATGCATGCAACAAGTCTGGGCATAGAGAATCTAAATGCAGGTCTATCATGAACAATACCGGAAGATATCCTCAGAGGACCCAAGGAGCTGGTATGGAATCTTTTGTGAACCAGAACCCTAACCGGTTTAATGCTTACAATTATCAGTCAGGCAACAATGGTTATCAACTGGCAACCGGATGGATAGAAAACTATTGGATTTGTCATGGACATGGTCACACTACTGCTACATGCAGAAGGAAGAATGGAAACATGAACAATGGACCTTGGAGAGCACCTGGATTGGTTTGCTATCAGTGCAACAAACTGGGTCACATTGCAAGATTCTGCAGAAGCAAAAAGAGTATATCTGATGATATACCGATCACTCAAAAAGGAGAAATTGATGTTGAAACAATTCAAGCGAACATGAACAAAACCTAGAGGAAGAAACCAACAATGTTGGAAGAGGAACCGGTTTCTGCACCTAGTGTGGAAATATCAGAACCGGCAAACTAAGCTCCAAAGAGGCTTAGGTGGACCAAACGGCGAAATGATTGTGAACCCCCGGTTACACCGGTAAAAGACCTTAACCGATATGTAATACCTGTCGCTTGGCAGAAGACTGGAAACGGTAAAAGAGGCAAATTAGGGTTTACGCCCTAATAGAGGAGCATTAATGGCGGTAGGTGGGAGACATGTATAAAAGCATATTTCAAATCATTTCTCACTCTATTTTTGAGCGAAGAAAAAAATTTCAAAGTGCAGAGCGAAGAAAAGGTGATTTGAGCTAAGATTTCAAGAAGTTGACAAGTCTTGAAGGTGATTCAAATCCAATTTGCAAGCGGTCGTGGAGAACACAAAGCGGTGATTTGGCAATCGACGGAGAGTGGAGTGAAACAGAATCAGGAAGCCCTAAATTCACGTTGTAAAGGTATTTTTCGTGTTCTTGAAATACTCAACAATGGCTTCCTCATCTCATACTAGTTCTAGTACATCCATTGAGTCAGAAATTTTTATTCAAAGGAAGTCCAAATATAATGCCTTATCACAAGTTATGGCTGGAGTCATAGTTGAAGAGGGAATTTCAGATTATATTGATTACAAAATAGAAGACCTAGGGTCCTTAGTGATTCACACCCAGTTAGGTTTATTTTGCGGCAAGGACAAGAAAATCAAACCGGAGTTTAGTATCCTAGAGAAGAAGAAACTCCATAATGTAGTATACTTTCTGGAAGATTTTACGGAGGATCATATCAGGATCATTTTGAGTAGAGTCCATGGTGACAAGATGTACCTGGAGAAGATGCATGATATCATGCCTCAGGCAATTCATGCAGTCACCGACTTCTGTAGCACAGGGGAAGTGCCAGTCCTAAGAACGGTAAGCAAAATGAAAATGGCCAAGCTCATCGGTTCAACAAGTGACTCACGGGGTATGACAGTTAATCCTATCAAGGATGATCTGGTGAAATACACCTGCATGGTGATAGGCTATAGAACATTCTCAGCCAGCAGAATTAATTATGTATCTGTTGCAGTGGTAAATGCCACTTACCGGATGATTAAAGAGGATGCATCATTTGACTTATGCACCAGTATGCAGAGGCAACTCCTGTCTAATCTGAAGTTGATTAAACGGGATAATGCACTGAGATTCAAGTTTGGACAACTACTGGTTGGGTTGTTTTTCTATTTCCAAGGCTACTTTCCTAGAGTAGGAGATGTCCAGTGGTCTCCTAACCAACCGGTAACCAAGCAGATCAAGGAAAGTATACAAGCCATTGGAACCGGTTACCCTGAGGTGTTGAACAAATATTTTGATGAGTTCAGAAGGAAGATGAGTCAAAGGGTAAGGATCTCAGGTGACATAGTTAAGAAATACGAAGATGACATATGTTTCACCATTCAGGTGGACAAATGCTTAATGGAGGTTGTTGAGCCTAGAATGGAAGAAGTGGAGCCAATGGGCTATGAGGTTATGTATGATATGCTGGAAGGGTATGCCTCAACCCTTATTGCCTCGCCTCTTGATCCTAAGGCTAAGAGGACTGAAACCTACTTGGAGAGGATTGCACCGGCCGAGGAACCATCTGTTAAGAAAGGAAAAGAACCGACAGCAAAGAAAGAAAAGGCAGTGCCTGCAGCATCGGCACCGGCTACCACTGCAACTCCAAGAGTGACCAAACGGTCACCTGTAAAGAAGAAACCGGAAGTGACACTGGCAAAAGTCTTCAAAAGAAAAAGGAAGACTAAGTCAAATGAACTAGACTCCGAAGAGACTGAGTCTGATGAAAAGCCAAAGAAGGCCAGACAGACAAAGAAGATGAAGAAGAATGAACCGGCAGCATCCGCACCGGTAAATATTGATATCTCCTCATACAAACCTTTGACACATTATCAAAGGACAATAAAGAATATTAGGATAAAATGACTTCATGATTTAATAGATTATTATGATGATTTTAGTGATGAGGAGAAAGAAGAAGTATTATAGGAAATCATTATTTATTTGTGTAAAAATGACCGATCGCCATCAGAGATAAAATCTCAGACACTAGATTCTTTATATAAAGCATTAGATAATAAATGGCGCATTGCTATTGAGAAAGAACGAGAAATTAGGGAGAAAGTCTTTGCACAGTACTTTCCCGACCTCTCAAATTCAGAATTATTTGATGTTTTGGATCAGAATAAAGGACTCTTCTTCACAAGGAGAAGAAGACTCTGGTTGTTAGAGGGGAGAATTGATGATGTTGAAAAAGACACTCATCAGCATATGGACTATGCTATCAATTCTCACAAAGCACGAATGGCCAACCTCCAAGCGGAAAAAGAACCGGTTGTATCCAAACCGGATGAAGTTTTTGATGAAGAAGGAAACCTGGTTGAAGAACCAGTCAACACTATTGATTTTGATGCACTGGACATAGAAGATGTCACTCAGGACATACCTTCCAAGGGAACAGAACAGGGTCAACAAGTCGAACAGGGCAGTGAGCAAGCCAAGGACACACAGGAAGCGGCCAAGGAACAGGAAGAGAAGAAGAAGAGGGATGAAGATGAGAAAAAGAGAAAAGAGAAAGAGAAGAGAAAAGAGGAAGAGAAGAGAAAAGAGGAAGAGGAGAAATGAAAAGATGAAGAGAAGAAGAAGCAAGAAGATGATAGGAAGAAGAAAGAAGAAGAGGATAAGGAAGAAAAGAAGAAGAAGGAAGAGGAATAAAAGAAAGAAGAGGAGAAGAGGAAGGAAGCAGAGAGGAAAAAGAAAGAAGAGGAAGACAAGGCACAAGAACAGAAGAAGGAAGCAGAGAAAAGGAAGAAGGAAGAAGCAGACAAGGCAGCAGAAGCAATGAAGAGCACATAGATGGAGACTCTGAAGGCAACCGGGAGTCAAGCCAAACTGGCTGATATCTCCAGTCCTATCGATCTCCAGTTTGCAAGTGAGTCGGAGCTTATGCAGAGCATCAAGGTTGCTCAAGAGCACCTTGAAATCATCCGAAGGAAAAAAGAGCAAGACATAATTCAGGCGGCTGTAGACACCCTTACCGGTTTGATCCCCGGTACCAATCTTCCTAACACTGAATCATCACTACCACAGCTCAAACTACTATGTATTGTAGTGGATGATCAGGTGAAAAGCCTAGAAGAAGTAGTTGAGGCAAATGTCAAGATAGAGCATCAAAAGGCTCTTAACATTGCTCTAGTGAAAAAGTTGAATGAGCTTCGGTCTGAACTTCTAAAAGACCAAAAGGATATAAGGGACGCTTTGGATGAGGGAAACTTGCTGCTAAGCAAAATATGTCAACCCCATCTATTTTGCGATGATGTGCTAACTCAAAAGCAAAAGCTTCAAACAGACTTACAGTCCTACTTGAGCACATTTAAGCCACCCTATGATTCCTTTGCAACTTATGGGCAAACCGTTCACCGGTTCCAGATCCAGTCAGCCAAAATGGAGCAAGAGATCAGTACATGATCTAGGGATTTGTAGGAGCTACAACTGGTTTTACTTCCACGTCTGCAAATTCTTCAGAAGTGTTATCTGAACCTTGATGCCTTGACAGTTACGCAGGAGCTAAGCACAGTTGATGCCATGGAGGAACAGGTATCCCAGATGCAAACATAGAAAGAAGTGGCCACCTCCCAACTTGAGTCCTGGTCTGTATCAATGAAACAATTTTTTAAGGACTATAAATCAGTTTTTGACAAGTATTATTCATTGTTGTCATAAACTTTTATTATTTCAATATCAAATGGAAACAACGTTGTTCAGCGGTACTTTGTCATTGTTGGCAAAGGGGGAGAAGTACTCTATCTATTTTGGAGACAAATAGGGAGAAGTATCTGGTTTTAAAATTTTGATATATGCTATATGCTCTGATATCTCAATGTTTATGTTATGTATGCAAAATTGCTATACATTGTATTGATTAAGGGATAGTGTATATGCCTAGGGGGAGCAATTTTGTTAAAGGCATGTTTTTGTTGTAAAACACTTAGATGTCAAAATTTTATTTTCCTAAGTGTTGCCATCAATGCCAAAGGGGGATATTGTTGGCATTTTTGATGTTTATGTTGTGATTGTCATTGATGGACACACACTTGTATTGAGATCTCCTTTATATGTATGAGCTAGAGCTCAACCGGTATTTGTTCCAACCGGTATGTTGTATTTTAGTCTTTAGACTATTGGTAATTCTGCAGAATGTGTTTCCCGGTCTGAAATGGCATGTCGACCCCAAGCGGCTCAAAGATCTCAAGCGGTACGAGGAAGCAAAGCGGCATAACACATTCTTACCGGTCTTCATTTTTGTCAAACCGGCAACCGGTATTTTGTATGAACCGGTAATACTCTGTGATGAGTTACCAACCGGCATTTTGTGATGAGTTACCAATCCACCGATTGATTGATGGTGCCGACACACTGACGGTGCTTTTTGTGTCGTGTTACTGATTATGTCTAGATTCATTGAACCTAGGAAATTGTAATGTAATCCTATTGGACCGACATGAAATCAGATTCCTTTAAAAGGACATCATGTCTAGGGTTTTAGGTTGTTGCTAAAAGGGTCTATGTTGTGCTAGGGTTTAAGGTGATTGTTGAGTTGTTGAAAGAGCGATCTTATCTGAGAAGATCAAGTTGTAACTGAGAGAGAGAGATAGATAAGACTGACGTAATGTTGGAATGCATTAGCAGTGAACTATACTAGATCTAACCAAGTAGTCTGTGCTATTAGATAGATCAAACACTTGTTGATTACTCACATCTTTGACAAGTTTGTAGCCCTTAACTAGGTAGGCCCAAAAGCCTATGTAAAATCCTCTAACAAGGTGGTTCACTTCTGTGAATCTAAAATCCTCTAACAAGGTAGTCTTTAATCGGACTTATCTCCTAGCAGAGATTGAGATTCCTAACAGGATATGTTCTGGTGAAGAACATTGTAAGACCTTAACCGGTCTGGTTTCTATTCTACAGATAGTGACTTGTGATTTCCATCTCACCGTGGTTTTTCCCATTTGAGTTTCCATGTCAAATATCGTGTGTTATGGTTGTATTTCTTTTGTGGGTGAATGCTTTACTTGCATTTTGGTTTGCATGTGTGATAACCGGTATGTCTGCTAAATTGTTTTACCGGTTTGTCTTCAGACTGTTTAAGTGTTTTAGTGCAGAGATTTTTGGCATACTAATTCACCCCCCCCTCTCTTAGTATTCATCAAGATGCTAATTGTCCCAATGGTGATAATGAGCACAAGCGAGACAAGTTCAAGAAGTACAAGGGAAAAGGAAAAAGAGATTGTCTTATTGTAGTTGACGGTGGTATCACTGATGAGGAATCTAATTGTGATGCTAATGAAGACATTGTGTTTGTAGCCATTAAAGAATTATTTGATCAGAAATCTTTAGTTTCACGCATGGATAATTCTGATGATTGGATCATTGATAGTGGTTGTTCACATCATATGACCAGTGATCAGAGCAAATTTCTTTCTTTGAAGGAATTTGATGGTGCAGTTGTAAGATTTGGTAATGACTCACCCTGCATGATTAAAGGTAAGGGAACTATTTCTATTAATGGAAAGAGCAGTGCAGATGATGTCTATTAGGTTGAAGGTCTAAAGCACAATCTGTTCAATGTTGCCCAACTCAATGGCGGAGGATATCCATTGGAGTTTAAAAATGGTATGTGCAAAATCTATGATAGCAAAGGTGAACCGATTGCAACCGGCAAGAAAACTAAAGGTAACCTGTTTCACCTGAATCCTAAAGTCAGCAACTGTTTAATTGCTAAAATAGATGAAAGTTGGCTTTGGCATAGGAGATTTTGTCATTTGAATTTTGATAACATTGTTAAAGTGAGTAAGTTAAAGTCAATGAGAGGTTCGCCTCAATTGGACAAACCGGTTAATGCTCTATCTAAGGAATGTTAGTTAGGAAAGATGACATCCTCAACTTTCAAGAGCAAGTCTTTTTCAGCAGAGCAATTGCTAGATTTGGTTCATACAGACCTATGTGGACCAATAAGGACTAAAAGTATTCAAGGTGATAGATATTTTATGATCTTCACTGGTGATTGCTCAAGGATGATGTGGGTCACATTCTTGAAGGATAAAATAGAGGCATTTGGTAAATTCAAGGCATTCAGGGCCTTAGCTAGAAAGGAGAGTGGAAAGAAGATAAAGTGTCTGAGGACAACTCAAGGCAGAGAATTCACTTCTTAGGAATTCACTAGATATTGTGAAGAGAATGGTATCAAATGACAACTTTCTGTACCTAGGACACCACAACAGAATGTTATTGCAGAGAGAAACAACCAGTTAGTTGTTGAAGCTGCTAGGACGATGTTGATACAAGGAGGTGTAGCGAAAACTTTTTGGAGAGAATCTGTCAGCACAACTGTCTACACTATGAACAAGATTTTGGTAAAAAGAGGTAAGGACAAGACTCCTTATGAATATTGGTATGGTAGATCACCTAATGTTGATTATTTTAAGATATTTGGTAGCAAATTTTTTATTAAGAGAGGTGACTATATTAGCAAGTTTGAGGCTAAAAGTGATGAAGGTATATTTCTTGTTTATTCCACCATGAGTAAGGCCTACAAGTGTTTTAACAACCAGAAACAAAGAATCATTGAGAGTGTTGATGTTCGAGTGGATGAATATCCTGAAGTCTCAAGAGAAACCAATGTAGAGAAAAAGGATGAAGACCCTTTCATTTTGTTTTTGGAACCAAAACCTGTGAAACCTTAAACTGGTAAAGCAAATATTGATGTACCAGTTCAACAAGAATAGGTAGACTCAGAAGAAGATGATGATAATGAAGATGAACCCAAAGATAATGAACATCTTATTCCGAGGTATGTGAGACTCAATAACAATCCCGAATAAATTATTGGAGATAAGGATGCTGGAGTGCAAACTAGAAGAAGAATCGGAGAAAATTCCTGCATGATCTCCACTATTGAGCCTAAACTGCTAAGGAAGCATTTGGTGATGATCATTGGGTTAAAGCTATGAAGAAGGAGCTTGAACAAATTGAGAAGAAAAACACATGGACTCTAGTACCTCGGTCGGTAAATAAAAATTTAATAGGTACTAAGTGGGTTTTCATGAACATGTTCAATGAAGATGGTGTTGTAGTTCGCAACAAAGCTAGATTGTTTTGCAAAGGTTATGCACAAGAAGAAGGAGAAGATTATGGTGAGACTTTTGTACTAGTGGCCAAACTGGAAGGTGTCAAAACTTTACTGGCTTTTGCAGCTCATAAAGGATTCAAAGTATACTAGATGGATGTAAAGTTAGCATTTTTGAATGGAATACTAGAAGAGGAAGTATACATTGAGCAGCGAGATGGTTATTCTTTAACAAACAAGAAGGACATGGTATTTAATTTGCACAAGGCACTATATGGATTGAAAATAGCACCAAGAACATGGTATGAAAGGCTTCATTCACACCTAATGAAGATAGGATTTTAGAGAACTAGTGAAGATAGCAAAATATATCTTAAATCTGAAGGAGATAAAATATTGGTTAGTGAAGTGTTTGTAGATGATATCATATTTGGAGGAAATGATGACATGAGCAATAACTTTGCAAATGAAATGAAAAGTGAGTTTGAAATATCTCTAGTGGGAGATAAAAAAAATTCATAGGTTTGCAAATACAACAAATGAAGAGTGGTATTTTCATCACACGGTATAAGTATGTGAAAGAGGTATTAAATAAATTTGGTATGAGTGACTATAAACCAATTGGGACACCAATGGTTACAGGTTGTAAATTGTCTAAGGAAGATGAGGCCACATCTGTTGATGAGAAAGAGCACAGGTCAATGATTGGAAAATTTCACTATGTTGTTCACAGGAGAGCGGATATAGCTCATGCACTTGGTGTAGTTGCAAGATTTCAGAAGAATCCGAAGGAAACACATTTGATAGCAACTAAGAGGATTTACAGATATTTGAAAGGTATTGTTGACTATGGATTATGCTATCCATATGGAGGAAACTTTGATTTGAAGGTGTACACAAATGCAGACTGGGCAGGTAATGTTGATGACCGGAAAAGCACAATAGGTGGAGCATTCTTTCTTGGAGGAAGACTTGTTTCATGGAGTAGTAAAAAGAAGAGTTGTATTTCACAATCTATTGTTGAAGCTGAGTATGTTGCAGCTTATATGAATTGTACCCAGGCTATTTGGATGAAATACATTTTGGAAGGTTTCAAGATGAAGTTTAGAAAACCTATAAAGATCTTATGTGACAATACTAGTGTCATAAATATTTCAAAGAACCCTGTCTTGCATGCACGAACCAAGCACATTGAATTGAAATATCATTTCTTGAGGGAAAAAGTGCAAAGTAAAGATGTGATCTTAGAGCATGTTTCTACCAAGGAGCAACTTGCAGATATCTTTACTAAAGATCTTCCTAAGACTACTTTTGAGTATCTTAGAAGTCAGTTAGGGGTTGTACCCCTTCATGAGGTAAATTCAGCATGATGTAGATTACATCAGTCCCGGAGCTACTTGCAGAATTTTACAGCAAGATTGGTGTAGAAGTGGAGTTATTCCACGGGGGGAGAATCAAGTTGTAGGTTGTTGATGCTGCACAATGAAGTTTTACATTGCCTGTTTTATTTTTTATTTGGCATTGTTGTCAAAGGAGGAGAAGAACTATGTGATTATTGTGAGAAGAATTGTATGATGTACAACCAGCTAGTAGTTTAAGAGAAATTGAAGACAAGATGAAGACAAGGAGAGTACAATGGTAAATTGTAAACCAGGATTCCTATTCACAATCACAACAATCAATGGTATTGATATTTGTATTTCCATCAATGCCAAAGGGGGAGATTGTTGGAATTTGCATGAAGATTGCATTAATGATATGTTATTGATGTCAATTAAGCGGTAATGTTATTATTGTAATGATGTTTTGTAACCGGTAGGAAGAGCTAAGTGAAGGAACTATAATCGGTAGGAAAGTTTTTGGAGTGAGCCGATATTGCTAAGTATTGGAGGGTTGAATCGGTAAACCCTACTTGTTGTTTTGATAAACCCTAACCAATTAAGTTTGGTGAATTGGTTATATTGGTTTATGATTTGATGATGAGTGTTAATGATTATAACACGTATGCATATTGTATGAAGAGAGTTTCAAAGTGATTTTGGTGCATTGAGGTAACATTTTTTTGTCTTGGGAATGAGCAAGTATATTGCATATAATGCAAAGTGCATGATGAGTTACTGAGTTCAATGAAGCAGTGATCAAGGAGCGATTGCGGCTTTCTTGAATGATGTGTAGAGATTGTTATGTAATCCAACGGTCATACTTGAACCAAATTTTTTGTAATCTCTATGAGAATTAAGTTTTTGTTATGTTATCGACCTAGTTGATTTGTTTATAAGGTTGATGAGTTGTTTAGTTTGAGTGTGTTGGAAAAGTTGGATTGAATGTGTGGTTGCCAAACTAGATGATGTATCTGCAATTTGAGTAAAGGCAGATAGGAGCGTGAAAAGGATCTGAACAAGCAAATGAAGTGCTATTCAAACATATCAACAAACTCTTGTTGTTTTCTAACAATTACAGCAGTTAAATCCCCTAACCGGGTAAGCTCTAACAAGCTTGGTGTTATTCAAATCCTCTAACAAGGTGATTTATTAGTTTGGATTCTAAATCCTTTACAAAGTTTACTCCTCACAGGGTATTGCTTCTAACAAGGCATTATAGTCAATCTCTTGACCGGGTGGTTCCTAACAGGATCAGTTCTTAACAGGAGTTTTTGTAGAGCTTTAATAGGCTTGGCTCCTAACAGGGCGAACTTCAGAAGAGTTCAAAATTTCTTGTGAGTTCCATCTCACCGTGGTTTTTTCCATTTGGGTTTCCACGTCAAAAATATTGTGTCAAGTGGTGAATTTTTTTTGGGTTATGTTTCTATGGTTGATTTTCTTAACTACTTATTCCACTTTGATAAGTCATGATAACCGACAGCAATACGAAATGAAGTTTTACTTATGTCAACAAAAGTATTTGAATGGTTATAAGTTTCAAGCTTATTACTGTTATCTGTTGTAACAAACAACCGGTTTAGTTTGACAGTTTTTATCTTGACGGAGATATTGCATTGATAGTTCTAAGTTTACTTTGAGAGATTGATTTTGAGATTGGTGAAGTTTTATCAGTTTTTCTATCTAGTGATTCACCCCCCCCCCCCCCTCTCAGTAGTTGATCGGATCCTTGTTCTTTCATCATACCATCAGTCAACAATGTGAAGGTATTCCCATTAATCCAGGCAATTAATATAGCATATGCATAGAATAATTTGATATAATTAAAAAATTAACATCAAACAAATATAAAACTATTTATGTGTTTGTCTAAACATAGCCAACGGGGTTCTTGTGGACACTTTAGAGAGTTTTGTATTTCCTCTTGAGATGGGGTTTAAGGAGATAGGTGAAGTTTTCCATATCGTGTTCCATTGGCTAGATTTTGTAGTTTACTTGGAAGACCTTTGTTACAATAGTAATTGTGATACCCTCTCTAATACATCAATGTCTAAATTATGTTTTCCAGGAGAATATTATAGTAGTGATGAGAGATACATATATACTACTTTAAACTTGAAAATTATGTTGTCACTCGAACAAAGAAATTTATAAGATTGCAAAGGAAACAAACATCAAATAGAAACTTTATATGAAACCAAAGAAAAAATTCATTAGTTAAATCTTTTTTGTGATAATTACAATATTTTTAAGATATATCAAATGATTAAAATGATCATGATTACAATTTAGAGTCAAGTCACTTCACACTTGAAAATTATGTTGGACACTCTCAGTGACATTTGTTATGATTATAAGAGTAAGGAACATTAAATAGAATTTTTTTATGAACACAAATATAGAATTTATTAATGATGCCAAAGGAATATATCAAAAGAACAAAAAAAGGGTAAAAAAGAAAAAATAGTAGTAGACAATAATAATTTCATTCCTCCATATATGAAAACATGGAAGATTCCATGTTTATGCTCCAAAGAAAAATAAGGAAGCAAATTTCACCAATCTCGATGCCACCTTATTTGAAGATGCTAATTTCAAATGGGTTCCAAAGAAAAATCAAAATATTAAGAAAGAATAAGTGGAGCCTAGTCCACAAGTAAAATACTAACATAAAAAAAGGTCAATCTACTATTTTGCATACATCAAGCACATTAAACAACAATATATCATGATTAAATTGAAAATATTAAAAATGTTTGTAAAAGTACAAGATGAGAATAATCTAAAATATGATGACCCATCTAACATTATTAATTGAGATTTGAATCTTTTATGCTCCTTTCTTTGGTAATTAAATTGCGGATAAGGACCTTCTCTTACTCTATTAATAATTAGATAGAATTTAAATAAAATATCACATTGATTATAGGCATGATTGAGACAATACATATTTTCTATAACCAAAAAGGATGTAGGACAAGTTAGTGAGAAAACCCAAGATAAAAAGATAAAAAACAAAACAAAACAAAAAGATAAAATGATTGAGAAAGCAAGTCACACTAGAGTCATTAGAAAATAGAAGCACTAAAAACTGTGGTTGAGGGAGATATAAAAAGAATCTTATATGTTCCATAGGGGACTATCTATATATAAGATTTCATTAGGAGTAAGTGTATGAAAATGGGGGGCCAAATGGGGCTCTTAAGTGGCCACTTTTTTCTTTTAAAAAAAGAAAGACTTATAAAATTGAAAATGTATGAAAATAAGAGTTATAATGCACCAAATTTATTTTCTAAACTACAATTTTTTTTTTAAATGGTGAGAAAAAGGGGGGCCACAAAAAGTGGTCATGTTTTTTCAAACCATAAAATACATTTCCGTAAGGATCGTGATGGGCCAAACTAGGCCTCTAAGTGACAATGAAAAAAAAAAGTTCAACAACTTCACATAAAAAATTGAACAAGTTATTGTACTATCGTAAATTGTATACCTTTACAATTTGACACTAGGTTTGGAACCACTTTGGTATTTTTTCAAGTAATTTATGCCTAATTCAACTTAGTTTTACGATTGTTTCTTTAAAACTGATGCATTACCCTATTCACAACCTTTTTCATGGCTCATTTTTCTAGGAATAGAGTGGGGTGCCCTTGTTCAAACAAATTAGACTCAAAATTCAAAAGATGAATGTTGACTTTGCAAATTGTGGGAATTTACTTACCTTTATTAACCTTACCTGAAAATTAATTTTGAAAAGGTTTAAAAGCTACATATAAACACAACTCTCTCTCTCTCTCTCTCTCTCTCTCTCTCTCTCTCTCTCTCTCTCTCTCTCTCTCTCTCTCTCTCTCTCTCTCTCTCTCTCTCTCTCTCTCTCTCTCTCTCTCTCTCTCTCTCTCTCTCTCTCTCTCTCTCTCTCTCTCTCTCTCTCTCTCTCTCTCTCTCTCTCTCTCATTTCAAACTCTAAGTCTCTAAAACCAAGTTCAACCAAGCATAATCAAGCAATTCAAGTTCAAGTATGCATTCAAGGAGAAAAGCATTCAAGCATACAACTTTGTTACAAAAATCATGTTCGACTACATTGTGTTTCTCCCTAATGAAATCATGCACTAACATGTTGTGTGAATTCACCCAATCTACAACAAGGCTTGTGTGATATTTCATGCCAAGGGTTTCATATTTGGGGTAACATTTGTCAATTCAACATTTTCATTATTATTTTGCCTCTATCCCCCTAGGACATGCACTCTTCTTAGGATGTTATGCCCCTATGATGATATTTATCTTATATAAGTTCCTTTTTGTTATTTTATAATATAAATTTAGCAAAGAGAATGGTGGCCATTGATCTTGCTTTGATCTAATGGCTTGCATATTTGTATTCATTATCAAATCACATGAATTAGTCATCTAATCTTCACTTGATGATATAGTTCATGCAACTCCTAATCAAGACCATGAAATGTCTCAAGGCCCTCAAGCACCATTGGATGACCCCCATTTTTATTCTCCCAATTATTCTTATGGTAGCCATTATTACATAAAATTGCCAAATTGCATTAACTTGCAACCTATAAGGATTGTTCAGAAATTTCCCTCCAAGTGATGTGCCAAAAAATTACTCCAAGGATTGTTTTAGATCTTGTGCTCATGTGTTTGTTGTGCTTTGTGCTTTCATGATTTATTATTGCGGTAATTTTATATAGTTGCGACTTGAACTTTAATTTAAGATTAGAAATTATGTAAATTTTTAGGTCCAGACTAATCCCCCCCCCCCCACTTCTACCCTTCCCCCCCTCCCCTCTCATTCTTGTGGTGTGTTCAACAAGGAGATGGTATGAGAACAATGCTTTTCAATAACTTAAATAACAATGAATAGACATTTATAGATAAAATATATACATATCCAATCTTGACTATATGAATATTTAGGTTCAACTCCTATTGTAAGGACAATGACAAGACCTTGACTATATACACAAAATTAATACTTATTAAATTTTATAATGAGATATTGCATAGTTTCTTAGGCTCAAAAAGGTATTATAAAATAATTCAGTGGCTAAAACCCGAATTTTATTACCAATGTAGTAAGCTCCAACATTAAAAGTTATAAACTTTATCTAATGCCCTAAGTCCACAACATACATTGCTAATCTTAAAAATGTTATAGTTAATATTGGTTAGATGATCTAATGACATCCAAAATTAATTATTGATCTTGTTTGATTGTCATCTATCACTCATGCACAACTATCATGTGGACATTACATTGACTATAATCATTTGTGCTCTATCTTTTTGCTATTATGTGCAAACAATGTGGTTTTACCAATCATGAAGAACTCGTGGCACTATTTATGCCATTGCATGATCTTACCTCTTCCACACACAATCTAAAGCTTACTTACAAAACTTCATAAATTGTAGAATTTTACTTTCCAAAAGCATGCCCTTACACCAATAGGAAAATGAACATCACTATATCAAGTGCCTAATATTGCAAATGTAAGCCAATTGAAGTTTTGTACTAGAATGTACCTTTAAGTGTTAGCTTGATAATGGATGATAATTGATAGAAGAAAGTTAACTTTAGATTGATTTATGATGTGATTGAATGACATGCATATGCAAATAAAGAGAAGAATTTTTTCAATGTTCTATCAAAACATTCTTGAATAATGTGAAAATGTCTTAGGATGAAATTTTAAAATATGTACACACTCAATATATGAAATTAAAATTTGGCATTCATATAAGTGAGTAATGGTTGGATCTGAGAATTATTAGATTTGAAATATGAAAATTTGTATTTTTTATTTTTTTTTATCGATAAAAGGTCGAGGCCAAAGAATTTTATTAATTTTTAAAAAATAGATAGAATTACATTTACACCTCCATTCGGTGTGGGCACCGGTAGGAAAGAATGGAGGGAAGAAAACCTCTGGTCTAGCCCAGATCCTCAAGGATCAGAAAAAATTAAGAATGCGATACAAAATGGAGATACAAGATCACAAAGGGAACTTGTCCAAAATAATGAAGATTGTCTGTAGAAATCCTCTGTATAATTTTATTGACGATGAATAAGCTATTCAAGTAAGAAATAACATGATTCTAAACAAGAAAATAAAATATACTATTTTAATCAACTAAATTTTAAATTAATAAATACATCAAAATAATCAAATCGTATGCTAAAATGATACAAACAAAGCATTGAAATAAAATACTATAAAACTATATAAATATCACTCTACACATATATAAAACAAGATAACCTGTATAGTAATATCCCACAATTATAATGTTGAATGAACTTAGTATAATTGTGAATACAAAACCACACATTTATTGTAAAGGTCAACAATATTCCTACTTTGACAAAACAAGTAATTGTCTATTGAAATATCTTACCTGAATGATAAAAGTTATAGTCTATGGAAATTTCTTATCTGAATAATGAAAGTATGATCTAATTTGGGTTCGATTTTTTTTTTCATTTAAATTTCTGGCTTTACTTTTACGAATGCATGTTTAATAATATCCCTATTTTTACACCAAGGGTGTTGATCACCTTGAAGATTTATCTATGATAAAAAGAGAATACATGATCTAGTGATGGCACTATTAAGGTATCTTCTTGGGTAGTACCCCATAATCAAGAAGTTATATGGTCAAATCCAATAGTTGTAATCATTAGTTGCTTATAATTTTGATTTTAGTAGTTTTTATACTTTGTGTGTTGTGCTAAATCACATTAGACAATAAGAAGGGTATATTTTTATTAGTACCCTAGGTATTTCATGGTAGAAAGAAGAACTAAGAAATAATTAACCATGATGCCTCATTATGTTTTAAAGCCACTCATTAATGGAGACTGGACATACATGGTCACTCTTGTGGTCACTATTGATATCATAATAAATTTATAAATACCAAATAATGGCTATTATACGAGTGGAGAATGATAGCTATTGACTTTTTAGGTGTTTCAACTATCAACTTGTGCTTGGCCCCATTAGAGATGTTGTAGGTCTCTATATACGTAAACAAAAGTCTAATTAATTCAATAGATAAGGTCATGTAGAAGGAATTTGATTAGCATGTATAGAACATACTATTTATAATAGCCAACTCTCTATAATGTATGAAAAATACAAGGCATAAAACGAATTCAATAGTTGATAAGAATTTGATCTAGAGTAGATTTATTGGCCACATCTATGCAAAAATGGTATTAAGATTTGAGACTAATACTAATAGGCCCTAGAGATTGTTACGTGGTCATTTGGTAGAGAATTTAAAAATGCGTGATCTTTATAATCTTGTATAAAATTTCATATTATTTGGTTTACAAGCTATCAATGTTATGTTTAATAGCTAGATAATACGGACCTTCTGTTGAGTTTGGATCTATAGTGGTCACATGTAATTAAGTTATATTTTATCTTCAAAGAAATTCCTAGTATTTTAATATTCACTCATGAACATTAATGTGTATAGTATGTAATGCATCAAAGTCAAACAATTGACTTGGATATGAACATATTGTTTCATAATTTAGGACTAAGGTAAGATATTAATCATTGATGCATAGAAATTAAAATTTTAAGGAACACATCAAAACTTCATTATTAAGAGACAAAGCTTAATTCATGTTTAGGTTTAAAGACCTTCATCATAAGCTTAGTTTTAAGAATATATTAGACCCTTTTAATATTTATCCGCATTGGCCTCATGTTTGAAGATGTTACGCCCCTATAATGACATTTTATCTATTTTTTATATTATAGACTCTGACTTCACACCTGCCATTTAATTTGGGTTGCAAGTTTCTAAAGCCTTTTCAACAAATCCATTTTGTTAATCCCCTACAATCAAGGGGTTGAGAAATTATTTCTTTGAGGCAATCTATCAAATAATTCATATTCCTTTTCTACGCTTACAATTTTTTGTATACACGGACCTGCAAGGGCATTTTCAACTACATGTAACAAAATTAATCCTATGTAGTTTGTCTTGTGATGGATGTTAATACCTTTCTCCAATGCTCCCACTTGCCTTTTGAAATATGGAATTGTCACACTGATATCTAGTGAATGGACATTTTTTTATAATTTTTTGTTACATAATTTTTTTTAGTTAATTTTTGAAGATAGAGTAATTGTAATTTGGACAGATGCATATTTTGTAATGCATAACTCTTTTTTTATGCATTTAAATTAGCTTCTTCTTTTTGTGTTGAAATGAGGATATCAATACCTAGGGAAAATATATTTTTGTACAATTTTTATTTTCTATTTTTCAAATTCTCCACATGTGTGAAACATGTCCTTAATTTTTGATGAAAAACCTAAATTCATAAGAAATAAAACATAAATATATTAAGGAAATTAAATATATTTAAAATTATACTATTTGGAAAGCTTATAATAAGGACTAAATACTTTAAAACTCAAAAATTTTAAATGAATTCATTTGACCCCCAAAACCTAATGTAAAGGTGGGTTTTAATCAACATTTTGATAGTTGCGAAGGAGACTCCATTGCGGGTATGATTTAGAAGTAGAGAGACTCTATCCAAGAAATTTTGATCTAAGAGCCTTTGATCTAACTCTCCTCAATTAATTACTTCAAATGGGACCTCTTCTAGCTTAAATCACTATATTTTCTTAAAAAATGTATGATTTCAACAAAAATCAAGATGTACCAAAAAGTGTAACCAAGTATTGTGGGGTCACCCCATTGTGAATTTATGTGTGTGCGACACTTTCCTTTGTGTACACGTCACTATTTTATGTGAATGTGGCATAGCAACCTGCAATTGCATTACCAATTAAAGCAAATGTAGTGAAGATTCCATGAATGCAGCACATAAAACTTGCAACTTGTAAGATTTAAAAACCCACAAAATAGATTTAATTAATGCATGATTTCACATCAGGTTCATCAAATGTAACGAATATAAAATGTGAAACATGTAATAGATCAAACGAGAAACCACAAACTCAAATCAACTACTAAATTCTCAATCGCGATCAATGTAAGAGTAAAAAATAAAAATCAATAACAAAGTAAACCCAATGTCAAATTCATGAAAGAGACTTCCATTGCTCTCCTTCTTTTTGTGTTGTATGTGATGGCTCTCAAAATCGTCAAACTTTTCCTACAACATGATAACAAAAAAATTTGAAGACTATGATTATTGATGAATGATAATTAGGTTTTCTTTTATAGATTTCATGATATTGATCAACAATTCACATTAAAATAGAAACGGAATTATCAATGGCTGAGGATTGTTGAGACAATTTGATTGAGAGTTGATTTCTCATGTGAGTCAGACTGACTGATTAGCCAATTGGCTTGATTGATGTATTGGGATAGATGACTAGGCTATTATCTGAATTGATTGGGAGTGAGGTAGATTAATTGGCTCGATCAAAAAAAGGTGATTATGAGTTGAAGTGGAAGTCGGTGGTAGTTAATGGGAGGGAATAATTAGCCATTTTAAACATATGTTGTAGGAGAAATAATTAAAATAAATATTTTATCTATTTTGGAAGAAATTGATTTTTGAAAAGGGATGGACAATTAAATAAACCGGTAAATTAAATAATTTGGAATAATTGTTTAATTGTGAGAAATTGATAGGAAGAGATATTTAATTATAGATTATTTAATTAAATGGGATGAGGGGGTTAATTAAATAATAAAAATATCCAATTAATATTACAATAAAATAAGATGATTAAATAATTAAAAAATATTTAATTATGAGAAGAGAGGGAATTTTAATTTTTAAATTTAGAATAGGAAAATAAAGTTGGATGAATTAAATATTTTTTAAATTATTTAATTAGTTAAGAGGAAAAATTAGTAAAAGTGGCATTCACGGGCGTTAAGGCAATTCTAGATGTCTACACATATATGTGAAAACATGAATTGTAAAAATTAGGTTGACATGAGTAAGATATTCTTGAATTGATTCAAGTACAATACAATGTTCACTGTCATTGATTAGGATGCATGCTACTTAATTAGAAAAATAATGTACACCGTGTAACTTCTATGAATACAAAGGAAACCTTTGACAATATTGAAAATACCATGGGATGACCATCTTGCCTCTTTCAATTTTTTATATATCACCAATCTCTTCCACAAAACTTATATATGCGTCATTTATTAATTGAGACTAGCAAAACCTCATGCCTTTAAAAACATTTCAAGATAATGAGATAATTGTCAAATTCTTGGAACTCTGCAATGGTATTAAAATGAGAGATCATATAAAATGATTTGAAATCAATCTTGATACCACTATCTATTTTGGGGAAGAGGAAGAGTTCCTTAGTCGTACTTTTTTTTTTTTAAATCCCCTAGAGAAACCCTCTCTAATGTGCTATCAAACATAGAAAAGATGAAAATAAAGATTTGTTTAGTGATAAAAAATTCTTAGAGGCCTTATTACATGAGGAATCCAATCTTCCCCTAGCACTTCCACAATGAAAATATCACTTAGCAATCTTGATTGAAAATAAAAAAGACATAAATTTGTTGGTATTTTGATGATGTTTAGTTGTGATTGTCATTTATGGACACACACTTATTTTATGTATGAGTTAATCTCCACCGGTAATATGTGTTGTATTGTTCACACCGGTATTATATGCCATTGAATGAATAGTCTTTGTTTGTAGAAGACTATCGATGTTTTGCATAAAATGCTTTCCGGTCAAAGCATGACTGAAGACCTCAAGCGGTATGAAGCCCTCAAGCGGAACAAGGACCCCTAGCGGCAGTCAATATTTTTTATCAGAACACTATGTTCCAGTTTACCAGTCTTTGTTTATCGGTATATTGTGCTTAAGAAGTAAAATGGTAGAGTGTGATGAGTTATCATCCACTGACACTTTGGCAGTGCTTCTGTGTCGTGTTACCAAATGTGTCTAGATGCTTTGAACCTAGGAAATTGTAATCCAATCTCATTGGACCGACATGAAATCAGCTTCCTATTTAAGGACATCATGTCTAGGGTTTTTATAGGAATGAATGTATGTGTGTATGTATGTTGAAGAAGTGGAGTTGTTATAGAAGCATCGTGCGATAAAGATTGAACATGAAAAGGATAGAAGACTAAAGTAATGTTGCAATGCATTAACAAAGAGTTGTCAAGGATCTAATCAAGCATTCTATGTTATTGTCTAGATCATTCACTTGTTGATTACTAATCTCTTCGACAAGTCTAAAATCCTTAACCGGGTAGGCTCAGTCAAACCTTTTGTAAATTCTCTAACAAGGTGGTTCACAGTTGTGAATCTGAAATCCTTTAACAAGGTAGTCTTTAACAGGATTTATCTCCTAACAGAGATCTGGATTCCTAACAAGATCTGCTCTGATGAAGAAAATTGTAAGGCCTTAACCAGGCTGACCTTAACTGATCTGACCTTAACCGGTCTGGTTACTATTCTGCAAATAGTTGACTTGTGAGTTTTACTCACCGTGGTTTTTCCCATTTGGGTTTCCATGTCAAAATATCTTGTGTTATGGTGATTGTGCTTATGTGGGTGAATTCTCTATTTTCTATTTGGCTTGTTTGTGTTTTAATCGGTTTATTGTTTAAACTACTATACTAGTCTGTAGTAAAATTGTTTAAGAGTTTTGTTAAAAGTTTGGGCATAGTAATTCACCCCCCCCCCCCCCCCCCACCTCTTAGTATTCATAAAAATTTGGGGATAAAAAATAATCTATATATTTGCATCTTAAAATCCTCCAAAAGAACACAGAGTGTCATCAATTTTGCAAAGCACAGTTCATATATTTTTATTGGTCCTATGCTAACATGTTTGGATTGGACCCTTCTATTTTGGTTCACCTCCATGCATGGTTTTTTTAATGCTAAGTTTCAATTAAGGGAAACTACATTAGATGCATCCTAAAATTGCCCTACTAGTCAAAGAAGAACTACAAAAACTTTTAAATGTTAACTTCATACTCCCAATTGACTATCTTGAATGGATATCCATTATAATTCATGTCAAAAAAGATAAAAGGAATATGCATATGTATAGCCTTCAAATATGTTATTGCATCTTGCCCAAAAGATGATTTTCATCCTTCCAACATTGGCATAATTATTGATCTCGAAGCTAGTTATAAAATGCTATCACTTGTGGATAGTTTTTTGAGTTGTAATCATATTTGAATTGTTATTATAGACCAACACAAAATTTCTTTCATAATTCCCCTGAGGTATCTTTTTCTATCAAGTGACACCTTTAGATGGATAAATGTGGGACCTACTTATCAGAGGGCAATGATAGTTACATTTCATGACATGCTCCATAGAAATTGTGGAAGTTTATTTAGACGATATTTCAAATGGGAAAATAGAAAATAAGAGAATACCACTCATGTCCTTGAATTTATATTTGAATCCTTATATATATATATATATATATATATATATATATATATTAGTTCCAAGAAATTTATTTTTGGTATAACATCAAAAAAATCTTGATCTTTATTATATCTCAATGATATATAGATGTTTATATTTCTAAGTTTGCAACTATCATGGATATGCCACCCCTTTAAAATTTTAAAATAATATAATTGACTTCAAGGAAAGCTACTAGCCATATGAAGATTAATAGCACAACTTTTTACAAATGTCAACCATTTCCCCACCTTCTCAAGAAAAATGGTGGGTTTCAATGGAATGAATCCTACTGAGAATATTTTGATCATATCAAAGACTATATTGCATCACCAACGGTTCTTATGTCTCCTATTAAAATAATCACATACTTCTACATATCAACTATATTAGTCTCCTTGGGCGCACTCTTAGCACAAAATGATAAACAAGATTGTGAGAAAACAATCTATTATCAATCAAACACTCATGAAAAATGAGCTTTCCTATATTTCTATGGAACGGTAATGTTTAGTAGTCTTTTTTGTATACAAAAATTGTGACATTACATGCTTAGTCACCAAGCAAATCTCATTTATTAATTGGATCCATTCAAATGCCTCTTATTCAAAAATTCTCTTACAATTAATATGGCTAAGAGGGTAACGTTGTTAGGTGAATTTGACAGTAAGTTTTAAGATAAAAAAGAAATTAAAGCATAGGTTTCTATGGATCAATCATTTAAGGCACCTCTTATAGATAATCATCCATTCGCTATAGATAATCTTGATGAATCTATCTTTACTATTGAAGAGCCCTCTATATAGAAGTTATGTCTCGATTGTTCTTGTACTAGTCATGGAGCAAGCGTTTGAATCTTGTTTATACTCAAGGAAATTCGATGTTGAAAGCATTTAGATTTAGCTTTCCATGTGCAAACCATGTTGTTGAATATGAAGCTTTTCTTGTTGGTCTTAATATAACAATTCAATGGAATATCCAACACATCCTTGTTCATGGTTATTCTAAACTAATAGTGAAAAAGGTTAATAATGAATATCAAACAAAATATGATGAATTGATCACCTACAAATACATGGCAAATAGTTTCAAGAATAATTTCTTGCAGATCTAGTTGGAAAAACAATCTAGTTGATGATACTATAGCCATAATTGAATGTGTCTTGGATATGCCATAGAATAGTCGACATTCTAAGTTCTTGTTGAGAAATTATTAATACCCACACAATGTCCCTAATTTTGAACTTATATGATAGCTTATTGGTCCTTATTCGCCCTAGTATCATGATATTTACGCTTACCACCATGGTCAAACTTCACCACTTAACCTTTCACATAAATAACACAAAACTTTCCTCCAATGTACACCATACTTCACTATCCTTGGTGATATTTTATATCAAAGAGGCTTTGATAGTTTATTACTAAGGTACTTAAATATGGCATAGGCCAATTTCTTTGATAGATTGTTACTAAGACTACAACTTGTTTACACCATATGAAATAGTTTATGGGATAAAATATTTCCTTCCAATTGAGTTTGAACACAATACATTAAGGTAAAAACTTTAATTCATTATGGACTTATTAGCAGCCCAAAAAAAGAGAATGATGCAACTTAATGCTCTTGATTTTATCTTAAGAGAAACCTTCCATCATATTGAGATAGTGAGAAAATATTAAATTAAGTGGAAAGACCTCTTTATCAAGACAAAAATGTTGCAAAAAGGTGAATGGACTCTCCTTTATGACTCACAATATAAGGATCATAAGATCAAGATGCAAATAAGGTGGTTAGGACCATATTAGGTTGATGAAGTATATCTAAATGGTGCGATTCATTTATCCACTATTGAACCAATCTATTTTTTTTGGCTGGTCAATGTTCACTAATTAAAGATGTACTAAAGGCATTAAACAGAGATTTTTTAATCGAGCAGTTCAAATCACAAACCACAAACATCAAACATGCAGCATTTCAAAAAGATCTTAAATTTTTCACAGCTGTGATTTTTAATATTATTACTCTCATCTTAATAAAATTCTTTCAATATTACATTGTAATTTGTTTGGAACATTTTTGGTCATACTAATTCCAATAGTAGTAGAATGCCTAGTTGCGCTTACACAACCATTAGTCTTGTGTAGTCACAAGTCGAGTGTGCTGACGTTTTTTTTCCAAAATTGCACCCATTAAAACCTAAAGCTTTGCGATTACTTATTCTTGATTTTAAATGTTAGTTTGGCCAATGAACAAAACTCAACCCAAAGGTTGACACCTTTTGCTCTTTAGGCTCTGCTAGACCTAAAGGTATCCCTTATCAAAAATGATATATTATTCAGCAACAAGAAGCAGATATAAAATAATATGCAAGATTTTCTCAAACTGACAGTGTTCTTGACTATCTCACTTCTTAAATCAAAGAACATGGAGAATCCTAAGCTAACAAAGCAAAGAACATAACTGAAAATAAAGTGTTCAAATGATTCATCTTTGAATTCCGATGAATGCTTAGACCTTTGAACAAATAACTACTCAGATCAGTGCTTCATCCGGGCAACAAAGTCAAATACCAAACCATGCAGAGACTCATCATGACACTACAAATTCACATCCAAGGGGCGCCTTTGTATTATTACATTATAGAAACACTCCCACCAATAGACACTTTCTGCAATTCTTCCGAGAAATCCAAAGATGAACATACATTACTCCATATTCCATTTAGACCAGATTAATCCATTCCTTGAATGAAGACAGTAAATGGAAAATGCAACTCAGAAAGACTAAGAAGACCAATATCAATGTCCTTGACATATCAATTTGAAAGCAATGCACACTCATCCATGGAGACAACAACAAAAAATCAATTTATTCAACCTGAAAGAGAACAATATCATGAAGAAATCTGTCTACAAAGTGAGCATATTCTCACTGAAACCTATGTATTACCAAGATTTCCTGTGCATATGTCACAATATTAATGATATCTTTTCTTATTTCCCCTGTAGCAGGATTAAGGTCTTCACTGCAAAATTCACTCCTTTAAATTTCTCTGACTGTGAGACAGCAGTTTGGAAACCGCCGTTCGCGACGGGGAAAACGCGAAACGAAGTTCTCCCGTCACGTTTCTGGTAACATAGCAGTTCATAGGACATTCCGTTACAAAACTCTCTTTAAAAATTTCTTTCATCGGATGAGAAGTCCTTCAAAAATTTAAAAATCATAGTTTTGTCCACATCTTTCAATGATATCACCCCTCGACAAATTAGAGCCCCAAAAACACTTCATAGGACATTCGGTTACAAAACTATCTATGAAAATTGCTTTCATCAGATGAGAAGTCCTTCAAGAATTTAATAATTGTAGGTTTGTTTGCATCTGCTAAGGATATCACCCTTCGACAAATTAGAGCATAAAGTCTTTCAAGTTCTGAGATTCCATAACCTTCGGTACATTTCACAAAATTATCTTCTATTGATTCAATCTGTACTGCCAAGTGATTGCTTATTGGCACTTTGGAAGAGGATTTGTGTTCCGGTTGATTCATTATTTCTTCTTGATTATTTGCCTCACATTGCTGCACACCTTTAAATGCCTCATTTGTCACACTACCATGAAGGCATTTTGTTTTTAGAGTATTCTGCCCAGGTGTATCAATCTCCATGGGTTGTGATCTGTCCTCAGCAAATGGATCAGAGTCCCCAGCCACAACTTTACCTGTAGAAAAAACACATTCTGAGAATTTCAATACAATTGTGCTTCTAATTCTAAATATCCAAAATAAAAAAGGATTACAGGTGGCATGGTGCAAAGCATAATTCCACCTTGATCAGGATCACTATTCTGCTTTGAGCGCTTCAAGACCTCGTAACTTTGAGATACATTCATATCAGGCTGAACGTTGCGTAAGCATTCACTTGCTCTTGTAATATGAACTGGTTGAGCAACAGGATTCGAAGGAAAATTTGTAGTTGAATCCTCTGACAAACGAGTTGGCCCACCCTGAGCAGCAATTTTATCACAAAAGGCAACTAGTGCAGGATCCATTTGGGAAAGCATGCCAAGAATCTGATTATGCGTAAGACAAGGATTAGCAAAGTGAACAATAAATGCTTACTACTTGACATAAAACATTTGAACTTCGATTACTGTATGTCTCTATTATTAGCATATTTAACCATACCGCATCCCTTAGTGCATATGCTCTGCTGACAATTCGAGCTCCATTGTAGTCATCACCATTATATGCCTGTTATGCAAAACTAATGATAGTTATTATCAGGAATGAATGGAAAACAAATTTTTGTTCAACCCCATAAAGCTGATAGGATCATAGGCATGTCCAATCATGCTTACTTTTGCATTGGCTGGAATTAGTTCCACATCTTGCAGGAATGCTGAGCATGTCAAGTAACGTCGATTATCTACTCGCTGCAGTAAAGTAGTGATATCCATTGGATTTTGAACTATTGCATAATAGTCAGGAGCGTCTTCATCCATGACAGGGTAATGGAAGACACTGAACCGTTTTTCATACAGAAGTCTGCACATTGTATGTGGATACATATAAGCACTCAAAATTAATTTTCACTTGGTAAACACATCCTCAACAAATGAATCAAATAATGATTGATGCATCACTACAAAACCTGCTGCAGACATCCCGAAGACACATTCGGAGTCGTCGAATAGCATGCTCCTCTGCTTCTACCTTGGCACGTAGCTCAGTTTCACTTGGTCCTCTTGCTGCTTTTGGTACCTTTGGAAGTTCAGGATTAGAAACATTCTTTTTAGGAGTAACTACTACTTGTTGATCAGGGATAGTAAGAACAGCATCAACCAGTTGCGAGATGAATCTACACCTGTCATCTGAACTTGGTTTTTCTACTTGGTAACTGCACATAAAGCAAAAGAATGTAATCCATTCAGGATTTTACTTCTATTATACTAAACCAAAATAAAATTTGCAATGCATTCAAGGTGTACCAGATACCATCGAATTCATGTACACTCAATTCAATGACAAATTCAATTTATACAGAGCCGGAAGCTAACGAGGTACCTGGTACTCAATGCTATACAGAATGGATTCACATGCCTTAGCATAATCTTGAACAAACTAAGCAGAAAAAATACAAAAACTAAGACAATGATGTCCTTGATACATACATATAGCGACGACCAAACAAGGATGCAGCTTCTCCATCCAATTCATCAGAGGGTACAGAGGAGGTTGCAAGAAGTAATAAAGGAAGGTCTGATGGCAATTCTTCCAGTATAGATAGTAGAACAGCTCTTAGCTGATCATGGGCCTATGAAGCTCAGTGAAACAAACAAAATCAGATATATAGTCATTTTAGGAAGCTCTAGCAATAAAAACAAAGCGATTTCAAATATATCACAGGAAATCCCAAAGGCGTAGAGCTTTAAAAGTATAAGTGTACTAATGTAATGATATACACACCGTCTCCCACCAAAGTTGAAGTTGAGGCAGATACAAGATAGAAGGAGTAGTCCTCCTTGCTTCTCCCACAATGTGTACTAGTGCTTCCTCAGGGGTCCGTGCACTTGGGTCGGACAAAAGTGATGGAAGCCCAAGACAATGCACAGGGAACCTCTCTAATTCGTGTAAAACTGCAGGGCCAATGTGATCCTGGCAAGAAAAGTAGAAATATAGCATCATTCAGAAATGTAGCTAGATTAGAAGCCAGCCAATTCAAAAGTTTTAAAAAACAGACTCATGTTATAGATGTGTAAACATCTATGAAAGCAATTTCTAACCGTACCAAGCCAGCACCCTCCTTCCCACAAAGTAGAAGTCTTGGTCTGTAAACAAATGGAATGGAAGAACCATAGGGAAATCCAAGTAACTTGGCAAGATGGCGAGAACTGTCATTCAGCGAATCTTTTTTATCACCCTTGGCCACTACGTAGAAGATATCAGAAATATAATCACTGATTATTTTTAGTTGTCCTTGTAAGCATGGAGCTATTACTGGGGACAATGGCCTTGACTGTACTGTTGCACCTCTATGGGCAGCAGGAGTAATAGTAGACATAGCTTCCAAGAAATCATGCTTCTCTACTTTCACAGAATCCAAATCTATGACAAACTTATCATCACTAGTGTATATTTGAGGATATTTCTCACGGAAAGCATTAATTGCAGCTTCTGTGCACAAAGCTTTTAAATCAGCACCACAATACCCCATACAAGCTGCTGCTAATTCCATTCTTATTTCCTCTGATAAAGGATTCTTCCACTTTCTTGTGTGGATCTTTAATATCTCAGCTCGTGCTTTACAATCAGGTAAGGAAAATACAAATTCACGATCAAACCGACCAGGCCGACGAAGAGCTCCATCAATAGCATCAATCCTGTTTGTCGCTCCAATAAGCACTACTTGACCTCTAGAGTCTAGACCATCCATTAGAGCAAGAAGCGTAGATACAATAGAATTGTGAATTTGTTCTTGTTTACTAGACCTCACTGGGGCAAGACCATCTATTTCATCAAAAAATATTATGGATGGTTGGTTCCTTTGTGCTTCCAAAAAAAGTAATTTCAGCTGCCGCTCAGCTTCCCCAACCCACTTGCTGAGCACATCAGCTCCCTTTCGCATGTAAAAGTTTACTTTCTGTCCTGCCTTGGAAGCTGCACATGCTAAAGCCCTTGCAATCAACGTTTTTCCAGTTCCCGGAGGACCACACAATAAGACTCCCCTTGGAGGAGAGATGTGATAATTTGCAAAGAAATCAGGATAGAGAAGAGGGAAAAAAACCATTTCTTTCAATGCATCAATGTGGTCAGAAAGCCCTCCAATATCATCAAAACTCACTGTTTCATCAACTTGCAAGGGTTGAATGTCAGCTCCACCTTTTGAACTAGGCTCAGCAGGTTGTGCACCTACACCTCCATAACCAAACGTATCACCTTGGTGTCCCCATCCAGATGCTGCAACTTTCAAACCCCATGCAGTTGCGTTATGCATGTCAAGTCCGCCACAAACCCATTGCTGACCAAAGTTTGTATTTCCCACATGCATCCATGATGACGAACCAACAGGACCCTGATCCATCTCATCCACAAGAAGAGAATCATCTGAATCATCAACTCTTTGTGCACAACGATGTTTTTCCGCCCTTGAGCCACCTCGTCTCGCATCACGTGCATTTTTTATTCCCATTCCTTTATGCAGTACTTTTCGTGGTGGAGACTGCAGTCGTTGGTTTTCTTCTTTTTCAAGAGAAAACCTCCTCGCCTCAGTGCGATTTCGGAGAGCATACCGTCTCCTTCCTTCTTGTTCTTTACCCTCCTCACCCTCTTCCTCAACTTCATCAACTTCATCTTCCTCTCCTTCATCCCCAGCCTCCCCTTTATTTCTATCATCTTCCTCCTCTGTGCATTCCTGGTCTTCAGAATCTTGAGAAGAATGTCGGATGGTTGACTTTCGAGGCCGAAGTCCTTCTCGCCGTGGCAAAGATATAGTATCTCTTGTCCTCTTCTCTTGCATTGGACTGGACTGCTCATCCAGGCTAGGGTTATTCTCAACTTTAATAGTAGCTGGCCGATATGTTCGTCTCTGCAGCCATTGATACCCAAACTTAAAAAATTATGCAACAAAGTATTAGGCAAGAGAAGTTATATCTTCACAAAAACCAGAAACAATGGAGATTGGAGAAAATCCTACCATCAGATCTGCATCCTCTGTGTCTATGTTATCTGTTTCATAATCCTCTAAATTGACAGAATTTGTCCTGTTTCTTGTAGAACGAGGTGGAGTGGACATATGTGACTGCCAGTATAAGCAACTTCAGCATACAAATTTAATCATGAAAGATGCCTACATATTTGACAACGTAACGAGTACAAATTTCTTGGAAAGAGCAGCTGAGAACTCTATCAGTTACCTGCACGTTCATGCTCTCTGTCTGATTCGAAGGACCAGCAGTTTTATGCACCTGAGAAAAGAAATCAAAATAATTTAGAGGCTTTTACCAGATAAATGAGAAATCCACAATGATCTACATAAAAAAGCATAGAATGACGGATGTATTGTAATAAATAAAAGTCTCAAGTATCCATGACCCAAAAAGCACAGATCAATGAGAAGCGAAGAAAATTTTCAAAGTAAAAATGATTTATTATTTAAATCAGCATAAATATTCATCTCTGCCAAGTAAAATACTGAAGAACACTAGCATACTGAAACAAAGAAGAAAATAGACTCAATTTAAAACTTACATAAACAAATTATAGAGCTTTAGTATGGTAGTTGTAGCCTAACACCTTAATTGTGAGATTATCATGCTGACTATGCCTTATAGAATGGGGCCCTTAGAAATTTGTTCACTGAACATTGTTGTTTTGTATGGTAGTTGTAGCCTAACACCTTGGCTCGAGAGATGATAAAACGCTATAACATTTGTAAAGGGGTTTGATATCGTGGCAGATGATTATGTTCAGTCACGCTTGGTACAAATTTTGAACATAACAATTTGTGATAAGCAGTTTGTGAAATGATAAATACTGTTTTTGAGTATCACTTCTGATTGCAGGAGTTATTGTAAGGAAACCACAAATGATGATTTTACTCCATCATTACATACTGTTCATGAGAGGAATACATATATGAGATATGTCTAAATTTATTGATTTATAATTTGTTGGATGAATATGTCTGAATCCCCAATTAGAGGGATAAATTTCCCAAAATGTAGAGGTTGTATTAATTAGAGAATGTGCAAGATGTTTGATCTAGATGACAACATGAGAAGTTAATAATAATAACTTGGCTTAATCTTAACATCCATAAAGAGTATGTATTAATATTGGAAAATGTTTAGTCAATGAGAAATTTCAGTGGGCGGCGTGAATGTCACTGACATCATAGTTACCAAATAGAGGTGGGTAATGAATAAGATCTCAATTAATTAAGTCTGGTATCACTCCTTCGTGTCGTACAGTCTGTAACCATATAGATTGTTATGATTGGATATTGACGTATTGGTAAACTTAGGTGGTAGATTGGTATTAAATATATCACGAATAAATTGAACATGGCTAATATTATCTGTCTGACTGCATTCTCAACATGTTTCCTTTCTCCTCTTATGACGATTTATGGGCAAAATCTCTATACTCATCAAGTTCTTATATTATCACCTCATGGTTTGAGCAATTGTACTCTTACACATTCTTCCTTCCTATATTACTCTTACACATTCTTCCATCCTATAGATTTTCATAGCATCGTCATGTTTCAGTAATCCCTATGTTGTCCTTCCCATGTTATTAGGAGTATGAAACCCATGTTTGCAAAAAGAAGGGCCCAGGTGATTTAAAATAATCACCCCATTTATAAGTACTCATAAAGCATACTCATGGAATAACTAAGCATATTCAATCACATTGAAACATGTAAGATAAGGGGCATTCGTTCAAAACAAAAAGAATTCATGCTGAAAGTTGTCATGCCCCCCGATCTGACATCCCTTATCAGCAAATCTGAATATAAAATTGTCTTACAAAGTAAGACTTAACAATTTTATAAAATCAAACAATGTGCTTTGATCGCCTATAACATACAGTAGGGTTTGTTAATTATCATCAGCCTTAAGGGATCCACCTTTCCTTTCCTATGGTGCAACGATCCTATTCACAAACTATTAGTTAATTAAGAGAAACAGTTCAATCAAACAAGGCATCTCTTAGCAAAAGTCAAATATGAATAGGCAGCGGTCAAAGAGCATGACTCTCTAGCATGGAAAGAGGATATAAAAAGATCGTCTTAGCAATTCAAAAGGGGGGATGAAAGAAATCAGACTCAGATCATCATCGGAAAAAGCCAGACAAATTCAGCTATCGAGAGCCAACATATATTAATAATCTATCTGCGATCTGGTATGAAAAGAATATCAGTTAACGATATGATAATGACTACTTGAATTACTCTTTGAACAGCATATGGGTTGGTTAAGAAATCATATGTTCATATAATTTTGAGCGTATTAATAGGGGCAACTATGCATAATCTTTATATGTGATCATACAATCTCTTATACTGAATTAAGGCAATAATGCATAATCTGTATATGTTGTTTAATACTGTCAACCATAATTAAGAAATAAAGATACAAGGAGGGGAAACGGTGGTGAGGTCCTCTCCGAAGTACGCCACCTCATGGTGGTGACTGAATGGTTCCATGAGGCCAAGGGGGCACAAGGAGTGTTGCCCTTGGGCTTCGGAGGGAAGGATCCTCAGGACACCCTACTGCGGTCATCCGAACTTCCCTATCATGATTGGCTATGGGAGTTAAAGAATTCATATTATAGGGCAGAAGATAAAGGTAGCATGGTGAGGGGAATGGCTACGGGATTCCTCACTAGGTACACCACCCCATGGTAGTGACTGAATGGTCTCATGGGGCCAAGAGGGACAGAGATCTGCTCTTGGGCCTAGGGTAGAGGAACATTCAGGCACCCTAACCTACCCCTTTGTCTTAGTCTCCCTATGGTTGAGATCCATCATTAAGTTTTGCTTATCTTATAATCAGGTTAATGTTCCTAAATCCTAGTAATGAGATCTATGTTTTACTTAGTATATCTAACAATGTTTTGTTTAATTATATTTCAATGATTATCTAACATGTTTGCAGGACCTCAATTGAGGTGATCTAAGTTGGTACATAACCCTACTCCATCTCCTACTTCCTTGGAAATTTGACTTTTAGGCAAACTAGGGCATTTGATAAAAAGGGGACATTACAAGTGGTATCAGAGCATGTTCCTGCCAGCCTGAGGGAATTAATCGATGCAATTAAGCCAACGAACCTTAAGGGCTCTAGAGAGAGAAAAAAGGAAAGCTACAATAGCCATGGAACATGAGTTTAGATCCTTTATGGAGCAAACTACTCAGGCCCTACAAAACATAACAACCACCATAGGCAATCTTAGGACAAATCCAGGGAATGAAAGGGAAAGATCTCCAAGTCAACCAGAGAATAATAATAGGACCACCCGGGAGTCCACCCGTAGAACAAATGCATCACCTTTTCTATTTAGGGAAGAGCCATCCAGAGGTAGTGAAGAAACCCATATCCCTGGCATGAGGGAACTTGCTGCATAATACGCAAGATTAGAACCTGAAATTAAAAGAAGCATTCCCTTCTCTGAATTTTGTGAGGCTGATGCAAGGAGAAACTATAGGAAAAGGAGGACACAGCCTAACTTGGAGATACAAAACAAAGTGGGGAAAATGACCATTACCAACTTCGATGGATCCAGGAAAATCTCAGCTCATTCATGGATTCAAAAATTAGAGACTCGCCTCACCCTTTATCCTATGACCGAAAGGGATGTTATCACATTTGCCGTACTACACCTAAAAGGAACAGCACATGAATGGTGGCATCATATGGCCTAATTACACAAGATCACAAGAATGTTAGGACCTATGATTCCTTCAAGAGAAGACTTATCGAGAGATTTGACCACACCCATCCCTAAAAATATTACAAGGAATTCACGAGGATAAGACAAAGAGGAACTCTTGAGGAATATATCTCAGAATTTCAAAGATTAGCACTTATGGTCTCTAGAATATCTGAGAAAGACTCATCTATCTATTCATAGAAGGACTAACCGGTGCAACCCGAGGACTAGTGAGTGCTTTTGATCCATCTACTCTCCAAGAAGCAATCCTTAAAGCTACTTGGTTGGAGGCCGCTCAAACCAAGGGGTGGGATCATTCTAAAAGGACAACATCAAGAGATAAGCACTTCTATGAAAAGGACAAGAACAAGAATATTTACCTCTCCCATGACGAACGAGAAGAACTAAGGAAGAAAGGCCTATGTTTTGATTGCAAGAAGAAATGGGAACAGGGACACACTTGTAAACAAGATGAAACCCAAGAAGAAAAGTTATGCTTTAAATGTAAAGAGGTATGGGGGCCTGGACATAATTGCACTTGAAGGGGCCTTAAAAGTAAACACTTGTGCTACAAGTGCAAAGAGAAGTGGGAACTAGGACACATGCGGGAAGAAAAGCCAGCTACGTATAATAGGGACAACATCAGATGAAGAAGTAGAGGGTAGCTTGAACAAGAAAATAAGATACGACAAAGGAGGTCTTAAGAGCAGCCCATCAGAAGAAAAGGGGATAATTAACAAATGGAGCTTTGTGGAGGAACCAATCTAGCAATCCCAATGCCCTCATATTCCTAAGATTTCCTCAATAAAAATTGTAATATGTCAACTCATAAGATGCCAAAGCTTCCTTGTCAAGTAATTATGGATCATGTGCATACTCCATGTTCGATGTATGTCTACTCCATGAGTATCTATGATTACCATAAAATCTAGAATATGAGAATAGCAAGAGAAAAAGACTCACCAAGATAACGAACGTGCAAACATGTTGCCAACCTAATTAGTTTTCCAAGTACAATTGGATGGCCTTGATCCTTTTCCTCTAGAAGAGAGAAAACTTGTCTTAAGTTAAATCTTGCTAGTTTGGAACTATTTCAATTAAAGGAGGAAACTCGTGGGTCTTAATTCAAATCTACAACTTATGATGATATTTGAGAAGTACAAGGTGGGTTAGGATTCATGATCATTCTACTATTGCTTGAGGACAAGCAATTTTGGGAGGGGTAGACTGTCATGCCCCCCGATCTGACATCCCTTATCAGCAAATCTGAATATAAAATTGTCTTACAAAGTAAGACTTAACAATTTTATAAAATCAAACAATGTGCTTTGATCGCCTATAACATACAGTAGGGTTTGTTAATTATCATCAGCCTTAAGGGATCCACCTTTCCTTTCCTATGGTGCAACGATCCTATTCACAAACTATTAGTTAATTAAGAGAAACAGTTCAATCAAACAAGGCATCTCTTAGCAAAAGTCAAATATGAATAGGCAGCGGTCAAAGAGCATGACTCTCTAGCATGGAAAGAGGATATAAAAAGATCGTCTTAGCAATTCAAAAGGGGGGATGAAAGAAATCAGACTCGGATCATCATCGGAAAAAGCCAGACAAATTCAGATATCGAGAGCCAACATATATTAATAATCTATCTGCGATCTGGTATGAAAAGAATATCAGTTAACGATATGATAATGACTACTTGAATTACTCTTTGAACAGCATATGGGTTAGTTAAGAAATCATATGTTCATATAATTTTGAGTGTATTAATAGGGGCAACTATGCATAATCTTTATATGAGATCATACAATCTCTTATACTGAATTAAGGCAATAATGCATAATCTGTATATGTTGTTTAATACTGTCAACCATAATTAAGAAATAAAGATACAAGGAGGGGAAACGGTGGTGAGGTCCTCTCCGAAGTACGCCACCTCATGGTGGTGACTGAATGGTTCCATGAGGCCAAGGGGGCACAAGGAGTGTTGCCCTTGGGCTTCGGAGGGAAGGATCCTCAGGACACCCTACTGCGGTCATCCGAACTTCCCTATCATGATTGGCTATGGGAGTTAAAGAATTCATATTATAGGGCAGAAGATAAAGGTAGCATGGTGAGGGGAACGGCTACGGGATTCCTCACTAGGTACGCCACCCCATGGTAGTGACTGAATGGTCCCATGGGGCCAAGAGGGACAGAGATCTGCTCTTGGGCCTAGGGTAGAGGAACATTCAGGCACCCTAACCTACCCCTTTGTCGTAGTCTCCCTATGGTTGAGATCCATCATTAAGTTTTGCTTATCTTATAATCAAGTTAATGTTCCTAAATCCTAGTAATGAGATCTATGTTTTACTTAGTATATCTAACAATGTTTTGTTTAATTATATTTCAATGATTATCTAACATGTTTGCAGGACCTCAATTGAGGTGATCTAAGTTGGTACATAACCCTACTCCATCTCCTACTTCCTTGGAAATTTGACTTTTAGGCAAACTAGGGCATTTGATAAAAAGGGGACATTACAAAAGTACATGAAACAATTGCATAAGATACAAAGCACATCCATGGATGAACACATGGGAGGCAATACACATAGAGGCGGAAGCATACATGAGAAAGGTATACAGAAACACTTTATGAATGAATCCAATACATCAAGTATGAAGCATACGGATGAATACATAAGGCATGAGTCATACACACGAATACACGTAAGGTGTAAAGTACAAAGTATACAAATGAATTACATAAGGCAAGAAGCATCCATGCAAAACATAGAATATACACATAAGGCACGAATACATGTAAAGCATGAAGTGTACACATGAAGTATACACATGAATTCACTTAAGGCATGAAGCAAGTATACATAAGTACCATAAGACATGAAGTGCACACAGGCATGAAATATAATCCAAGAAATTATAATAATGTCCACCATTAACAAAGAATTTGGTTTACATTTATATGATTTATTTCTTCATTTGGCTACAAACACTGCATTGTTATTGACATGTCTTTACAATAAGTGTTCATTAACTATGATATCAACTGAAGCTGTTAAGACTTAAGAATATAACAGCAAATGCCCCTGGAGCAGGGGATTATTCTACCCTATGTAAAGCTGAAAAAGTTATATATCTTCCAAACTTCAAGTTCATGGACAATCAGATAACTTCATAGACATATAAAAAGAAAATTAGGACAACTCCTATACTAGATCACCACCAAACAAGACACCATTTTGATGTATGAGAGTACACTCATGCAAGCATTTTCCACTAGATGATTTGTTTTTTCCATTTACCTTATGTTGCTTTGAACTATACAACCCTACCCGCTCCAAATTTATAAATAAGACATCAGTTATGTTCCATAACAAAACCTAAGCCATTGCAAAAATTAAAACAGAGACGCATTGTAAGAGATTGACTTACACTTAAATAAGCTGCATTGCGTAGATTAGGTGTGGGCTGCAGCATTTCGGCGAGGCGGGACGCCGATACAAGGCACCTTTTCTTGAGCTTGGGACTATGCTCGTGCTTATGCTTGTCATGATACATCTGCAGGCTGTGGTTGAGATTCTGCCTCTTGCGCAGGGCTCTCTTTTGCGAATTCTTCTTCTCCTTCTGTTTCTGTTTCTTTGACTCTCCACTGCGTTTTGCGGGCGAAGGGGAGGTTGACGCTTTTCCATCCATAGCTCATACAAAACAAAGCAGCTGCAGACAGCGATCTGCAGACAGCGACTCTTTCTTCTTCTTTGTTTTTTTGTTGTTAAGACAGCGACTCTTTCTTCTTCTTTGTTTTTTTTTTGTTAAGACATAACTTTGTAGTGCCTCTTTATTAGTTCACAAAACAGGCGGCAAAGAAGTGAATTAACCACTGGTTTTCTTACATTAATTACCTAATACCTGCTGATACCTGCACAGCCTGTACTGTTATTGAATTCCCGCGATGTCAAAAAAAATTTCTTTATAAATCTACAACAAAGGTAGGTGCTTCTTCGTGCTTCTTCTTATTAATTTTATTCACTTGTGAATTATGTTTTTATTAAAGATTATATATATAATAGTTTAGATTATTTTATTCACTTGAGAATTATAACATTTAGAAGATTATATATTTTTTATAATATTATTGTATATATTGTCTAGATTGGTAAAGGTAGATGCTTCTTCTTATTATTAATTTTATTCACTTGAAAATTATGTTTTTATTAAAGATTATATATAGATAGTAGTTTAGATTATTTTATTCACTTGAGAATTATCGCATTTAGAAGATTATATTTTTTTTTATAATATTATTGTATATATTATATAAATTGGTATAAATATTTTCAATATTCTTGAGAAAATCTAAAATGATATCAATTTTTAAGCTATTTCATTTATTAAAATTTATTTTATTTTATTGCAAACTATTATATTTACTATTATTTTACAAAATATCAAAAAACATATTTTATTAAAAGAAATTAATTTTCCTTAAGATCTGTCAATATTTTTTTAGATTCATTTTTAAAATTTTATTTTTATTTATTTTCAATATTTTTAATTAATTATTTATTTTAAATACAATTATCTAAAAATATATCTGTATTTTAAAATTTTATTTCTATTTGTTCTTTATTTGATTTAATATAAACATAATAATTTCAAAATAATTAAAAAATAAATAGAATTTTTTTAAAATTAAACTATAATTTTTAGATAAATATAGAAATACAATTGTTTAAACTAAATAATAAAAAGAAATATTGAAAATAAATCAACTTTTTGATGTCTAAATGGTTGTCAAATTGAAGATACAAAATAAAGTTCTTTGTTAACGTATTCACACCTTTACACTCTACCTTTGCTACCATTGTACAATGATTCCTTTCCTCCTCAATTTAGAAAGTGCTCTATATGATTGAAAGTAAGGAAGGCTTAAGAACTAGCATATATACCTTAAGTTGTAATTTAATCTATATAAAATAGATTAAATTAAAATTTAAGGTATATATGTTATCCAGAGTTGTGCGGCATGATATGGAAAACATAAAATAAATCAATATATAATTTTATATAGTACCTTTCTATTAAAATAAATTATATTATTATATTATTACACAAAGATATATGAAATTTTATATATCTATTTAGACTATTTTTTATAATATATATGTGTTGCAAGATCAAAGCAGATACTAAAATCTAAGATATATTAAACTTTATTTAATCATGAGTATTATGGTTATGGTTGGTGATAGGGTTAAGGTTAGTGTTATTGTCAGGGTTTAACGTTTACATCATGGTTCGGATTAGGTCTACGATTAGGGTTAGAGTTTACCGTTAGGCTTATGATAATGATTAGGATTTCTATCATGGTTAAGGTTAGCATCAACATTAGGGTTTGGTTTTGGTCGAGGATTATGGTTACGTTAGGGTTTAGGATTACAATTTGGATTGTGTTTAGGATTAGGGTTATGGACGCGGTTTAATATTAGGGACATTTATGGTTAGGGTTTAGTGTCAGGGTTACAATTATGTTTAGGGTTTACATCAAAGTTAGGGTTAGGATAAGCATAATAGTACATTATTTATCTTTAAAAGATGTCAATTATGACATAAACCTAATTTGTTAGTTTCTCTGCGATTTAATTGAACAATCAGGTTATGATGAGAATTTAAATGATATAATAGCTATGTTTAATTATACAATCAGATTTATTTATCTTGCTCGGTAAAGGGAATATAGTCGTTTTGTATTAATATAAGCAAAAATTTACATCTTAAAAAATAAACCTTCTCGGATCTCTTTAAATCATATATTGAGCCATATCACTACTAATTTATCTCAGAGGAGACTTCTAAGCTACAACAATCCCTAAATAGAAAAATAGGGATGGAAACCATAGTAGATCTACTATCTCTGACAATTAATAAAGCCAGAGATAATTTAATATCATATCTCGACCATACATACCTTTCTAAATATTATCATGTATATATTATCAACACCATGATAGGGCTATAAGTCAATATAGGGCTCACTCCCTCCCTAGAACTGGGCCTTCCTCATATTCTTCACTGTTGTTGCTACTCCCGCTCTCTGAGAAAGGATCATCTTTGTCACACCTTCCAGTCAAACGTTTGAACTCACGAACCCACTATAGAGTGACATCAATATCATCCCCTATAGGGGGAACCAAAACTCCATCATCTGCAAATCCCATAAATTTTTTGATAAAGTCTAAGCATCTTCTCTTCAAATGAATACTCACTTCCCAACACTCTTGATCCCATATGAAAAGTATTGGAAACCTAGGCCTTGGGACTCCATTCCTACTTGCTAACCCGTAAAAGGAAGATGGAGGGATAGTAAGGTTGTGATCGTTCTCATAGAGAGCTCTGTCCATATCCCCTAAAAAGCCTGCCTTAAAAATCCTCAAACATAATTAGATTTTGCTACCACTTTGGATTCCCCCAATTTCAAGATAGTAGCCAAGCAATGAGTCGGGATGTCGGTATTGACTCTATACCTATGGTTGGCTATGAGAAACTGAACTCCTGGAGTATGTCACAAATTACATCCAACAAGAGTGGATGTGAAATATTTGTCACTTGTTGAAGCATTTTACTTGTGATAGGACCCAAGAGTGCCATTTATCGCTTCTTCGCTACCAGCCTGATATTAGAATCCACTGAAATTATCCACATAGCTTTGCTAAACACAAAGAGAAAATGAATGAAGAATGGTTATAAAATCTCGATTTAATAGAGGCGATGAAGTTTCTCACACAAAATTTACATCCCATAATGAATGCTTGGAGACATACAAAATAAATCTATTGCAATATCTGTATCCAACTCCACTCGTGTGATCACTGTAAGACTTTAGGCTAAAGAGTTGGCAAGGGAGTACTTCCTTCGACATATCTGGCAAAAAGTTCTTGAATCCTCGCTCAATTACGTTATATGATGATGCTATGATCGCATGCTTTCTTACTCATCAATACTTTCCCTAACAATTTGTCTACATCACTTCACTTCTTATTACTTTTTACTTTTTAAATAAAATATGCCCGTTCTTATTATTGATGATGTGTCCTTCCAACTTAAATCACTATGGGCCTAGAAGTCTCCATTTTAATTTTCAAAATTCGGATTGAATTCCCGCTCCAAAGGATTTTAAAACCTTACCAAACCAAAACTAATAAAAATAATTGACAAACCAAACATGACTTAAAGTAAATACTCTACATCTATACGAATACTGTCTGCTGCTTTATTAACCAAAACATTTGCTGCCCAATTTCCTTCCTTGTAAATATGGCTGAAAACCACTCTGCTTCAAAGGAGCTAACAATACTTAAAGCTTTTTTTAATAATGCATTTAATATTTAATTTGGTGTTATCTCTCTTCTCAATTCATTGATTGTTGGTACCCTATTCTAAAGGCTCTGTCATTTTATCTATGATCCTTCCATCCCATTTTGAAATAAAAAATCCAGCACCTAATATTCCTCGATTTCCTCTGGCTACTCCATCAAAGTTTAATTTATACCATCCCTCCTTGGGCAGTTCCCATTTACATTCCAATCTATCCCGATTACTAGCTAATAGGGATAACTTTAAGAAACCACCCCCCGATCAAAAGTGTAAAATCCTTTCGAATCAAACATTATTTTTTGGGGGGAAATTTCATATTGATGGCGAAATTTTTTTCAAATTTGAAAAAAATAATAATTTGTATTGGCGGATTTTTTTTTAGGGTATGAAAATTCCATAAAATCCTAGCGAATAATTCATTATTGTGTGGGGAAATATATATAATGTATGAGGCAAATGTTTTTCATTTAAAGGAAAATATATATAAGTGTATAGGTGAAAAGTTATACTCCGAAGGAAAAATCATTTAAGTGTATTAGCGATTTTTTTTTTTTTTTTTAATCGATAAGTGCTATCTTTTATGGGGATAGCTCCCTATATTACTTGAAAATTTTGAAATTACATTGTAATAGATATTCATATACCCTAAGACCATTTAAATCAACCCAAATACATATATAAAATACTTTGCTTAATAGGCCCATACGGTTATCCCTCCTGCTACTTCCAAATTTCCTCCACTGACCCAAACGCAAAACCGGGGTTACATCTGACCTCCTATGGCTTGGTATATCACAACGGCATGCTCACCTATCGCGATTGCTTTACGTGTGGAACTCTCCGGAAGCCACCACTCTTCTGTCTCAGTGATCCTGTGAAATGGTTCAAGGTTTCCATTGAAGATTGCGCATCTAAAAACTTCCCATACCTCATCCCCAAAATTCTTCCTTCTCTCCCGCTCTTCCCTCCACACTTCTCTGTGGACCATCTCTCGAATCTCCTCACTGCTCACAGAAGCCTCCTCTCCTCCATCACTACTCTCACTATCTTCTCCTTTAACAACATCGTCACCATCACTCTCTTCCTCATCCTCAGAGTCCGATCGAAGGTAATTTTGAAATTGAAAATAAACCTTCAGTATACTAACTCTGACTCCTTCCTCCAAACCCAGAATGGCTTCTGCTACCGTATCTACTATGAAGGGTTTAATGAAACCTGCTATTAATTCAACCACTTTTTCCTTTGTTTCAATGATATCCGCCAAAGGAAGAAGAACAGCTTCCAGCACCAAAGCATCGCACCAGTGTCTGTCAGTGTTTAAGGTAATGCCCACAAGCCCCCTAATGGATTCATAAACATTTTCTTCAGTATTGAACAAGTTTTTCAATTGTGCGATCAATGCATTTTCACAGTTAACACAACTGATCCTTCCGAAAAAGCCATATTTAGCACAAATCCTTCTAGTCTCCCCTAAGACCTTGTCCAAAAAATCACTTGGCAAAAAAGCCTTCACCTTCGCCTTAAAAGGATGGAAAATGATTTGGCAATTTCTAACTTTGTCCTCTTTCTGCTAGAATCTTACTGACTGAATTCATATCTTTTCTGAGTTTTCTTTTTTGAACTATCTGAGCCTCTCGGGAGCCATGTGACTTCCTAGATCCCACTTATTGGTACCCGAGCATAATCTTTTCTTGCTTGACTCTTCTTTTAGTCTCTGTCTAAACGTTTTTCTTTAAGAAAAGTTCTCAGATGTGACAAGCCCATAATGCTATGTGCAATCGAGGCATGATTGAAACCTTCACGTTTGTCCTCGATGCACCCTTCTTTTCACAGAAAATCTTTGTCAACCGATTCCAGTTTTAGGAAATCTGCCTCTGTCTGCAGCAAGGATCTCTATCAATCTGTCTGGTAGCTCCTCCTTCTCTGTCAATTGTATTGAGTCATCACATTCGATGCCTCTATTAGCCAGCCAGTCCATTGCTGCGTTGCCCTCTCGGTAGATGTGTTTGAGGGTGAAATTGTTTAAACTTTCGCTTATTTTATGGATATTGGGTCGTACCGCCTCCAGTTTCCAGTTTTCAAAATTCTTATTTGAAATGCCATTCAGGATAATTTGTGAGTCTCCCTCAACATTTACATCCTGAATGCCGTGTGCCACACACCATTCCATTCCAGCTAGTAATCCCACCAATTCTGCCATGTTGTTTGTATTGATTCCCAGTGAACCATATTTTGCCCCTACAAAATTGCCAAACTCATTCCTTATAATGGCACCGTATCCAAATTTTCCTGGGTTGCCTCGGATAGCACCATCAAAGTTCATCTTGAAGTTTCCTATCTTTGGAGGAATCCATACTACACTGGCTCTATTCTGCTTCTTCTCCATTAGTTTGTATCCACTATTTTTTGTTAAATTCCAGTGTCTTTCCATCTCTTTGTCCCAAGAAGAATACATACAATACTTCCCTCCCACTACTTTCACATTGATTACCTCTTCTATGGCTCTTTTTATTTTTGGAATTAGCATATCATAAGACAGAGCTTCCTCATTAAATACTCTTTTGTTTCTTTCCTTCCATATATGCCACACAAGCAGCGATGGACTTACCACCCACAGTATACTCCATTTTGATTTATTGATATTGGTTGGCCATGATAATAAAAAACTTTTTAATTTAGATTTCTCACTGATCCAAACTGCATTTTATCCAATAGCCAATCTCAGACTTTTTTAGAGTACGAGCACCAAAGTAAAAGATGATCCGCTGTCTCTTCATTTTCCTTGCATAGGATGCATACACTTGGTCCAGCAATTCCAATAGTTCTCAATCTGTCCCCTGTTAATATGCGGCCATGCAAAGCTGTCCATAGGAATGCCCCTGCCTTAGGCAATACTAATTTATGCCAACACAACTCTGAGGGCCATTCCACATTCTTTATTCTGTTCCTAAGGATCTCATATCCCAGATTGACTTTATATTTGCCAGTTTTAGAAACACTCCATAGTAACTGATCTTCTTCGTTAAGATATATAATTTTTTTTTTCCTGTTTAGAATGTCTTTTAACTGCGTGTTCTTTTCCATCTTCCATTCCCCAACTGATTTCCATTTAATCCAATCCAATTCCTTCTGCCCTTCCAAAATATAATCCGTCGCATAATAGCCTACCTCTGTTTCCACTTCATAAATCCATGCCTTGTCGTCTATTTCTTCTGCTAAAGAAATGTCACCATTCCATGAATCTCTCCAAAATTTTTCCTTTCCACCATTTCCTATTTTCCATGTCAAGTGCTCTGTTAATATACTTCTGCTTTCCCAAATATGTTTCCAAATTGGGGATCCCTTAATTGAGTTGGCCACTATAAATATCCTTTCTGCTTAGGTTGAATCCAAATATTTAGCAGCCATAATCTTACACCATGATTTATGAGGTTGAGAACACATTTTCCATGCTAATTTAGCCCCAAGAGCTTGATTGTGCAAATCCATTTTTCTTAGACCCGCTCCTCCCTCCAATTTTATTAAATAGGTTGTATCCCAGTTGATGAGAGGAAACTTCTTTTTCTCCTGAGCTCCTTCCCACAAAAACTTTTTGAATAGACTGTCTAATTCTTTTGCTGCCTTAAATGATAGCCTAAAGCATGACATTTGGTAAGTGGGAATCGCAGAAAGAACAGATTTAATCATCTGGATTCTACCTGCCTGAGTTAACCACTTGTTCTTCCAGGAAGAGGCCTTTACTTGACATTTGTTGATAACGTCCTCCCACATTTTGTTCTGTTGTTTGCCGGGATCTAGCTGAACCCCTAAGTATTTTAGTGGAAAGTTACGTTGAGGATAGCCCATGATTTCCTTTATTTTACTTTGCATTCTCTCATTAGTATTGAAGAAATATATCATTGATTTCTCCTTGTTCATACTCTACCCCGAGCCTATTTCATAGTCATTCAGAAGCTTCTTAATAACCATTGCTTCCTTTTCAGTGGCTTCCCCAAAGAGAATTGTATCATCAGCAAATTGGGAGTGGGAGATAGGATCAATACTGTTATGAATGAATGCTCCTTTCCATAAACCCTTTTTAACTAAACTCTTGACATTTCTATCCAGAATCTCAGCCATTAATACAAACAAAAAGGGAGACAATGGATCTCCTTGTCTAATACCTTTTGAAGCTTGAAAAAAACCTACTATAGAACCATTTACAATGATGGAGTATGATACTGACGATACACAGTGTTTTATACAATTTATCCATTTAGAATCAAAACCAAATCTTTCAAGAACTGAAAAGAGGAAAAGCCAATTTACCCGATCATATGCCTTACTGACATCCAGTTTTATCACCATCCCCTGTGTCTTGTTCCTTTTCATCGAGTGTATAGTTTCAGCAACCGTGATTATGCTATCGGCAATTTCTCTCCCAAGAGTAAAACCATTTTGTTCTGGAGATACTAGCTTATCTAAAACCATCTTCAATCTATTAACCATGACTTTGGATATGATTTTATATATTGTATTGCACAAAGATATTGGCCTATAATCTGCTATACTTAGGCAATTTTGCTTTTTTGGAATCAGGGCTATCAGAGTATTATTTATTTCTTTAAAAAATTTGCCTCTCCTTCTAAATTCCTCCACCACCATCCAAATGTCATCTCCCATAAATTTCAAGCACTTCTGATACACCTCCATCAAATGTTGCCTTTTTAACTTCATCTTTTGAAATTGGGGCCAAAAGAGCAGCATTATCCTCATCCATAATCTGTTTGTCAATGATGTCTAGTAGATAATCAATTGTTTCATTTCTCTCCCCCTCCAAAGTTCCCAAGTTGTCTTCAAAATATTTGACTGCAATGTTCTCCACATCTTCTGCTCTACCAACCATTTTACCCTAGATATCTTTCAGTTGATTAATTCTATTTTTATTCCTTTTTGCTTTAAATGAGGCATGAAAAATTTTAGAATTTGAGTCCCCTGCGTCTATCCATAATTCCCTAGATTTGTCCCTCCAATACATTTCTTCTCTCAGGAGTATTTCTGCCAGTTCCACTTTAAGGGAATTCTCTTCATGGAATTCTTCATTCGTCATCCCCTTCTCTATCACCAGATTATTAATCCTATTTAGTTCCTCTTCCACTCTGATTTTTTTAGCAAAGATGTTCTTGAAGGAAGCCACATTCCATATTTTGATCTTGTTTTTGAGATATTTTAACTTTTGAACAAAACAAAAACTAGGAGTGCCTTTAATATCTTTACATTCTTTCCACCATTTTTCCATGTTTTCTTCAAAGTTTGAATCTCTCCACCACATGCTTAAGAACTTGAAGTTGCCTTTCACCTTCATCAATGGTATTGTGCAAGTTAACTGAACCGGGTAATGGTCTGAAAGTGTTATGGGCTGGATTTTTGATTCCAGATCAAAACTAGCTCTTATCCAAAATGAACCAACAAATATTTTGTCCAATCTCTCGAAAATTCTGCAAACGTTTGCCCTCCTATTGGTCCAAGTGAAATTTCCAGTTTTAGGAACAACATCAAAAAGGTTATTATTTTCTACAAAATCTCTGAAATCTTCCATCACTCGGGTATTCATTCTTAAACCTCCACATTTTTCATCATTGTTGAGGATTGCATTAAAATCTCTTGCTACAATTGTTTTCTCCAGATCGAACATTCTGATCTGATCTGTAATTTCTTTCCAAACCCTTTTCTTTTCCTTTGTCTTTGTCAGTCCATAAACATTGATTAGGGAGAATTCCAAATCTTCCTGCAATGTTCTTACTTTACAGTGCATCCAGTTATCTTGCTTATTAATCAATTCTACTATCACTTTATCTGGATTCCATAGAGTCGCCAGTCCACCCATGGAGCCTTTTGCCTCTTGAAAGACACTATCCCACATCCTACTTAAAGATTTGAAAAAGAAAGCTTTTTCTTCATTGAGCTTGGTCTCTTGCAACATGATGATGTCTCCTGAAATTCTTTGAAAAACCCTCTTGACCAAGCGTTTTTTGTCAGGGGTCAATAGACCCCTGACATTCCATGTTGTTATTTTCATTGATTTCCAAGGGAGACTCCTCCTCCCTTGGTTTTCTTTATGTAATCGAGTACACCAATAATACCCTTCTCTTTGGCTCTATCCTCTCTCTTCTGTTTATTGCTTCTTCTGCCCCTTATAGTGTATTAGTGATTTTTATCTACCATTTGAAAATTATTTAATTTTATTGGCTAATATTTTGTTATTTATGGAAAACTAAATATTTTATTGGCAATTTCATAAATTCATTGCCATTTTCGTTATCTATTAATAGCCATTTTTTGTTATCTAATTAATGCAACATCGCGTCGAGTTCGAACTCTACACGTTGTACATATACAAGCTTAGATTATTTTATTTACTTGAGAATAATCGCATTTAGAATATTGTATATTTTTTATAATATTATTGTATACATTATATAAATTGGTATAGGTATTTTCAATAGTCTTGATAAAATCTAAAATGATATCAGTTTTAAAGCTATTTCATTTATTAAAATTTATTTTATTTTATTTCAAACTATTATATTTACTATTATTTTATAAAATATAAAAAAACATATTTTATTAAAAGAAATTAATTTTCCTTAAGATCTGTTAATAATTTTTTTTATATTTAATAAATTTTAATTATGAAATAATAGATTTATTTTTTAAAATTTTATTTTAATTTATTTTCAATATTTTTAATTAATTATTTAATTTAAAAAATTATATTTATACAATTATCTAATAATATTAGTGTAGACACCTAAAAATATCTCATTAATTCTACACTAATTATTCATCTATTTAATTAAGTAATTCTTTAATTATTTGATTAAGTTAAATATTTATTCTGATCAGAACATTTAACATTTTTAATTATCAAATTCTTATCATTTCATCATTTAATCAATTAACCCTATCTCAATTATTAATTAAATATCAATTATTTAATTAATTGCAAAAATTTCCTTAGTTAAATAATCTTTATGATTTAATTAATTCAATTTCCTATGATTAAATAATTTCATTTCAGTTAATTAATTAATTAATTCTTCCAATCCCCAAATTATAATTCCAATTAATTCCATCTAATTTCATGTCATTTTCCCCTAATTCGAATTTCACTTCATTTCAATTAATTTCATTTCTTCCAAATTCATTTTTCACCAAATCTGAATTTCAGTTACTTTCATGTGCATTTTAGCATTCAAAAGTCCAAATTCAAATCCAAATTGAAAATGAAAATCAAATTCAACTTTAAATTCCTACAACACATGCTAAAATCTAAACTGATTGATCAAATCTGTTATCTAATTAGTTAACGCAACTAACTCATCAATCACCCTTTTTAACTCTCAATCACCTTTTCTGAATGATCAATTAATCTACTTATCTCTCCAATCAATTCAGGCATCTGATTCATCAACTCAGTCAACTAGCTAATCTATTCAGTCTACTAGTTAATCGATTGAGTTGACTCCTCAATCAAATATGTTAACAGATCAATCTAATGAGTTAACAGATCAATCAGTTTTAGTTGTCTATCAATCAACACTTGAGTTCAAATTCTCACCTTCTTTGTGTTGAAAATATATAAATTCAACCTCTTTTTCTCAATTCAAGCTAGAATTAGAGTCTTCAAAGTTATTGTCCATCTTATGCAAGAAATCAGTGCAATACCTAAGAGCCACCTACACCAACAATTATGGAGAAGAACAATGGAAGCACAAGTGGAGAATATGGAGTTTTAATTTAGTTTAATCTTTCTATTTCTATCATTTATTTCATTATACAGTGTTTAAAATCGATTTAATTAGTTAAGGATTTTGTGATTCGTCCTTTTAGTCTAATTAGCTTCGATTTCATGATTTCATACATGAGAACAATTGGTGAACCTGACATGAATCAGATCTAACATTCCTCTATTGTTTTAATTGGTTTTGCAGATACGTGCGTGCACAAAAAACCAGAATCCACAATAGATCAGACATAAATTCGCAATTGCAAATATTTATCCACAATTGCCATCAAAATCCATTGCAATTGACAGTAAAATCCACTGCAATTGCTCAAAAAAGGGGAAAAATAATTGTTTATTTGTTGTTTCTTAATTAGTTGATCTTGCGCACCTAACCCATAAAAATCTTTCAATTCTGAGAATTTTTTATTTTTTGCATAAAATGTGTCTAATCCAATGGTAGGAAAGGTAACCTTCGAAATCTCAAGTGCAAGGAGGGAAAGACAAGATAGGATAGAACAAAGAGCATACAAAAGACTCCTAAAAGAAGATAGAGAGCTTCGCGAAATTGAAGAAAAAGAAGCAATCGCCCAATATCATAGAAGCATCCATTGATTCATTGCCAAATACAAATTTTATGACGACATTAATGTGATGGCTCGTGTGATTTTGGATAACATCATTACAGAATCAAATTTCTATCTTCTGTCTTTTGTTGTTGTTTATTTAAAAATAAATAAAAAATTTATTTTTGCATTTAACTAATGAGCGATTAACCTGATATTGCTACACAATTGCTCAAATATCAATTTGCAATTTCTATCACAATAATTCGCAATTGCTAGTTTAGGTTTTTTGCATTCTATCTCTATTTAGTTATGGTTTTTATCAAGATTGCTCTCTATTTGTGAAAATATATAGATTTTTAACTAAGAAAATTAGGCTGGATAGCCCACCATATGTCTACTAACGTTATTTTCTCTGCAGGGTTAGAGTAGAAAAATTCTTTTGGTGTTGTTAAAAAGAACAATACAATTTCCATCATTTCTATGACAGTTAAAATGAACCCCATGCCTTTTTGGAGTAACATCTCTAATGTTTAGAAAACATTGCAATGAAGGTTTAAAAGGAATCATTATTCTTCCTGTCTTCAAGGTGATAGGTGCTCTCCCCTTTTTTGGGTAATCAAAAAGTTATACCCACCTTTTTCATGCTTTATTTCATTTTCTACATTAGGATAACACCTTTAGAAGGCTCGCCTCCCAAGTATCCCATAAGGCCAAGTGAGAGGGAACGACCTAAGTGGCAATGACTAAAGCCAAGTAATCCAAGACACTCTAAATAAATGTGTATGTGATAAAAATCATATGCGATGAGTGTTACATGTTGTCACAACAACATTATGCCTCCCTCAGTGCCTATACGGTACGTTAAAATCTGTAGAGTGTAACTTCTACAGACTGGGAGACCTCCCTCAACAGAGTGTAAAACAATGCTGATTGTGACCACTTGAACGAAACTCTTTCTAAACACCTTAGAAATTAGAAGCCCAACTAAGTCAGTAACTAGACACTTGGATTATCACAGTGCAAGGGTGGGGAACAATTTCCCCCCAAGACACTTACCATATATCTCCTAGGATAATAGGCCAATTGAGGAGCAATCTGCTTTGGTCTAATTTCCTAAAAAAGGTTAAAAAATGGGCGCACCCTAGGGTGTGACAGGGTTGTTTGAGCTAATGGAGTATCAAGATGTGGTTTGTGGTAATACTTGTGACCTTTTGACCATTAGGAGAGTCTGCTTGATGTTCTATCGATTGACCAATTACAACGAAAACAAAATGGGGTTTTGAAAAAGACTCCAATATTCATGAGAATTTGAAAAAGCTCTTTAAACAAGTATTATTTATGTGTTATTATTCTTTTTGATGTGTCTATTGTGTCCTTTGCTACATTTCACCAAATTCAAACATTTTATAAAATACCAAACACAAAGTGGAACCTCAACCAGGTTTAGTCAAAACATCAACAAGATCAAGTCCCTCAACAAAGTCAAGTGTCAAGATCAATGCCAACATCAAACCAAAACTTTTGCAAAATTCAAAGATGAAAAACATGTCTTTCTCAAGTGATCTTAAGTCGTAGACATCTAGTTAATGTATAAGTCCTTTAGTGTCATCATACTGCACAAAGTTTTTGCACAAGTCCTCACATCACAAAAAGAGTAGTCTTCAATCAAGTTGCATCCACTCATATAGAATTAAGTATTGCATTAGAGTCTAAGAAACATACCTCAATACATGGGTCTGAAAGTAGATGACGAATTTCCATTTGAGCAACCCGATCTTGGGCCAAACAATGACCAATTAGGAATAATTGATAGTTTGGACAACCTTGCTTGGAAACTAAAAGTTGATCGTGCTCAGTATGATATAGTTGAGACCATCATAGATAATGAGATTCGGAAATCTGTTCATCTTGATGAAAAATTGAGGAAAAAGATTAAAAAAAAGGCATCTCAAAAGGAAGCCATCAGACAATTGGTTGAAAAGACTATAGCAGAATTTCTAAATCCTTGTTAGATTCCTTAAAACAAAGTGTCAATCATTCCTAGGTTTTCCATATATTTTGCATTATAATCTTTAGCATATGGGTCTAAAAGGAGATGGCAAATTCCCATTTGAGCAACCCAAACTTGGGTCAAACAACGTTCAATTAGAAGTAATTGATGGTTTAAATATTCTTGCTGAAGAATTGGTAGTTGATCAAGACCAATACGACATAGTCCAAGTTGTCATAAATGAGGAAGTTTGAAAGTCAATACAAATTGACATAGACCTCAAAAATCAAATCAAAGAAGAGGAAGATTTTGAAGCATTTCAGCAATATGCTGAAGATCTTGTGTTTGAATTCGGAAATCCTTGATAGCAAGTCTTCACTCATAGATTGCATTGTCTGCATTTTAGTCTTTAGAAAGTCTTAGAAGCATACCTGGTTACATTTAGTTGAGTCTTGCATTCGCATTTTAGAGAGTCTTAAAGAGTCAAGATCACGTGACCCTTCGGTTAACCCAACATGGAATATGAACTTGTCCACAAATCAACAAACACCGGGTTGGAGACCCGCAAACTTATCAACAAACATAAACATGATGCCCTCCATTGATGAAATACAACATAATCTAACTAAAAAAGAATTGGAACCAGCCCAACAAGATCTTGCAACACTCTCATCAATAATGATAGAGACAAATATCTTGCATGATTAGTCCAAAATGGGGCCAAATTACCTCCAAGAGTGAACATTTCGGCTATATTGCCGCTAGGTGTGACATTGCATTAATTTTGTTCCTTGAGTATCTACTATTACACAGACTCAAGCAACACTTGCAACATCAACCTAGGGTGTATCTCAAAATACTCAAGCAACTACAACTTCAACACCATCAACAGTTGCATTGGCAATTACTAGTGTTAAATCTCAAAAAATGCCTAGTGTAACAATGCAAGCTAAAATAGCTCAAAACCCTTCTTCAACAAGTATAACCCAACCTTCAGTTTTAGGTGGATCTACCTACAGTGGCCAAAATGTGAATCAAGGGATAACAAGATCAACTCAATCGAATGTCAATACACAATTTGCATACTTTACACAGCCTAGTGGGACTTATTGTACACAACTACATGGTCAATCTACATTTCAGAAAGCTCAAGTTACTCCAATATTGTTCCTTTTGTGAGAAATACTCATCAAGTCAGTACACCATTGATGCAAACATAGATCCTGACTCAACAAATGGAGAATCTTCAAAAACAGATGACCAGTATGCAAACAGTCAATGATAAAAGGAGCTATACAATGGAGGACCTTTGTCCATATCCTTTTGACAAAAAGTTATACATGCCACCTTTTCCCATGCATTTTGAAACTCCAAGTTTCGGCAAATATAGAGGGAAAGGTGATCCTTGAGATCATGTTAGTGAATTCTTCATGATATGTATCGAGGTAGCCCACGATGATACATACTTAATGAGGCTATTTTCCAAAAGTCTTGGAGGGACAACATTAGAATGGTTTTCACACCTCCCACCTAAGATTGCTTCGTGGGGTGAACTGGTTGAGTTATTCATATCAAAATTTGCATTCAATATAGATATTCCAGTTACCTTGATAGATCTATCTGCAACAAGGAAAAAGAAAGGAGAAACCTTCACTACATTCTTGCAAAGCTGGAGAGGTTTATACCACAAATGTCTTAGTCATATCCCTGAAGCTGAGCAAGTAGACATTTTCAATGAAAATCGTGTACCTCCAATTAAGTATCCATTACAAATGCAATGCCTAAACAATTTTAAAGACATCATGGAAAAAGGCATCAAATGTGAAAGAGGCATATTAGAGCAAGGGATAATGAAACACCACAGAGATAATGGGCCAAACACAAGTACAAACAATGAAAGACCAAAATTTTGGTCTAGGAACAAGAATGTCACAAATGATGGAGTTGTTGATGCATGTGTTGTAAATAGAGCTCAACCAATATTATATCTACAAGGACCAGTTGATCTTGCTAGTAAGAATCTAACTCAAATAAACAACACCAACGTACTACAATCAAGAAATCCAAGACCACCAAGGGCAGGCGCACCCAAAAGAATATTTACACCCCTTGGTGAACCTATTGAATTAACACTCAAAAAATTGATACAAATTAATTCCATAACTTTACCAAAATTGGACCTTATGAACTAGGTCCATTTTGATGAATAATGATGAACAAAAGATACCCTTACTGGTACTAAGAGGGGGGGGGGGGGGGGGGGGGTGAATCAGTATAGTCAAAGACTTTCTAACAATCTTTTCAAGATAAAACAACACTAACCGATTGTCTTCATTACTGAACTTAACCATGGAAATACCGGTTAAACACAGTAAGACTTTAGACAACATAGATAAGTCTGAACACTTCAAATACATTTAATACTTGATAGCTACTTTACCAATAAACATATGAATGTGGTGTGTCACCAATACCATAACCATTAGCTCTGCATGCATAATCACTTAATCATCTCATGAAAAATGCACAACACATGACACACAGATTTTTCACGTGGAAACCCAAATGGGAAAAACCACAGTGGGAATGAATACCCACAAGCTTGTTTTTGAACTCTTTTGAAGCTTTCTTTGTTAGGAGCCTAGTCCGGTTATAGACTTTACAATAAGGTTCTGCTAGGAACCAATCCTGTTAAAGATCACCCGGTTAAGGGATGGCTATATACCCTGTTAAAGGTTACCTTGCTAGAGGATTTGAAGAACTTAATGAATCTTGAGTCACCTGGTTAGAGGATTTGCAGTAAGCCTGTTAAAGCTACCCAACAAAGGGATTTTCCTTCTGTTGAAATGGTTAGAAGACAACAGGTAAAGCTTTGATCTGATAACAACACTATATGCTAAGGCAGATCATTTTCAGTTCCTATACTCCTACAATCACACTCTATAGTTTTCTCTTACTGGTCTGTCAAGTATCTCATCACTCGGATACACACACAACATTAGCCAACAACTTACAATAACAAACATCATCGACCTTATAGACAACAATTAGGTCGGTAGCATAAACCCTAAACCCTAAGCATTTTAGGTTTACAATAGAAGCGGTCCAATCCTGACCGTCCAAACACTTTGCATAGAGCAATACAATTTCAAACAAATCATAAGACAATCTACATCGTCCATTCTTCACTGCACATAGAAATCAGTACCTCGTCACACTTTCTTCTCATACCACTAAGAAGAATGTTCATTCCCGAGGTAGACATTTAATGCAGTCGATCTTCTCGTGCAAGATCCTCAAGGAAATCCTTCATGTGCACAAAGCTGACGTGGCATCACAATCTCATCTTCATCTCTTAGCTAGCTTAACACAAAATGTCATCGGTTGCATCGCACAAGCGAGATTGCCAAACCGAAAACCCTAGAACTGAGATTACCAACCGGTAGTCACACTCAGTGAAACCTCGACACCGGTTCACTGCATTTCTTCATACCGGTTCACCAACTTCTTCCAATCTGCAAACTGATTCACTTACACTTATTGACATCAATGACAACATAAATTATCATCATATCAACATGTCGATTCATCATATGCCAACAATCTCCCCCTTTGGCAGTGATGGCAATACTCAATGTAGCATTTCAACTGTAGACATCATAGACCAGTGTATTCTGCATCATCAGATATATTCTCCCCATACATCAGATATCTTCTCCCCCTTTGACAACAATGCCAAAGTGGAGGCACAAGCTTCCATTCTCCACTATGTTGCTCCCCCTATGGAGTAGCATCCTTCAACACATCAATCTTGAAAGATTTGACACTGTAGTACCTGACTAATGTGGATCACACAACTTTAGTTGACTTCATGAAGGGGCAGAACCCCTAATTCACCTCTCAAATAAGTAAATGTAGTCTTTGGTAAGGGCTTAGTGAATATATCTGCTAGTTGCTCCTTACTGGAAACATGTTCTAGTACAAGCTCCTTATTCTGAACCTTTTCTCTCAAGAAGTGATACTTAAGCTCAATGTGCTTATTTCCAGCATGCAATACCAGATTCTTGGAAATATTTATTGCACTTGTGTTGTCACAAAATATATTCACCGGCTTAGATATAGGTACTTTGAAACCTTCCAATACATGTTTCATCCAGATTGCTTGAGTGCAGTTCATAAATGCTACCACATATTATGCTTCAGCTGTAGACTGAGAAATACAGCTCTGCTTCTTACTCGTCCACGAGACTAGTCTTCCACCAAGAAAGAATGCTCCACCAGTTGTTCTCTTTCGGTCATCCACATTACCTACCCAATCGGCATCAGTATATACTTTGAGGTTAAAGTCGCCATTATATGGATATCACAATCCATAGTCAACTATTCCTTTCAGATATCTAAGAATCTGCTTGATAGCTACCAAGTGGGATTCTCTTGGACTTTTAAAAAAATGAGCTACTATGCCCACTACATGAGCAATATCTGGTTTGTTGTGCACCACATAGTGCAGCCTACCAATCATTGACCGGTACTCCTTCTCATTCACCAACACTGAATCATCTTCCTTAGTCAATTTACAGCCGATCACCATCGGTGTACCAACCGGCTTGCTCTCCTCCATGCCAAAGGTCTTCAATACCTCTTTAACATACTTGGACTGGGTAATAAAGATACCCTCTTTCATTTGTTGAATCTGTAAACCAATGAAGAACTTTATCTCTCCAATCAGAGACATCTCAAACTCTTTCTCCATTCTATCTGCAAAAGCATGACTCATTTTATCATCTCCTCCAAAGATTATGTCATCTACAAATACTTCACAGATCAAAATCTGATCACCTTCAGATTTTAGATAGATGTTGCTATCCTCACTTGTTCTCTGAAATCCAATCTTCACAAGATGAGAGTGTAACCGTTCATACCATGCCCTAGGTGCTTGTTTTAATCCATACAGGCCTTTGTGTAATCTACACACCAAGTTACTATCTTCTGATAAGGCAAACCCTTCTGGTTGCTCAATATATACTTCCTCTTCTAGGATTCCATTGAAAAACATAGACTTCACACCCATATGATAAACCTTAAATCCCTTAAATGCTGCAAATGCAAGTAGCATTCAGACACCTTCCAGTCTAGCCATAGGAGCAAAGGTTTCTCCACAGTCTTCTCCCTCTTCCTGAGCATATCCTTTGCATACAAGTCTTGCCTTGTTCCTCACAACTATGCCTTCTTCATTTAGCTTATTCCCGAAGACCCATTTGGTACCTATGACATTCTTGTGTTCTGGTCTGGGTACCAAGGACCATGTTGCATTCTTTTCTATTTGGTCTAGCTCCTCTTCCATTGCTTTAATCCATTCTTCATATGGAAGTGCTTCTCTAGAAGTCTTGGGCTCTAATTCAGAAATCATGCAAGAGTTTTCTTTCACCTTTCTTCTTGTGAGTATCCCTACATCTTTATCTCCTATGATTTGCTTCAGATCATGATGCAATTTTACATACCTAGGAATGACTCTAGCTTGTGCTGCTAGTTTTTCTTCTTCTTCTTCACTTACCTCTTCTTCTTCTCCTACTGCAACTTCTATCGGTACAGGAACACCGAGATCTTTACTTGTTTCTTTCTTAACCGGTTCCTAGAAGGCTATACGCGGTTCATCTTCCACTTCTTCCCTGCAGGTTTCCTTGGGTTTTTCAGGGGATTCATCAACCCTGACATTGATACTCTCAACAATTTTTTGTGTTCTATTGTTGTATCACTTGAGAGATTTGCTCTTAGTAGAATATCCCAGAAATATCCCTTCATCACTTTTAGCATCAAATTTGCTCAGATGCTCACCTCTCTTGATATAACACTTACTACCAAACACTTTAAAATAACTCATAGTGGGAGTTTTCCTAGTCCAATACTCATAAGGGATTTTAACTCTACCTTTCTTGATGAGTACCCGGTTCATAGTATAGACTGCAGTGCTCACTGCTTCTCTCCAAAAAGTGTGAGCAACCTTTCCTTGGATCAACACTGTTCTAGCCACTTCAATTATAGTCATGTTATTCCTTTCTTCTATGCCATTATGTTGTGGTGTCCTTGGGGCAAACAATTGCCTCTTGATACCGCTATCTTCATAGTACTTGTTGAATTCATCAGAAGTGAATTCACCTCCTTGATCAGTTCTTAGGCATTTTATCTTTTGACCACTTTCCTTCTCTGCTAATGCTCTAAAGGCTTTTAACTTTTCAAATGCCTCAAACTTGTCTTTCAAGAATGTGACCCACATCATTCTTGAGCAGTCATCAGTAAGAATCACGAAATACCTATCTCCCTGAATACTTCTAGTTTTCATAGAACCACACAAATCAGTATGCACAAGATCAAGTAAGTTTTCTGCTGAAAAAGACTTACCTTTTAAAGTTGAGGAAGACATCTTCCCAAGTTGACATTCTCTACACAAAGAATTATCTGGTTTGTTCGGCAAAGGCAATCCTCTTACTGCCTTGATCTTACTAGCCTTTACAATATTATCAAAGTTCATATGACAAAGTCTCTTGTGCCATATCCAACTGTAATCAAACTTTGCCATCAGACACCGACTTATCTTGGCATTCAACTGAAACAGGTAACCTCTAGTCTGCTTACCGATGGCAGTAGTTCACCACTTTTACCATTTATACTGTAGACTCCACCTTTGAACTCCAGAACGAGTCCTTTATCATTTAACTAAGCAACACTCAATAGGTTATGCTTAAGACCTTCTACCTAGTAGACATCATCTACACTGCTTTTTCCATTAAGTGAGATGGATCCTTTACCTTTCACCAAACATGGTGCATTGTTTCCAAATCTGACAACACCTCCATCATATTCTTCTAGAGACAAAAACTTTCTCCTATCACCAGTCATGTGGTGAGAACAACCACTATCAATTATCCACTCATTAGAGTTGTCAATGCAAGAGACAAGTTCTTTCTTGTCAGGCACTTCTTCCTTTACAGCTACAAATACCATGTCTTCATTTTCTTCATCCTCAGATTCTTCATCAGTAATACCTTCATCCACTGCAACAAGACAATCTCTTCTATTTCCTCCTTTATACTTTCTAAACCTCTCTAGTTTATCCTTATTCTCATTGTTAGGATAGTTAACAACTATATGTCCTATCTTATTGCAGGAAAAACATTTTAAAGGAAGCTTACCTCTGTATTTTCCAGTACCTTTTGGAAGTCTCTTGGCAAGAAGAGCTTCAAACTCCATCAGAATTTCTTCATCATCCATACCTCTTCTTTGCATGGATTCATAACTGGTACTTGCTTCTTTTCCTTTTTCGGTTGGTGTAACAGATTCTCTAAAAGATGACTTAGTCTTTTGAACACTGCCATCATAGCTATTCAACTCATATGCAGTTAACTTTGCAATGATAGAGTCTAAGGATACCTTGGGTTTGTCAATAGACCTTAGTTCCTAAATAGTAGCAACTCTGATTGCATGGACCGGTAACAATGATCTCAAGACTTTACTGACAATGGTGGCATCCTCAATTGTTCCACTAGGTTTCTTGATATCTCCAACAACAGTCTTGATTCTTATGTCATATTATTGAATGGTCTCACCTTCAACCATCCTCATGTCTTCAAATTTTCCTCTAAGGCTCTCTTCCTTAGATTGTTTTACATGCTCACCACTGCCATAAATAGTTTCCAATGTGTCCCATACATCTTTAGGAATGTCCTTATCTTGTACATCAATGAACTCAATATCAGACAAAATGCTAATAAGGGCTTCCATGACTTTCCCATTTTCTTGAATCTCTCTTTTTTTATCATCAGTTAAAGTGCCAGTGGGAATTACATAGACATTTTCAACATAGATCCAGTGTTGAGCACCCAAACTCTTGATATAGATCTTCATTCTATCCTTCCATATTTTGAAGTTATCTCTATTAAACTTAGGACCTTCCCTCTTCATCATTAAGGCGGGATCTTTTACCTCAAGTGGTTAAGCTTATATCACTGAGGACCTGGAGTTGCTCTGATACCAATTGATGAATAATGATGAAAAATAGATTCCCTAACTGGTACTAAGAGGGGGGGGGGGGGGGGGGGGTGAATCAGTACAGTCAAATACTTTCTAACAACATTTTCAAGCTAAAACAACACTAACTAGTTGTCTTCGTTACTGAACTTAACCATGGCAATACCGGTTAAACACAGTAAGACTTCAGACAACATAGACCGGTAAGTCTAAACACTTCAAATACATTTAATACTTGATAACTACTTTACCCATAAACATATGCATGTGGTGTGTCACCAATACCATAACCATTAGCTCTGCATGCATAATCACTTAAACAAAGAACACTTAATCATCACATGAAAAATGCACAACACATGACACACAAATTTTTCACATGGAAACCCAAATGGGAAAAACCACGGTGGGGATGAATACCCACAAGCTTGTTTTTGAACTCTTTTGAAGCTCGCTCTATTAGGAGCCTAGTCCGGTTAAAGACTTTACAATAAAGTTCTGCTAGGAACCAATCCTATTAAAGATCACCCGGTTAAGGGATGGCTATATACCCTGTTAAAGGTTGAAACCCTGTTAAAAGTTACCTTGCTAGAGGATTTGAAGAACTCAATGAATCTTGAGTCACCTGGTTAGAGGATTTACAGTAAGCCTATTAAAGATACTCAGCAAAGGGATTTTCCTTCTGTTGAAATGGTTAGAAGACAACAGGTAAAGCTTTGATATAATAAAAACACTATATTGTAAGGCAGATCCTTTTCAGTTCCTCTACTTCTGCAATCACACTCTGCAGTTTTCTCTTACTAGTCTGGCAAGTATCTCATCGCTTGGATACACACACAACATTTGCCAACAACTTACAATAACAAACATCATCAACCTTATAGAAAACAATTAGGTCGGTAGCATAAACCCTAAACCCTAAGCATTTTAGGTTTACAATACAAGCGGTCCAATCCTAACCGTCCAAACACTTTGCATAGAGCAATACAATTTCAAACATATCACAAGACAATATGCATCATCTAATCTTCACCGCACATAGAAATCAGTAACTCATCACACTTTCTTCTCATACCACTAAGAAGAATGTTCATTCCAGAGGTAGACATTTAATGCAGTCGATCTTCTCATGCAAGATCCGCAAGGAAATCCTTCACGTGCACAAAGTTGACCTGGCATCACGATCTCATCTTCATCTCTTAGCTAACTTAACACAAAATGTCATCGGTTGCATCGCACAAGTGAGATTTCCAAACTAGAAACCCTATAACTGAGACTACCAACCGATAGTCACACTCAGTGAAACCCCGACACCGGTTCACTGCATTTCTTCATACCGGTTCGCCAACTTCTTCCAATCTACATACCGGTTCACTTACACTTATTGACATCAATGAAAACATACATTATCATCATATCAACATGTCGGTTCATCATATGCCAACACATTTAAGCCCGCTTGGTGGAATGACAATGATTTTTGTGAATACCACCGCAATAAAGGTCATAATACAACATGTTGCTACAAACTAAAGAACCTCATACAAGATCTCATTGATCAAGGCGACATTACTATGGATTCTAGTAAGACACCAAACACAGATCATACCATCTTCAAAGATAAAAGGAAAGGCTTCTAGTTCCAATGCACAAAACAATAATGCCAATTATACTAATGTTGCATTTTATTATGCCATAAACGCACTCAGTGCAGTATATGACATAGTGGCTACAATCACAATAAATCCCACAAGCAAAGACTGTGTTGTCACCACTAAAAGATCAAAGGTCACATTGCAAGGGGTAACTTCAAATCCCCCTTCAACAAATAGCATTTACAATATGGTGGATCAGATGAAGCAAAATCTAGCTCAAATTTTATTATTTGAGTTACTGTGCATCTCGCCAGCTCATAAGGCAGTCCTTGACAAAGCATTACGAGATTCAGTTGTTGCCAGAGATATTAACAAGAACACATTCCATTCCATGGTTGGAAACTTGGCAACTTCAAAGGTCGCATTCATTGAGCAGGATGTACCTACATATTGACCCATGCATAATGATCCTTTACACTTGAAAGCTTTGATTGACCGAAAGAAAGTTCGAAGAGTACTTATAGATGGTGGCGCTGGCCTTAACATACACACATTGCATTTGATTAAAGCTTTAGGATATTCAAAACATTATATTGATTCTACCAAGAGAATCAATATCAAAGCTTATGATGACGAGGAACACCCTTCTAAGGGTGTAGTGACTTTGTCAATACAAATAGGACCAGTCACAACAGACATCACCTTTCAAGTCCTAAACAAAGAATTGGGGTACAATATGCTATTAGGTCGTTAATGGATACATGCCATGTAGGAAGTACCTTCAACTTTTTACCAATGTGTGAATTTCCCATACAATGGCATTGAAATCACCATTCATGGCGACCCAAACCCTTTTCAACACTGCAATTATTTAAGGGCGAGCATAGATCAAGTACCAAACAATCAAACATCTCCACTTCACTTACAAATGGAATCATTGAAAGTCACAAAAATAGAAAAAAATACACCTACCACATCTTCTTTACAAATTAAGGAAGTTGGTTGTGGGTAATATTCCATTTCAAGTACCTTGAATGGCAGACAATCATCCCTTTTTCCTAGGTCTTTTGGGAAGCCTCAGAACATAGTGATGAAGCAAGATAAAGGAAAAGAGATAGTGAAGTACTCAGATTCATACTCTTTCATTAGATGAGGAGACTTACAAGAAGAATCTCTAAAGGGAGATTTTAATTAGTGGATATATAGAGAAGAAGACGACATGACAATACCCAGGTTACCTCTACACCAATATGGCAACAGTTTCAAGATGCTACAAAAACATGGGCACGATGGTACCATAGGATTGGGATTAAAGAAGCAAGGCAGATTAGAACCTGTTTTACTACATGAAAACCCAAATAATCAAGGTTTGGGATATAAACATGTACCAAAGATAACAGAGGCAAGGCAACGTACACTAGATATACTGAACAAGCCTAGGCTACCCTCAAAATACATACCTCATAATTTATTAACAATATGAGTATTTCCCTCTTCATCTCAAAGAAGCAGGAGAGCACCAACATATCCTAGTATGGAATCAGATGGTGAAGATATGAGGCAACTTCTACAAGAAACTAACACAAAATCATCTAGCAATACATTACCAAAAACATCTGAACAAGCAAATATGGTAACAGATATTGTCATGTGTGTGAAGTAGGGTAGCTGCAGCTGCAAAACAAACACTCCATAGATCATTACAAGCATGGCTAGCAAATTGAAATCAAATGAAAGATAAACAGTGACAAAGAGACCTATCGCCTCCTAAGAGATGCGAGTATGGATTTGCTCTCAGATTTGGATAAGCAATCCTAGTGACTTGACTACACGTAGATGAAGGATTTGAAATGATGATGATATGAAAGCTAGATGAGACTGATTATGATAGATTGATCAAAGAGTATAATTAAGCTAATGATATGCATGACTAAACTATGATGTTGATGCAATTAAGCTAGAAAATGATCAAATTAAACTAGATCTAAGATGAAATTGCCTATAATAACAATGCTCAAATGATATTCTAGAATGGATATGCCTATAGTAACAATGCCTAAATTAATATGAGATGGGATCCTTTGTGCTCCAAAGTGGGGGATATTTATAAGTGTAGATGGAGGAAATGGATTGAATACAAGATTCAATCTTCCAACATCCAACAATGAAGTACCTGCAAAACACACACATGCAAATGCAAATATCTAAGCTAAAACACACATGCATGAAACAAAAATCCACTCCATTGCACTCCTATTCCCCAAGATTTTACATTTAATATATATTTTCTCTCAGAAGCACTTATGCAAAAAGCTATGAGGAAATCAAGATTTGAGTATGCAAAGATAGCGGATAAGATTATAAGATAATGGGATGCAAATTGACATAAGTTCGACGCATAAAGATGAGATTCCCAAATAAGAGAGGGGGCCTTGTTTAAATAGATTTTCTCCTGGCGAGTTCATGTTGTCGGATGAATATGGGATAATGCAAGATGAGTGGTATAGGGAAGATGAGTGGTAAATGGGAAATGGTAAGTGGTAGGAGGAGATATTTAAGGGTTTTATTAAATAAATAGAGAAATGTGTATAACGTGAATGCATGAAGGTGTATGCATGAATATGATATAATATTTTATTTAATAAATTTAATGGATAAATGATAAGATATTAATAATAATATAATAAAAGATGGAAATTATGAATAATAAATTATGGAGAAATAATAATGTAATAATAAGGACTCGGCCGATGTTCGGAGAAATTTAAAATTAAATGACAAATTAATGGAAATTTTTATATGTCTACATTTTGCCCCTCTTTGAGACAATGCAGCTTGTCGCATTGTTTCAAAGAAAATGATCAACTAATATATGCCCCAGAGGTGTCCTGGTAAGGATAATGATTGATTGGCTATGCCCCCTTGAGAGATTGATTGAACATAATGATGGAGATTGATCTCTCGATAGATCGCGAAAGAGAATATTGGATGATTGATATTGCACAAGTGATTAGATTGAGATGTACATTTAATAGAAATGCACAGTTGATGAAGCGTAACTGAATAATTGATGGAAATGAACAATATAGTCGAATTGATAAGCTGATTAAGCTGATTGAGTTGATTAAGTTGATAGGGATTGATGCTAGCACAAGATAAGGTGATCCAACGATTGATTGATTGATCCAGGGCATTGAGATTGCAAGAAGCAAGGTGGCTGATAAAGAGATTAAAGATTCAAAGACATTGCATCAATTAGATAAAGTGTTTGATTGACCACACTAGAATAAGAAGAACGAAGAAGATGATGAAAGAAATGATGAAAAAGATAGATGAGAAGGATGATGAGAAGAGAAAAGTAATGATTATGAAGAATGATGAGAAAGAGGATATGAAAGTGATGAGAATTCTTGTGCTTTTTAAGTGCTTGTATCGTCATCGATCTTATTATAGCAAAAGGCAAAAATTCATTTGGATATCAATTAGACCTAAATGAATCAGTCACACCAATTACGAGAAAGAAAATATATCAAATAGTAAAGGAATGCCTCAGTGTGTATTAGACCAATATGTCCTTGATGATCTTAAGCGATCATGCCCTAAGACGTGTCATCATATTCCTAAGGAATATCCCACAAGCAGCAAACAAGTGAACATGCCCCATCCTTGCCTTTATAGTCAATGGCATCCTGGAAATAAAATCTCTAGTCAGAGACATCCTGGAAAAGCTAAAATATATGTCACCAAAAAATAAAATCAGAAACAATCAAGAGAAAATAGGCAAACAAGCAAACAATATGTTTCATGCCGAATGTTTTTTTTGTTCACAATTAATGTGTTTAGTTTTAATAAGCCGATCAGATGTTTTATGTTTGCTCGATCATAATCTCGTCATGTCATGACTTCGTTGAAGTGTAAAATTGCATGCTTGTCTTAAGTGTTCGTGTCTTCACAATGTTCATTACATTTTTTTGGATGTTTATGGTTTTTTTAGGCTTTTTACGAGTGTTTTAATTTTTAGGCTTTTTTCAAGATATTTTATGATTTTTATGGTTTTTTTTAGGACATTTTATGATTTTTTTAATTTTTTCAAGACATTTTATGATTTTTAAGATTTTTCCAAGACATTTTATGATTTTTAAGATTTTTTTCAGGACATTTTATGATTTTGCAGTCAGAAGGATATTCTGGTATATACAAGGGATACTTGATTATGGACTATGGTATCCCAAGAAAGGGGATTTTATCTTGCATGCCTACACTGATGCTGATTTGCAGGCTGCATTGATGACCGTAAGAGAACAAGTGGTGGTGCATTCCTCCTAGGTAATCGGTTGGTCATGGCACAGTAAGAAGCCGGATTCAGTTTCTCTATCTACTGCTGAGGCATAATATATTGTTGCTACCACATGCTATTCTCAGGTGCTATGGATGAAGAAGACCCTCAAGGATATTCAGGTAGAGATGTCTGACCCTATTTCCATCCAGTGTGACAATTCTGGTGTAATTAACATATCAAAGAATCCGATTATGCACTCAAGGACAAAGCATATTTCCATCAAATATCATTTTCCCAGAGAGGTGATAGATCTATGAAGTCAAGGTAGAGTATGTCCCTATAGGTAAACAAGTGGTTGATATCTTCACCAAGCCTCTACTAGTAAAGAGTTTTGAGTATCTGAGACACAAGTTAGGAGTGGTATCACCTATTTCGTGCACTTAAATGTGTATGAATATCTATGGTTCATGGGGAGTTCATTGTAAAATCTCCTATCTCTTGGACCATATGTTGGACATAGGGGGAGATCAAGTGATTATGCTCAGTATCGACATGCTTGAGCTTTTGGGTAGTACTCATTGGTCCTCATTTGAAATTTCCTTCAATGTCTATTCAATTTTTACTTTGATAAAAATCACAATTGGACCATCGGGTGAAAGGAACACTAGACAAGTGTATTGGAAGAATAAATTGCAGAAGAAGGAAATTATTGTAGGAATACCCAAGAGAATTTCATGATTAGGAGAATCTACTTTCCCAATTGGTAGCACTCATAGTACAATCACATTTGACTGTTATGAACAATTGATGTCAGTTGGTGTCTCTATCCTCCATCTTATATGTTGTTGGTTGAGCGGATAGAAATCAAACAGGGAGAATACACTGTATAACCAGTGGAGAATGAATTAGATGGAAGGATGCCCTGGCCCTTTGTCATTGTTGTCAAAGGGGGGGAATGGTCCAATGGGTAGGGTGAAGGAATAGAGTGTGTTGACATCAATGCCAAACAAGGAGATTGCTGGTATTGTGTTGTCATTGATGTCAACCGGTATGGGATTATAATTGACCAGTAAGTATTGGATGTTTGAAAACAATGAATCCAAGAACACTAAGAGGGGGCGGTGAATTGATGTTCTGGTAGTAATATAAGATTTTACCTTATTACAACATACACATATAAACCGGTAAATGAAGAAACATTTAACATGAAGTAAATAAACAAGCCACATGAATGAACATCATAACACACAAAATTTATACATGGAAAACCTAAAAGAGGAAAAACCATGGTGGTATTTATGACCCACAATATCAATTCACTGGCCATGTGAAAGATATTGCATAGTATGGGGGCCTGCACATGCAGGAAGGCACACTACTCAACACAAAAAAAGTCTCACTGACTACAAGATTCTGCTGAGATAAAACAAGAATGGTGAGCTCACAAAATGCATCTGCTACGCCAAAAAGAGTTTTGGTTATAGCTCTTTTCTGTAACAGTTCTTAAACCCTTTTACCGATATCTCATTTTCTTCAAGAATGCTTTACAAACCATCTACTGGTCATTGCATGATATTACTTTCACATACAAATGATCTATATACATGTCCTTAGCATCACACTATTCTGCTTCCTTGTCCTACACACTCTTCTATATCACAATGACCTAATAAACTAACTTATATACCCTTTACAAACAATATGCCTTATGTCAGATTACAATACATTACAAAAGATATTCAATGTCAACCCTATACAATGATTATAAAATGATTAAATAAAACTTTTCAGATCCCAAACTGATGTCAGCTTCACATAAGTGTTGGATGTCAATGTCGGTGTTGGTTATGAACTTGATTACTCCAATGTCGGTATCTGTCGATGTATGCCTCCAATGCTGGTGTATGCCTTCTACAAAATCTTGCTACCTTCAATGACCACATATGAATCCAATGAGTGTCAATTGACAACATTGGAAACCGGTACGAAATGACAATTAGTAGGTATGTTATCAGTATGAAGATGCCATAAGGAGATCCACCGGTGAGCATGTATGGACATGAAGAAGAAAAACCAACATAGTGAATGATTGCTGGATCACATGAAGTATGGACACAAAACCAGAAGAATTCCAAGTCAATATGATCTATCAGTAGGGTATATGAGCTGATAAAACACCAGTCATGTGTCTTGGTCAGTGAATGAACTAAAATCAACATAGAAGACTGGGTTGAGTTGGATGGTGTCTGAGGATGACACGTAGGTTCCCTGTGGCAGGCATGCAATGGTAGGAAAACCGTCCATTGATGTGATAGGTGATGAGATGGTCAACTTTAAATAAAGAACCCGTGAATCATAGGTCAATGATAGAAGAAGTGTGGCTTGAGGCGGATCGAGATGTAGAAGGTTTTTGGTGAGATAAATCAAGTAGGACAATTTGATATTTGTGCTCGATGGTCAAAGGAAATACCTGAGGCATTAATGGTGAATGATAGAGAAAGGCTGGAAAAACAAGTTGCAAGTTGCTAAAGATAGAAAGCGCGTATAGATGTCATCAGAAATGGTGGTGGTGTTTGATCTAATGCAAATCATCAATCAAGGAGAGGAGATCTGATTATATTTAATACAGACATACTCAAAGGAGAAAAAACCCTAACATGCCTAGTTTGAATCCAGGTGTTGATGGGAATAATCAAGTATAAATATGTAGACTAAAGACTTAAGATGATGATGCTTGATGCCGACAAAAATAGAGTAATTGAGAGAGTAGAGAGTGGTCAGAGAGAAGATCAAAATCATCTGAGTCTTGGATTTTTTGACAGAGAGGTAGAACCGGTAGAAGTTTTATTAGAGGTTTTACCGACAAGGTTAGAGCAATCGGCAAGCTGCCAAATAGAACTACAATTGTTTAAACTAACAAGGGGGATTCGGGAAGAAATTTGTAGAAGGTGAAGGATATAAGAGAGTGTACCAGTGAAGGCTATGCAAGATAAAATATGGGCAGAAAAAGGTATAAACAAAGAACAGAGAACCGACAGAGAACTGAGAAAGGGAGAACCAATTGAGAAGAGTTAAACTGGTGAAGTTTTTCATTGTAAGAGTTACAAAACTCATTTGTAACAAGATTAAAACTATTGTATTAATATGATCTTTAGTACATCACTAATTTGGAGCTCGATGTAAGGGTTGGTTCTCCTTGGGTTGGTGCCCTAAACTTTGTAATCAGTGCTTATTGTGAGGTTGTAACGGAGCAATAGTCTCCAACAACATTTCTCACCGAGGGTTTTCCCACATTGGGTTTTCCTCGTATATCTAGTGTTATGTGTTGAGTATCTTTGTGTGTTTTCATTTGATCTCTTTCCTTAGCTCATCGGTATATCCTCCTTGTGCTTGATTTGCTAACTGGTACCAAGAGTTTGGTTTAAAAGGTTTAGAATATTGGGAACCATTGATTCCCCCCCCTCAAAATGGTACATTGTGTTCAACAAATTTTTCTTCGTTGCCAATAAACTTTCTTCTCTTTGTCTTTAATGAAAGATCTTCCAGAGCTCCTTTTCTTATCTCCACTGGTTTCACTATAGGGACATTTTGTAGCAAAGTGTCATATTTTACCATAGTTGAAGCATTTGAGTGGCAACTTTCCTTTATACTTACCAGATCCTCTCTTGAGATTTCTAACAAAGTTTGCCACCTCTACATCCGAGTCTTCACTGGATCCTTTATGAGAAACCTCTTCCTTTCCCTTTTTGATGGATTTGAAAGCAACTTCTTTCCTTGAAGATCCTTCTCCGGTTGTCCTCATCTCATAAGTGGTTAAGGAGCCAAATAAGTCATCCATTGTGAAGGTTTTTTAGATCATTGGCTTCATATATAGCAAAAACCTTAGTATCATACTTAGATGTGAGTGATCTAAGTACCTTTTTGACAGTAACTTCATCAACAACCTCTTCTCCAAGTTCCCTAATGGTGCTCACAGTTTCATCTACCCTATAATGATAATCTGCAATCTTTTCTTCATCTTTCATCTTCAAGCCTTCAAGATGACCTCTTAGTGATTGCAGCTTGGCCTCCTTGACTTTGGCATCTCCTTCAAATAATCTCTGTAATTTATCCCAAGTCTCCTTGGCAGATGAGTAGTGCATAACCATAACAAACTCATTATCTGATAGTCTACTAAGAATAACATGTTTAGCCTTTGCATTTTTCTCATACTCCTTACAATCCAGGTTAGTGGGAGGAACACTAGGGACAATATATCCATTCTTTACAGACATCCAAAGATCAAATCCTAGAGAGGATAGATATGTTTCCATTATTATGCACCAAAAAGCATAGTTGGTTCCATCAAACATGGGAGCTCTAGAAGAGGAGGAGAACTCATTTCTTGCCATTGTGTTCTAAGACCAGAATTTACCCAAGATAGAGAAAGCTTATCTGATCGAGAACCTAGGCTCTGATACTAATTTTTGAACACAATGTACCGCTGAGAGGGGGGTCAATTAGTGCTTCCCAATATTATAAACCTTTTAAATCTAAATCTTGGTACTGTTTAGCAAATCAAACACAAGGAGGATATAATGGTGAGATAAGGAAAGTGATCAAATGCAAACACACAAGGACACACAACACATAACATCGGATATACAAGAAAAACCCAATGTGGGAAAAACCTCGATGACAAATTCTATTGGATTCTACTGCTCCAATCCAGTCTGAAAATAAACACAGTTACAATATTTAGGGAACCAACCCAAGGAGCACCAACCCCTGCACTGAGCTCCAACTCAGTGATCACAATGATTATAAACAATACAATAGCTATAGTCTTGTTACAAATAAGTTTTGTAACACTTGCAGTCTAAATATGTCACCAATTTAACTCTTCTCTACCGATTCTCCTCTGCTCAGTTCTCTACTGGTTCGCTATCCTCTATTTATATCATTTTCGCCCTCATTCTGTCTTGCAAGACCTCCACCGGTACACTCTCTTTTCTCCTTCACCTTCAACAACTTTCTTCATGAATCTCCCTTCCCGGTTCACACAAATTTTATCCTTTTTGGTATCTTGTCGGTTGCTCTAATCTTACTGGTAAAACCTCTGATAAACCCTCTTACCAGTTCTACTTTTCTTTCAGTCAACTCCAACACTTATATGCTTTTGATCTTCTCTTTAATCACTCTTTTCTCTCTCAGTTACTTTGTCTTTTCTGACATCTAGCATCATCTTCTTTCATTTTTGGTCTGCATATTTGTACTTGGCTTTCCTGCCAAGACTAGAGTTCAAACGGTGGCGTGCTAGGGATTTTCTCCAACAACTCAATCCGTATCAAATCTGATCAGATCTCATCTCTTTGATTGATGATCTGTAGTAGATCAAACATCACTACCATTTTTCTTATGACATCTATACACACTTTCTATATTTAGCAACCTGCAACTTATTTTTTGACTTTGCTATGTCAATCACCATTAATGCCTAAGTTGCTTCCTTTAACCAATGAGAATGAAGATTGGATTGTCTTGCTTGGTTTACATAAAAAATATTCTACATCTTGATCTTCCTTGAGCCGCACATCTTTTGTCATTGACCCTTTATTTACAAGTTCCTTATTTAAAGATGACCTGCTCATCACCTACCACGTTGATGGACACTTCACCAACCTCTAGATGCTTGCCACTTGGTATCCACCTGTCATCCTTGTTGGCATCCACCTCTATTCAGTCCACTGAGTTGGTTTAGATTCATTCACCAACCAAGAAATATTATCAGTGCTTGCTCATCGGTTCACTAACCATGTCGGTACATGTCACCTTACCGGTTATCCTTCATGCCTTCTTTCCTCTATTATGTCGGTGGGTCAACTTGACTTTTCATTAGACACACCAATTCTTCCACTAAGTCTATTTATCAGTGATATTACACTTGCCTTCATACCGGTATTATCCTTGAGTAAAATATGTCATTAATGTACATCCTTATAATCATGCCTACGGTGGATTACACTCTTCTCTGTTATATTATGCTTTCTTACCGATGGTCATGTTGAGTTACCGGTGAACATCCATGCTGGTAACATCTCCTTCTTGCATCCTGCATTCACCTTGCATACCGGTAACCAGCCATACTGGTGACATGCTATACATACCGATTGACATCAATGAAAATACAATGCCAACAATGAGCTCTAGGCTCTTGGCCTGATTGCAAGTGTAATCCCCATTGTAATTATTTCACATACTGCTACGGAAGTATTATCTAGTTGTGGGTAGGGTTTACCACCATGTTTTTTCCCTTTACTGGGTTTTCCATGTCAAAATATTGGTGTCATGTTTACTGTTCTTTCATGCTTTATCTTTCATTGTGTTGTTCTTCGGTATAAATCTTATAATTTGCATTAACTGCCATACTTGTGAGAACATTGATTCACCCCCCTCTCAGTTTTCTACCAATATAATTTCATTCCAACAATTGGTATCAGAGTAAGGTCATCTCTGCATAATCTTTACTAGTTGAGGAGATTTGATGGCATTAGCATCAAGTTCTACATTCAACCCCTATCAGAAGGAGAGTCCTAGATTTGATGGTACAAATTATAAAATATGGAAGGAGCGAATGAAGATTCATTTGAGATGTATTGGAAATGGAGTTTGGGAGACAATGGAGAAATGGTATATACCTCATGATCCTGATTCTGGAACAACAACATCTGTTGATGAACAGAAGAGAGATGGAAATGATGTTAGACAAAAATAAGCATTGTTGAGTGCTCTATCTGATGAAAAGCTATTGAATGTCATAGAGTTGGAGAATGCAAAGTAGATTTGGTTTAAGCTTGAAAATATTTATGAAGGTGACCAAGCAGTAAAGATTGCAAAACTTGAAGGTTTCTAGGTGAGATATGAAACTTTGAAGATGATGGAAGATGAGAAGATCAGTTCTTTCATGGATAGAATAAATGAAATTGTCATGGGAATCAAATGTTGTGGTGGATCAGTTAGTAAGGATGAGGTTGTGTCAAAGATTTTGAGAGTTCTACCTTCGGCTTACAAGATGAAGGTTGTCGTAATTAATGAACTCCAAACAATGTCAAGTTCCCCTTTTACTAGAGATACATTACTTGGGAAATTGACTGCTTTTGAGCTTGAGGAACTTGGAGTTTGAAGTGCTACTAAAACTAAAACTGCATTTAAAGAATTTGCCTCCAGTAAGTAGAAGATAGATTGGAAGGAGTTGTGTGCTAAATATTTGGAGGACATTGAAAGAGAAGACCAAGAACTTGAAGAGTTGGAAGCCCTGATTGCTAGAAGAATTCCTAAGGGACCGGATGGAAGTAAGTATGAAGGAAAAGTCCCTTTTAAATGTTTTTCATGCAATAATATTGTTCATTTTTCTTCTAGATGTCCTAAAAGAGCTGCTAGGAATCATGAAAGATTTGTGAGGAGTTATAAGCCTAATACAAAATATCAGAGTAGACCTAGACTTAGAAGGAATAAGGATAAATCATGTTATTATGTTGGTTATGATGATTTTGGCATTACTGATGATGACAATGATGAACCTATAAGTGAAACCAATAATGGAAGCTCCAGTAAAGATTGGGTCTTTATTGTTATCAAGGATGATTCTCCTGAACTTGTCATTGAACCAACTAATATTGACGAGAAGGCTTTAGCCGCTAAAATTAAAGAAAATGATGAATGGGTTATAGACACTGGTTGCTCACATCACATGACCGGTGACAAGAGAAATTTTTTAACACTGCAAGAATTTGATGGAGGACTAGTTAGATTTGGAGACAACAAGGCATGTAGGATGAAAGGCAAAGGAACAATATCATTGGATGGTAAGACTAATACTAATAATGTTTACTATGTTGAAGGCTTAAAGAAAAGCCTTTTAAGTGTAGGTCAGATGGTGGATAGAGGATTTCATTTGCAATTCAAGGATGGAAAATGCAAGATCATCAATAGATCTGGATTGGAAATTGCTTCTGGAACCTAGACCAAAGGAAAAATCCTTCATTTAAACTCCGGTGAGAAGGCTTGTTTGATTTCTTAGATTGATGAAAGCTGGTTTGGCATAAGAGGATGTGTCGTGTAAATTTTGATTGCATTGTGAAGATCAGTTCAACATAGGATGTCATAGATTCACCCAAGATTGTTAAACCTCTTAATCTTGTATGTGGAGAATGCCAAATGGGTAAGCGAGTTAGAACTTCTTTCAAAAGAATACATGATAAATCAAATGAAATTCTTGATCTTATTCATACTGATCTGTGTGGACCGACAAGGACTAAATTTTTTCAAGGTGATAGATATTTATGTTACTTAATGATGACTATTCTAGAATGATGTGGGTTGCATTTTTAAAAGAAAAATCAGAAGCGCTCGAGAAATTTAAAATCTTCAAAGCTATTATTGAGACTGAGACAGGACTGAAGATAAAGTGTTTAAGATCAGATCAAGGCGGTAAGTTTACATCCAGTGAGTTTAACAACTTTTTTGTAAAGAACGGAATCAAAAGACAACTTTCTGCACCTAGAACTCCTCAACAGAATGGATTAGTGGAAAGAAAGAATATAACCATATTGGATACTGCAAGGACAATGATGATTGAAGCTAAATTGCCTGATATCTATTGGATGGAAGCTATCAATACTAAGGTATACACTTTCAATAGAGTACACATAAAAGGTGATACCGGTAATACTCCTTGTGAATTATGGTTTGGTCATACTCCTACTGTTAGATATTTCAGAATTTTTGGAAGTAAATGCTACATTAGAATAGATGACACATTAGGAAAATTTGATCCTAGAAGTGATGAAGAAATATTTTTTGGTTATTATACTAAGAGTAAAACATATAGATATAACAAAATATTGAATAGGAGAATGGAGAGCATAAATGTTAAGGTGTATGAGGAAGACAGTAATCAGATCAAATCATACGACTATGGACCAGAAGATGAATTTATCAGACCATAACTGATAATGAAAGAATCTATCCAAAGCATTGAACCAGTGACTCAGACAACATTAGAAAATAAACAATGACTGTTGAACAATAGAAAGAGTCAGTAATTCAAGAAAATTCAAAGACTCCCAAGTATGTGAAACTAAATCATTATGAAGATCAAATCATTGGAGATTAAAGGAAAGGTGTGATGACTAGAAGAAGGTTAGTTGTTGAAGAGGTATGTTTAATTTATCAAATTGAACTAGAATTATTTATTGAAGCAGGTAAAGATGAAAATTGGATGAAAGCAATGGAAAAATAATTAGATAAGATAGAAAAGAATAAGACATGGGAATTAGTTCCCAGACCTAAAGATAAGAATATTATTGAAACTAAATGGGTTTTCAGCAACCAATTAAATGAGGAAGGTCAGATTGTAAGAAACAAGGCTATATTGGTTTGAAAAAGTTATTTACATGAAGAAGGAGTTGATTACTTATATTCTGGTTGCAATAATTGAAGCGATAAGACTATTTCTTTCCTATGTTGCACACAAGAACTACAAAGTATATCAGATGGATATCAAATGTGCATTTATAAATGAAGATCTTGAGGAGGAAGTCTAAATTGAGAAACTTGATAGATTTTCTTTATCAGAAGATAAGGACATGGTTTGCAGGTTGAAGAAAGCTTTATATGGATTAAAACAAGCCCCTAGAGCATGGTATACTAGATTGGATAAATATCCTTCAAAGCTTAGTTTTAGCAAAGGTAATGCTGACGGTAACCTATGTTATAAAATTGATCATCATGACATATTAATTATTGAAGTCTTTGTTGATGATATCTTTTTTGGAGGTGAATAAAGTCTATGTATGAAATTTGTTGATGATATGAAGAATGAATTTGAAATGTCTATGATTGGTGAGATGAATTTTTTCTTAAGTTTGTAGATTAATCAGACTGATAAAGGTATTTTCATTTGTCAAACTAAGTATGTGAAGGAATTTCTTAAGAAATTTGGACTTGAGAATTCTAAACCTGACGGTACTCCTACGATAACTGGTTGCAATTTGTCAAAGAATGATGAATCTCCTAAACTGAATCCAAGTAGATACAAATCAATGATTGGTGGATTGTTGTACTTAACTCAGACTAGACCTTATATAATGAATGTTGTTTGTATTGCTTCCAGATTTTAGTCAGATCCTAGAGGAACCCATGATATTGTCGTTAAGAGGATATTCAGATATTTGGCAGGTACAAAAAACTTTGGGTTATGGTATCCAAAGAATGATGATTTCATTATGTGCCTATACAGACTTTGATTGGGCAGGAGATGTCGATGACCAAAAGAGCACTCCTGGTGGTGCATTCTTTCTTGAAAAAAAGTTGGTTTCATGGCTTAGTAAGAAACAATCATGCACTTCATTATGTACTGCTGAAGCGAAATATGTTGCTGCTACAACCAATTGTACTGAGATTTTATGGATGAAACAAATGTTGAAAGATATAAGGGTAAGTTATGATGAGCCTATTGTTATTCACTATGATAATACTACTTCTATTGATATGTTAAAGAATCTGGTATTTCCTTCTAAATAGAAACACATTTCTATAAGGTATAATTTCTTGAAAGAAAAGGTTGAAGCAAAGAATGCACTTTCTCTAATTCCCTTCTCCATAAATTTTCTCAATCCGCTAACAAGTTCATCAAAGAAACCATCAAACTCTCTTTTGTGTTTTTGTTGCTCTCCAAATGTGCTCATGAAAATGCAAGGTGAGAAATGAAACTGTAAAATAGCTTTTTATTCAACTACATTTAATGCAATACCAATTGAACTTACCCTAATCACCATTCAACCCTAAAACTTGTTACCAGTTCACATGACACATTAAATATATCAGTTTGATCAGAAAATCACTTCATAACAACATAATGCATCAAAGTATGCAGATTTTACTTACCGCACACCATTTAGGGGGTTTGGAAATGGATATGATAATCTGCTCCCTGTAAGCTACATACATAGCTTAGTTTACCAGTGAGGGATTCTCCACACTAGGTGAAGAATTACAGTCCTTTGATGGTTTCTCCTCACTTTTCTTCCCTTGTATCTTATTCATCTCTCTTATGGTTTCTTCCACATCTACCTTCTTCTTTCGTTTCTGGTCAATAAATAGATTAACCGGTTGGTTCATTCTATCTTTACAAAACTTTTCAAGGTGTCTGATTTGTGACAATGGAAACATGCCATTCCAGATGCTCTCTAGGGTCCAACATTGCCTCTACCAGTTCTTCTTTGGTAGCTCATAGCAACATGACCATAGTTGTGACAGATTGAACATGTCACATTCCATCCATTCTCCATTTCATAAGGACTAGACCGGTTCACATAAGGTCTCTACCAATTAAGTAGGGTTTCTTCGATCTGTAATATCTTTGCCATTCACCATTAGACCTTAGATTCATGTAAGATCTCTGATTGATCACTCTTGACCTACACTCAACATCTCTATGCCCATACTTGTTGCAACTGAAGCAATATCCATCAAAAGTAATAGGCTTATAACCTTGACATGTATTAGGTCTATATCCATCAAAAGTACTGGATCTACTTCTACAAACATTAGCAGTATGACCTACTTTATGATAGTTAAAACATACTGGTTTGTAGGTTCTCTTATCGGTGATATTCTTGGTCTTTGGTGTTGATTTGGCTTCATGCATGTTGTCCTTGGTACTAGATGACTCTCTTTGTTCAAAGTTTGTGTATCTCCATTATTCCTTTGTGTATGAATCTTCTCATCAAGCATAACAGTGCTCTTGTTGAATTTAGCTAGTAACTCATTAGCATCAGCCAACTCCTTGGTAAGCTCCTCATTCTTCTTTCTAATACTTTCTTTAAGACACATAGCCATGTCTAGATCAACTTGTGTCTCCTCTTTTTCTTCTTTTTCCTCATGAAGATGTGCATGCAGGTTACTAATCTCTCGGTTCATCTTAACGATCTTATGCTCCTGATCTCTTATTTTGTCTTCATCTGTTCTCCTGGCTTCCAACTCTCTCCTCACATTTGAATTTTTATCATTCATCTTTTCCACCTCATTATCCAAGGCATTAATGTTTGCTTCCTCAGATGAACTATTTTCATTGAGTTCCAACAACTGCTCAGCCAACTCTTTTCTCTTAGCTAATGAATCTTTGTACTTGACCTTTAGTTCATTATAGGCTTCTTCATATTCTGCAAGTCTATTTGAAATCTCTCTGTAACTCATTGAACCTTCACCCATGTTATCCTTAAAGATCCTTCCCAAGCGGTTAAGCCTTAAGGGAATTAGGCTCTGATGGGTGAATCAATGCAAGAAAAAACTTAATAAATTTGATAACAAGTTTCACCAATCTGAAAAAATCAATATCCATGTAAGAAATATAACCACATAATAAAATATCCAACAAAGCATGCAAACCCTAACACGATGATTTTTCATGTGGAAACCCAAATGGGAAAAACCATGGTGGGAATTAGTACCCTCAAGGATCAACTATCTATAGAATAGAGATCTGACCAGTTAAGGTCATACAACACCCTGTTAGGGGTGACACCTAGTTAAGAGTACTTTATCCTGGTTAAGAGCTATTACAATAAGGCCTATTAGGACCCAACCCTATTAGGAGCTACCTTGCTAGAGGATTTACAAAAAATAAGCTAATGTGTCATCTTGTTAGAGGATTTTAACCTTTGGACATGTTAGGATCCTACTGCACCATGTTAGGAGTGACCTTGTGAGAGGATTTTCTTGCTGCAACTATTAAGGAACAACAAGTTTGACTGATCTATTGTTAGCATCTCTATACCTGATTAGATCCACTTCTGCTTAACTTCTATCATTGAATAAACATCAAAACCTAACTCCTTCTTCCACCACATGATCAAATTCTCACTCTTGATCCATGAAATCTTACAACTTTCACCTCCTTATAAAGACTCTGTTAAGTCGGCTAAGAACCTTGGAACAATTCCATAGGTTCATTGAATCTAGTCACCTTATTCATTTTTTCGCTCATTACACTTTACTTATATCGTCCAACAAAACATAAATAAAAAATATAATATAAACTCTACCGATAACCGATCAAAGTAACTCTTCTTTACCAGTTCTCTGTTCTTCCTGCATGTGATTGTTCTTCTGATCATAACTTGCTCAATACTCTCAATCTGCTGATGCGGTTCCAATCAAAGACTCCCTGCCAATGTCATAAACATATGTTCCAAACTGCAACATCTAACTATTCTCCAATCTTCCATACTAGTTGCTTGACCATTGCTTTATTCTTGTTTACCGGTTTAATGACAACTTAGCAATTTTGTTGTCTAAAAGATTCCACTATCGGTTAAGCTATACTGGTTGGTCTAACAGACTTAGATAACTAAGAAAACATGGTTGCCATTAATGACAACACAAATAAACTCATCAATCAATCTATTACAACTCTATTATCATCATCAAGCCAACACAATTTTCCTAATTCTTTTATTTGTGAAAGTTATAGGTGATTGTTCTTTTCTTTGCATGAATATTTGTCTAATTAAGTCTATTCAAGAAGTAGAACAATCAAGTTTTAAAGAATTTTGTACAAAGTAACCTACCTTGGTTTTGATATATGTTTTATAAGGTCCAAATGGGTGTTTGAAACCATGTTTACATTTTCTATTTCATGCCTGCATTGAAAATTATGGCCGGAAAACCCAATTTATTGTCTTAATTAGGTCTAGTGAAGAAATAGGACAATCAATTTTTGGATCCCTTCACGCCAAAGTAACCCCTATCTATTTAAAGATATTTTGTACAATTATAAAAAGGGTATCCTAAATGGTGATCACATTTTTTATTTGTGACCTGGTTGGGAAATTATGCTAGAAAAACCCTATTTGTTGTCTTACAAGGCCTAGTGTCAAATTATGAAGAAAATCACTTTATTTGAAGTGTTAGGATTTTGGAAAAGTGGTGTTTGAGTTGGTTAACCACCCTAATTTTAATTATTTATGAACACCTTAAGTTCTCTTTCAAATATATATGCAATGCATTTATGACCTCAATGTTTTTCACTTGGAGTTTTGAATTGAAGGCAAAGGATATAGTGAAATAGTTGGTGGATAGCTGCCTCACAGAGGAGTGGTGTGGGGGTTTTTAGATTATTATGGCCATTTAATTTGAAGGGAAGGGGTTTGTCTTCCCAGGTGGTATGTGGTTATAGGTTAGTGAATTCATGCCCCCCTTCACCCCTTCCTTATTTCGAGTGCAAACAATAATAAGGAGGTCTTAAGGGCCTCAATACAAGTTGGCATGGTGGGTGTGAAGGATTATTTGAAGGCAATGGAGGAAAGGAGAATATAGTGGGAGCTAGAGAAATGGGGTCCTTAGATAAGTTCTTAGCTCCTGCTTATGTTGCTTCCTTCTCATGGTACAAACAGGCCAGGTCGATGGGCTCTATGAAGAAGTTGAGTAGAACATTATGGATTGGTTTCCCTCCTAAGAATCGTTAGGATGTAGGTTCATATAAATTGATGCTCAAAGGGTGTCTCCATGCACAAAAGGTAAGGAAATTGTGATATTAAATTAAGTTTTTTTATTATAGTATATACACCATGTTTCATTTTGTCTTCTAAAAGTGGCTCACTGCAAGTCCGAATGTATATGTTTTGTAACTGTTTAGGCTAGATATCATGGGGTGATATAATGGAAAAATTCCTGATGGATGGGGGTGCTTTTGTCCTAGGTACATTAGATTGTTTTTGATGGACTATTTGGGGAGATTTTTAGACTCAATTTTTCTCCCTTAATGATTATGTAATTATTTATCACTATTAATATATTAGACTCTTTAAACCAATCAAAACTAAAAAGAGAATCATACATAATCATGTGTTGTAGCTAGCTCCAACATTGGTCCAATAAAGCCTATTCAATCAATATCAATATGTTTACATTACATCATCCTCCATATGGAGTGTTCTTAATACATAGTTTTCCAATTATTACAATGATCAAATCAAATTACATTTACTTAAAAAACCAAAAATGTAGAAAGAGGAAGAACAAGTAACCAGAAAGGTGAATAAGCTCTTCAAGGTGCTTGTGAATATGTCCACCAGTCCCCAATGGTGATTTGTTCACTTCCACCCGACCTTGTGGTGTTGGAAAAAAGGCAACAAACTTAGAGGGGGGGGGGGTGAATTAGTTTGCACAAAAACTTTACTCAACTTAATCACAAATTGAGATCTGATAATTAACAGTTAAAGTACAAATAAACACCATATCAATACCACACACAATACTAAGATTTTTTACGTGGAAAACTCGGTTAAGAGAAAAACCACAGTGGAAAATTACCCACGATGAGATAGTACCCTATTAGGAGTAAATAAAATATTACAATGGGGAATGCACATGCATTTAGGCGCACTGCCTAGAGCTCATTGCTCAAACCACGTAACCTGAGAAGGGCTACAACCCCGAGGAAGGCTAACTATCTTACAAAAACATTCAGATTACATTCGAAGGATCATGAATTGATGAAATAGCATCTTCTCATGCTTGGTTATAGTTCTAGTTAAGCACATTGATTGTTCTTCTTTGCCAAACGTCTTCACACTTCCAAAAGATCAAAACACTTGCTTGCACTTTTATCTGATGACACACATTCAGATACACTCACAAATAAATTTATTACATGACTATTATATTTATTTATACAAGTCATCAACCTGTATTCCAAGGTCATCTCAACACTCATCACAAATTACAAGAGCACGCTACATCATAATATGCAAACCAAAACAATATCGACTAAGACATAGTTTGGACCCAAATAAACTCCTAGATCATGCAACACCTCAAATAATTAAGCCATGAACATCCGCAACACACTACAATCATCATGAATATCACATTAATCAAACAACACCACCAGATCAAGAAAATGATCAATAAAGTTCACAATGATCAATGCAGACCATCAACATGAATAGAAAACAATCTAAAAACATCTACAAGCAATGTGAATTACCACAACAACAACTGCAACATCACCACTTACTATAATATTCATCATCATTATATTGAACCTCAAGAACACGCATTAAATAGACTGACAAACTGAAAGATTCACTTGTGGATATCCAAATAACAAACCATCTAAATTGAGCACACATATGAACGTCCCAAATACGCAAACCAATATATTGCAATTCCAGAGCAATGTAGAGAAGAATCTAGAACATTGAACACCACAAACAACTAAAAAACCAACCTCAATACCAGATCTCATAACTCAATCAAATCATCATGTAGACCACTAAAAAATTTAACTGAATCAACCAGAGATACCTATCTCAAAACCCATTAAACTGCAACAACTCATATGCAGTACACTGGCCAAACCAACTCATTTAATCTGCTTGCAACACTAAAATACATAGAGGAATATGTTGACATTAATGACCAAACATTGTTCCAACAATATCCAGCATGTGGTACCCTCAAGTCCACCCCCTGTTCTAATAGAGATAGTCACACAGCCCAAACACTCAAGCAAGTCAACTACTCAATCATGAGGTCACAATAGGGTCTCTACTCAATCTCTAAAAGGGCTATATGATAAGGAGATAAATGGTGAATTATCAAGTGTAGCTCCAATAACTCACACAAAGTTTAGGTAATCCTCTTGTGTAGACAAGGAGCCCCCTAACATCATCCATCCATGGACGGTCCCATTCCTCCAACTTATCCCAAGCCCTCACAAGAATTTCAACATAGGGGAAACATATGCATACTAATGCTACACAATGCACCATCTCATGTTATTTAAATCATAAGTCCCACAATAAGGTCCACCTTGCAACTGTCTCCATGAACTAAGCCCTAGGCACATCAGGCTCATTATGAACACGAGAACTCAAATGCACACACATGTGCAACCTAAGGCTTCAATCACAATAAGTTTTCATTAAGCGCATAGTATACATTTTCTTTTACTCATAACATAAACTATTGGTTAGAAGCACTCAAGGAGGCATGGTTCAAGTATCAAATACGACACCTTAATGTAGCAATGGTCTCGATAGTCAAAGCCACTTTGGATAACATATAAGAACAATGCATAGATACCTATTACAGTCAACATAACAATAACAATATCATAAATAATCTCTCAAAATACATAACAATGCATCCAGTCTCACAACCAAGGAGAAATTGCAGGGTCTCAAAATAAGGAAATAGATCCAAATCAATCCCAAATCAATCATACAACTATAATTATTATTGCCACATCATAAATTCATGCTAAAATCATCTTAGGTTAAACGATTCCAAATAGTGACTACCAGCCAAAACAGATCAAAGGCACCACATTGGTGATCAGTAGAACCACTTTGGGCTTCAATTGTTTCATTTTGGGTTTCCATGGAACCAAATTTGATCAATTAGACCACTCTACATAGCAGATGCATACCTACATGCCAAAAGCACCAGTTTGGGTTAGAACTAGGGGTTTGACTCTAAGAGACTATCTAGGGCATCAATTTGACAATTGCGGTTAGAACTGGGCTAAATTTGGCTCCCACTCATTTGATAAATACCTCTAAGAAACAAAAAATTGAAATAAAAAGTCCCTACGATGAATCATAAAAAATTGGGAATCAAAATCCCCAAAACACCCATTTTCTCAATCAGACAATGCACACATTAAAATCCAATGATTAAGAACAATCTCATTTGAGGAAGAGGGTGATAATTCAAATAAAAACAAATCTTAAGCATGGGCAAATAATTTCAAGTAGGGAAGTAAATCAAAGAATAAGAACTCCTACCTTAGGCTTGAGAAGAAACTTCAAATGCAAAGAGGAAGGCCTACACTCTACAAAGCTCCTCAAATTCAAACAACATGTCAAGCTCCACAAATTTAATCCTTCCAATCCAATTCCCATAAAATTCTACCCATAAAAAATCAAACTCTTTGCATTTTCATACACTCCTCACAAGGTTTGAGAACAAAAACAAGAGAAAAGACTAAGTGTTTTTCAATGAATTCCAAAACAACATTATATGTTCAGTTTATGGTGGAATATAAAATAATAAAAAATTCAAATTTAAATTCACAAGATCAATAAACTCCTAGAATTCCCCTAAAATAAAATCACTTAAATAACTTTAAATTGAATTTTCATAAAACACCATGTCCATTAAAATATTGCATTATTGCACTAAAGATGAAATATCAATAATATTCAATACTATAATAGCAATAATGGATGACTAATTGACTATGCACAAACACTCTTCACCGGTCATTTACAATAAGCATAAGGGTAACTGGTCATCACCTCAATGGCGACCCAGAGGTGTAATCATGAGAATTAGGGATGAATCATCCTAATTAGAAATGATGGGTTAGGCTAGGTAATAATGTTTGGCCATTTTGCTATCTCCTATAACCATCATTGGGGAATATAGACACACTTAGACCCGTGAAGCCAAGTGGAGTCAATTTTGTGTACTTGCATGGATCAGAATATACAAAAACTTGTGCATACTGATGGTATGATGAAATAATAAGTATCTGGTAGAATACTAAGAGGGGGGGGGTGAAACAGTATATTGAAAAACTAATACAAAGTTCCCAAACTTAAATTCAATCACACAAAGTAAACATATCTCAGTCAAGATCAATATTCATAAGAATACTTGACATCAACTAGTTTGACTGTTGTGACAACTTAACAGTAAACAACTTCAATCTTGTAAACATCAACAATGCTTAATCATAACTCAACATATTAATTTCTCAATGCTTCTAGTTATCATGCCTTATCAGAAGTTAATCAAATCAACAAATAAAATCATAACCACAAAAACATTCACCACTTGATACAAATGTTTATACATGGAAAACCTAAACAGGTAAAAACTATGGTGAGATGAGACTCACAAGGATAGCTATCCAAACTCTTCTAAAGTTCGCCCTGTTAGGAGCCAATCCTGTTAAAGGTTTACAATAAGTACTGTTAAGAACTAATTTCGGTTAGGAATTACCCAGTTATGATATTTACAAATATGCCTTGATGAAAGCCACAATACCCTATTAGGAGTAACCTTGTTGGAGGATTTAAGAAACCAAGCTAATGTACCACCTTGTTAGAGCTTACCCAGTTAAGGGATTTCACTTCTGCTATAATTGTTAGAAAACAATAGGTTTTATTGATCTGTCTGAATAACACTACATTTTCTTGATCAAATCCTTTTAAGCTTCAATCTGCCTTCACTCAGATTGTAGATCCATTCACTGGTTAGGCAACTACACATTCAACAGGTTTCTGCCAATCTTTCCAACAACGTTTACAAACAACTTCGTCGACCTTAAATACAAATCAATTAGGTTGGTAACACAACAAAACCTAATTCTCATCATCGATAAATACAAACAAGTCAATACAATCTTGACCGTTAGAAATCATGACAATCTCTTCACATTTTTTAAGAATATTACAACCGCTCTATGATCACCGCTTCATCGGAGTTTGTAACTAATCACACATTGTGCATTAGATGCAATCCACTTTTCTCCTTTCATAGACAATAAACAAATGTGCCAAAAAAATTTGACCTTATCCTCATACAATGATCACACATATCTCCATCATTACCGCTCATCATAATAAACCAGCAAACTTGATCGGTTAGGGTTTAACAATTGATAGGTTTTACCGGTTACAATGCATAGAAAGGTTTAACCTGTTACACTGGTTTACCAGTTCAACTCAGAAACATACCATACCGGTTCACGTCTTCCACAAAGCTCTTCTAACCGGTTACTAGCCAATATAAAAAACAACAATATCAACAATAACATGAATAATATTACCGGTTCAATTGACATCAATGACAACATATCATTAATGTAATCTCTATGCAAAATGCCAACAAACTCAAAATGGCAACACATACATATCCACATAATACAATATAGTAAAAACATCATTAACCATTCTCCAATCAAGGTCACATCATAACATTCTAAGTAACCTCATAAAACATCTAAACATTACATCATTATAAAATTTGTTGCCCAGAGACACTATATAGATCATCTGATGTTTTCATTGATGGCAACCAAAGTCAAATATTGTATCTACAATGTGTGATCTAATGCTAGCAAAAGTAAGAATGAAGATTTGGTTAAGTTCGGTGAAGTTAGAATAGTGGATCTAGAAGGTTACAGTGTTTTGGTTGGTGTTTCATTTCAGTTGAAGATATTGTGTTGCGGAGCTAGAGGAAGGTTGTTATATGTTTAGAGAACCTTATTCCAGAATCTTAGCCTCTAGTGTTGATTCTTGACTGAGCTAGAAGATCTGGTATACAGGTTTATAGGATGAATAGTGTTGTATGAAAGTTTTGGTTAGTCGATCATTATGTGGAATCAATAGAGTAATTTTGGTGTTCAAGGATGTTTAGCAAACATTCGGGAAGCATGTGGGTAATTCTTTTTGGTCTCCATATGCATTGGAGCTAGGATTGAGCCAACTATATATGCATGTTTCAATATTTTGATAATGTTCTTTTAGCCGATATGTAGAAGACTTAATTTCATGGTAGTCATGGTGCGGATATAAAAGACTAGTGGATATGACATGCTTTAATTTTTGACAATTATCTGTGATATGTCCTTTGTTTCGATGGAAATTGCAATACTGATTATCATTCCACCAAGGTGGTTTGATTTGAGGTTCGTAATTCCTTTCTTCTGGTAAAGTGATCAATTTGTTTGCGAGAAGTGTCTTTAGTGTTGATCCCAAGGGTTCACCAATGTTTGTGAATTGTCTTTGAAAGAAAGTTTTGATAGTTGCTCTTTGGTGATTGTTGTTTTGTTGTGCTGCTGCTGAGTGAGTAGATAAATTGAAAACCGGTTGCTTTTTTTTCACATTGTTGTTATCTACTATTCCATCATTGACAACATTTCGATTTCTGTTCCAAAACTTTGGCTTGTCATTGTGATTGTTGTTATTGTTGTTGTTAGGAGGATGGACTCCTTCTTTGTATATTTTCAACTCACCTTTCTTTATCACAGCTTCCTCCATTTTGATTCCATTATCAACCATTTTTCCAAAGCTTTGATTTCCTTGCATTTTTAAGCAATAACTCATTTGATCATTTAAGTTGTCAATGAATATATCCATTTTTTCATACTCTAGCAATGTGCGAGGATACCATGATGCTAGGCGTCTCCATCGTTGTAAGAATGTCATGAAGGGTTCTCCACTTTTTTGTTTAGTGTTACAGAGGTCTAGCATGATCACTTCATGTTGTATATTGTAGGAATATTGTGAAACGAACTTATCCACCAACTCTGAAAATGATCTTATTCCGGGTGCAAGTTTGGAAAACCACTCCATAGCTACTCCTGTCAAGCTTTTCAGAAATAGTCTCATTAAGTAGGTATCTTCGTGTGCAAACTCCATACTCATGGTACAAAATTCTCTTATATGATCTTGAGGAATCAGAGCTTCCATCATATTTTTCATATCTCGGAGTTTAAAAACCTATTGGAAATGGTATCATGTTTAGATTTCTGTCAAAAGGATAAGGACATATTTCTTGAAGTGAATATCGTCTAACATTTCCTCTTTGCATCTCTTGGATTTGTGTTTGCATTGCTTGCAGTTGTTGTGTAAGAGTCATGATAGGATTATCGACATGATTTGTTCTTGCATGACCATGATTTTGCATTCTAGGAGGATTGGGATCTCTTCTTGTTTCATCTATAGCTCTTCTTGTATCCTCATTGAATTGAACATTATTCAGGATTTCTACTTCATCTCTTCTAGGTATGTCGGTTTCTTCATTGGTCCTGGTGGTATTGGGAATTGATGTGTCATTCATGCAAAGACCAAAGATGTCCTCATATTGTTCTTTATTATGAGGAGGATCACTTTTCTTTTGTGTCAATTTATTCACATCAAAATCTTGGGGAAGTGTAGCACCAGATTTGGCTAGCATTAGAAAGTATTTTTCTTTTTCTTCCTCCAATAATCTCTGCATAAATTTGTCAAATTGGGGATCTTTCTTGATGTCTCTGATGTTTTGTTATGTTATTTCTCCTTCGACTTGTACTTCATTTTCATGTTCCATGGTTATGTTTGTTTCCAATGTTTTGATTTCTATCTCTACGATCTTTCGTCTCTGAGCTCTAGTTAGAACGTGCATACACGTATGTTATCTTGTTTAGGATTTGATTGTCCAAAAGGTTGTTTTGGATAAGTGAGCAATTGTCAATTTCAAGGCAATAGAGTGATATGACACTAAAAGAGGATTCAAGTGTTTAAAAGTTTGCAAGTTTTGGGTAAGTGAGCAATTGTCAATTTCAAGGCAATAGAGTGATATGACACTAAAAGAGGATTCAAGTGTTTAAAAGTTTGCAAGTTTGATCTTTTGTTTAGGAGTGCAATGATGATGATTGATAAGAACCAAGTCCAGTAGGAATGATATATCCTACGATGTGGGACAAGATTATCCTGACCAAACGTTTTAATTTCGTGATAAAGGATGATTGATCCTAATGAGAAACTATGTTTGAGTGATCAGTTTACCAAAGAGGGTGATAATGCACTTTGAGTTGTTTAGATCCTGAACTTGTTGGGGGTAAGCACTTGAAAATCTTGAGGTGTATATTTTCTAGAGTCTGATTTTGACGAGTGATAACTTGACCAAGCAAACCAAGCAGACAATTTAAGCACATATTGACAGATAACAGGTGTTTATGCTTAGTGCAAATTGATCAGGTAGAAATGATAAGTCTGAAACAGGCATGCAGGACACAACTCTGGACTGACAGATGCAGAGTTTCGTATGACAGATTATGCAGCATAGGACGACAAGAGATACAAGACAGAACGACAGACTAGTGACTTCATGTGAACAACAGTTTTTTGTACAACATAGAACCTTGACTCGTACAACAGAAGATCAACCAATACGACAGATACTCCTGACTCGTACGATAAAGGATCAAAAAATATGATAGAGACTTCTAACTCGTACGACGGGTATTTGAACAGTGATAAAAATTGTTTGCTTGTTTGATTTTGGATCACTGAATTTTGATGTTTTACCTTGGTTTTCGAGTTTTAAGTGTCTGATTTTTCAATTTTAGGGATGAATACACAGCAAACACACGATGTGATACATGACTCTCAATCAAGCTAAACCCTAAGGAAGTTGGTTAAGAATGAAAACCTTTGCTTGCTGACTTAGGTACACACCCAATAGCTAATCAGAATACGACCGTTGAGTCTCACGCAATGGATTCTCAACGTCGTATTATCCGACTCCAAATGCTAATGGGGGCACGATATGGCAAGTGTCTTGGGAGAGTTACTATTTCTCTTGCACAAAGATTATCACCCTTTTGGAGGTGAATCGGGTAGCTTCTATGTTTATAGTTCTTAGTCAGGAATTCCATTTGAAATTACGCCTTGAAGTCATGCAAGCGTGATTGAGGCCTATAGCTCGACAAGGTACCGAAACAAGTTGTAATCATGTAAACGTGATTGAGACTGTGAGGCCCTACAAAATGTCCGATATGAGAGATCTCAAAGAGAAAACTCAAATAATCCCATCCTCTGAGACTTTAATCATCAAAGACCTATTTATTATAGTGAGTTGGAATGCTCAGGTCCAGCTGTACTCACTTGGGTTGTTCTCACAGGGTGATTACTTTTTCCCACTGTGATAGGCCCGCTAAAGGTATGCAATATTGAAAGCAAAAAGATGAGTCTAGCTTTCTGATCACCTAAGGAAGGTGAGAGCGTACTTGCTTATCATCACAAGCACATAAGACATGATAGTTCATTTCTTTAAGCCCAAATTGAAGTGTGCCTAAAAATCTTAAAGAATACACAAAGTTTTTTTTGAATCCTTAGGCAAACCTGCAAAATAGATCGATTAGTAGTCATGATTGTGTTTTGAATTTGTCTTTGACAAGCGTATCTGCAAGAAAAGAGTTAGGCTACAAACATCTCATAGACATAACAAGATTAGCATTAGTGATCCAAACTATGAAATTTTCAAAAAAATTATATGAAATTTTAGCCTAACTTCAAATAGGCATAACTTTCTACTCGGGACTTGAAATTACAAGCCGTTTACCTCGTTGGAAAGGTCTCCAAGAGTTCTAGATGCAAATTTCAAAGGGCAAATTTCAAAGTTCTAGAAGGTACACTTAGACCCGTGAAGCCAAGTGGAGTCAATTTTGTGTACTTGCATGGATCAGAATATACAAACACTTGTGCATACTGATGGTATGATGAAATAATAAGTACCTGTTAGAATACTAAGAGGTGGGGGGGTGAAACAGTATATTGAAAAACTAATACAAAGTTCCCAAACTTAAATTCAATCACACAAAGTAAACATATCTCAGTCAAGATCAATATTCATAAGAATACTTGACATCAACTGGTTTGACTGTTGTGACAACTTAACAGTAAACAACTTCAATCTTGTAAACATCAACAATGCTTAATCATAACTCAACATATTAATTTCTCAATGCTTCTAGTTATCATGCCTTATCAGAAGTTAATCAAATCAACAAATAAAATCATAACCACAAAAACATTCACCACTTGATACAAATGTTTATACATGGAAAACCTAAATAGGTAAAAACTATGGTGAGATGAGACTCACAAGGATAGCTATCTGAACTCTTCTGAAGTTCGCCCTGTTAGGAGCCAATCTTGTTAAAGGTTTACAATAAGTCCTGTTAAGAACTAATTTCGGTTAGGAATTACCCAGTTAAGATATTTACAAATATGCCCTAATGAAAGCCACAATACCCTATTAGGAGTAACCTTGTTGGAGGATTTAAGAATCCAAGCTAATGTACCACCTTGTTAGAGCTTACCCAATTAAGGGATTTCACTTCTGCTATAATTGTTAGAAAACAATAGGTTTTCTTGATCTGTCTGAATAACACTACATTTTCTTGATCAAATCCTTTTAAGCTTCAATCTGCCTTCACTCAAACTGTAGATCCATTCACTGGTTAGGCAACTACACATTCAACAGGTTTCTGCCAATCTTTCCAACAACGTTTACAAACAACTTCATCGACCTTAAATACAAATCAATTAGGTTGGTAACACAACAAAACCTAATTCTCATCATCGAGATTACAAACAAGTCAATACAATCTTGACCGTTAGAAATCATGACAATCTCTTCACATTCTTCAAGAAAATTACAACTGCTCTATGATCACCGCTTCATCGGAGTTTGTAACTCATCGCGCGTTGTGCATTAGATGCAATCCACTTTTCTCCTTCCGTAGACAATAAACAAATGCGCCAAAACAATTTGAACTTATCCTCATACAATGATCACACATATCTCCATCATTACCGCTCATCATAATAAACCAACAAACTTGATTGGTTAGGGTTTAACAACTGATAGGTTTTACCGGTTACAATGCATAGAAAGGTTTAACCCATTACACTGGTTTACCGGTTCAACTCAGAAACTTACCATACCAGTTCACGTCTTCCACAAAGCTCTTCTAACCGGTTACTAGCCAATATAAAAAACAACAATATCAACAATAACATGAATACTATTACCGGTTCAATTGACATCAGTGACAACATATCATTAATGTAATCTCTATGCAAAATGCCAACACACTCAAAATGCCAACACATACATATCCACATAATACAATATAGTAAAAACATCATTAACCATTCTCCAATCAAGGTCACATCATAACATTCTAAGTAACCTCATAAAACATCTAAACATTACATCATTATAAAATTTGTTGCCCAGAGACACTGTATAGATCATCTGATGTTTTCATTGATGGCAACCAAAGTCAAATATTGTATCTACAATGTGTGATCTGATGCTACCGAAAGTCAGAATGAAGATTTGGTTAAGTTCGGTGAAGTTAGAATAGTGGATCTAGAAGTTTACAGTGTTTTGGTTGGTGTTTCATTTCAGTTGAAGATATTGTGTTGCGGAGCTAGAGGAAGGTTGTTATATGTTTGGAGCACCTTATTCCAGAATCTTAGCCTCTAGTGTTGATTCTTGACTGAGCTAGAAGATCTGGTATACAAGTTTTTAGGATGAATAGTGTTGTATGAAAGTTTTGGTTAGTCGATCATTGTGTGGAATCAATAGAGTAATTTTGGTGTTCAAGGATGTTTAGCAAACATTCGGGAAGCATGTGGGTAATTCTTTTTGGTATCCATATGCATTGGAGCTAGGATTGAGCCAACTATGTATGCATGTTTCAATATTTTGATAATGTTCTTTTAGCCGATATGTAGAAGACTTAATTTCATGGTAGTCATGGTGCGGATATAAAAGACTAGTGGATATGACCATTTTTTATATCAGTGTGTGCGTGAAAACTGTTTGTGATCGATTGTGCACATTTTCACATGCGCAATTGAAGGAATTATGCTCTGGAATAAAGTAGAATAGTGGAACAAAGCGACTAGAGAATAAGTGTTTTGTGCTTAACCGAAAATGTACCTTGGCATTTTTAGATGCTATTTTTTAGTTCAAACATTTCAATTTTCTTTTTTTAAAGATTTTGTAAGGCAGTGAGCCTTCCGAGGTTAATTCCCTTATTTCTTTTGTGTAGTGAGCTCTGGGCAGTGTGCCTGAGTGCATGTGCATTTCCATTGCAATATTTGTATACTTATACAGAGTATACTTATATTGTGGGTCTCATCCCCTTCGTGGTTTTTCCCTTAACTTGGTTTTCCATGTACAAAATTTGGTGTTATGGCGTTGTTGTTGTTTTCTTTGTGTTTCTACATCTTTCTTTTGTTCATTTGCATTAAGTGGTTGAAAGGACAAGTTAATAAGGTTAAAAATTGCATAACACTTATTTAATCCCCCCCTCAGTGTTCCTTGATTCCAACAAAAGCATCGTCAAATAATCACATTTTAATCAGTATAATCAAAACATTCTCCTACTGTTATCCAACCATCAACATATACATATAAATAACTAAAGTGTTAAAATCATTGGAAGAAAATTTTAATATCACATGCATTATCATATATTTGAATGTTTTGATATCACCCCTTTCTATTTAAGTATCCATTGAAACATAACCATAATACTTTCTATCGGGCTCTGTGAATTGTACCTGTACTTGCAAACACAATGCACTCAATAAATCATTATAAGCAATGGTTAGTAAATTGAAACAATGAAAGACAAAACCATAGCTAATAGACTTATTGCCTCCTAGTAAATGCGAGTATGAATTTTGCTCTTAGATCTTAGTATGCAAATTCCAATGACTTGACTACACTTAGATGGAGGATTTAGTTTCCTTTTTTAAGCAGATTTAGTTTCCTTTGACCACGTCGACCAAGCTATGGACAATGCAGTACGTGGTGAAAACCATGGGTTACCAGCCCACAAAACCCCACTGATATTAATATCTTTGAACGGCATGTGCAATGTGGTGTCACATAAGAAGTTAATTTAATAAACTTTTCATGTTATATGGAAGTCGTTACTAGTAAAGTCAACTTGGAATAAGACTTAAATGCCACTATAACCTGGTACTGATTTGCAAGGAGTCTATAATAAATCTACCATGCGTCAAACAAAATTTTAGTGTTTGAAATGAACACAAATTCTTCAAGGAATGTTAAGCACGATGAAGTGTTTGAGATGAGCATGTATTTTGCAAAGAACACCACGATGTGTTTGAAGAATTACGCGGAGATTACCGATGGAACCAACCCTACGTGGCCAAATATTTGTTAGACGTGTTGCATGGTGTCATGAGAAACTATTGTTATAGAGTATGTAAGACACCAAACTAGCAGTGGTGTCAAGATAAATAAGTCATGACTAAGAGAGAGGGCCCAAAAATAGGAAAGAAGGTAGATTTATACACTATATATAGACCATCGAATTGGAAGAGAAGGACACATATACAACAAAGGATTAGAGAATGGAATGTGGAAGAGAAAAGCATTGGAGATTTAGGAGTATTACAACCAGCCGTAAAAGATTGGTGATGATCATCTCAGATTTAGCATTGAATTTCAAAGAATATAGAGTAGTACGTAGAGAAGAGAGAGAGCTCATGAGATATAATAGAGTAGAGGGAAAAAGCATTGGAATCTGGATGTATTGAAGATAGTTTTGGGAGAAGTAATTAGTGATCATAACAAACTTGGATCGTATTTAAGAGGTAGGCTCTATTCTAGCAAGTTTTGTTGTAGAGATCTAAAAGATAAAAGAATGTTCTATTTTGTTCAGATTTATACAATAATCAAATGAAGGAATTAGAATCATGATATTTGATTTCCTAATATGAAACTATTTTAAATTACTTTAAAATACGTTCATGTAAATAAAGATGAAATAATGAAATATTTTCTTAAGGTTTGTTAATAAACATAGTGTAACTCATAGAAATTAGATCACAAAATCCTCTAGAAACAGAGCAAGGGAATAGAGAGAGTTTGTGCTTTATAAACTTTGAATTTGAACCACAAAGAAGATGAAATATTAGGATAATGAATTATTAGATATTGAATCTTATTTTGATTTCGTGAAGAAAAGAATTACACTCCCGAATTTGATCCATGCATTAGAAGTTAAGGTGATTATTGGGTATCTCATTTGAAAAGCCATATAGGTATGCAAGTAATGAATTTTCATCATGTTAAATGTTGTTATGAAAAATTAGTAAAATTAGCTAGTTGAATTTATAAATCATGAAAAACAATATTTTAGTATCAAACTAAATATGTTATTCGAGAAAAGAGGTAGACAAACCAAAACACATGGAAAGATAGAGAACTTGGGTGATATAAACGTGGAAATTCAAAACCATAAGAAATAGAATGCAAGTTAACGATTATGCTATTTAAATGTTTTGATAATTGAATAAAAGAATGTGTACTCATTTTTAATTCATTTTTTATGTAAAGATGCATACATGTGTTACACCTTCTTATATTTAATTCTTGTCTTTGATTTACTTGAAAGATAGAAGCGAAAGATTGTTTTCTTTTTAGATTTATTTGTTGTCCACGAGAAATTGTTTTCTTGATAGATATAATTAGTTGCAAATGAAAGATTCTTTTCTTCTATATCTATTTAACGAAAAATTGTCTTCTTTAATATCGTATTTTTATCATGCGAAAAAATAGGAAGCTAGAACTGAGAAAAAAAAGATTGTCTTTTATGTATTCATTATGATTAACATTAGGAAGCTAGATATGTTTGTGTTGTGGGAAAAGTTACCTTCCAAGATGGGTGCCGAATGTGGGTTATAGAGAGAGAGAGTTTTCTTTTTCCAAACTATATTTTATTCTTATGCATGGCATTATACTCGGCGTTGTAACCAATTGACCATCGAAATAGATGGATTTATTTATTTATCCACTCTACCACATCCTTGATTGATTTTGTTTTTTTCTTAACGGAATTAGAAAATTAAAAATGCATGTATCATTCTAGGCACGCACTAGATTCCATCTTGTCTATCGAATTCTTTTTGCTCAGTAGTTCGTGCAGAGTCGGGTATTCTTGATTGACCAAGAATTCCGAGGCAGTGTAAGCTTCAAGGTTGGGTGGAAAAAGCACATGAATCTTGTTCTTGTCTTCATTCTAAAGATTACATTTAAGATAGCTTGGATTATAGATCAAAGCATGCATCTCATCCTTTACTTTGTATTCTTTTATTATTGAACTTAAGGTATTTTGAAAAGCCTAAGTACTGTATGATTGAGATTCTACTTATATCGATTTATTGAATGAAGAATATTTATCTTTTATAGAGATTTTGAGTTTATTGTGATATAAATGGAATGATCAAATGAAGCTATGGAAGGAAAAGTGGAATGAAATAGACTTATTAAGGAATTATGAGTTTATTTAAGAATAAGTAGTATTTTGTTTTATTATTAAAGCTAGAATGATTTACGTCTTTACATAGGTAAATCTCTAACTGCCTTAGTTGAATCGATCTTTACAATGCAATCAAAATTTACAAGACACAACCTCTTATGCCATAGCCAACTTTCATTAATATGTGTAATCAAATATGTATTTTCACCGAAGTTCAAATGAAAGATGTTACCTTTTGTTTGTGTACCGGTTGTAGTCTCTAATCCTGATTTGTTAATGATTTTTCACTTTCCATCCTTGAATTGTAATTGAAATATTTTGTCTACCAACTATCTTACACTCAAAAGATTATGGTTCAAACCTTCGGCATAATAAACATTATCAGTGTGATGCTTACCATCCAATGAAACGGTTCCTCTTCCTTTGATCATACATGCCTTGTTATTACCAAATCCGACTTGACCACCATCAAATTCTTGCAGGGTTAGAAACTTCCCTTTGTCACCTATCATATGATGATAACATCCACTGTCTATTACCCATTCATCTATGTCTTCAACTTTTACTGCAAGGGCCTTTTCCCCATTTTTGATAACTGATCATCTTCCTTCATAGCATAAAATACCCAGTCTTTTCCATTGCTAGATCCACTAGCTGAATCTCCCGCCGGTTCTCCTTTTGAGTCATTAGTTATTCCTTCCTCATCAGCATAGTAGCATGATTTATTTTTGTATTTCCTATACTTATTCTTGATCTGCTATTCAGGGTTAGGCTTAAAAGATCTTCTTTCTCTTTATTCCAATTTTGAATTCCTTTCAGGACATCTAGATGCAAAATGACCTATCTTATTACATGCAAAACATTTGAAAGGAGATTTTCCTTCATACTTACTTCCTGATGGACCTTTAGGTGTCCTTCTAGCAAATAGAGCTTCAAGTTTCTCAAGCTCTTCATCTTCTTTCCTAATCTCTTCTAATTCCTTTGCATACAACAATTTCCAATCTTGCTTGTCGATTGATGATGTAGATGCCTTAAATGCAGTATCAATTTTTGTAGCTCCAGGAAGACCAAATTCCTCAAGCTCAAAAGCAGATATTTTCCCAACAAGAGTATCTCTATTGATAAAAGAATTAGGCATGGTTCTTAGCTCATTAATTGCGGTTACCTTCATCTTATATGCCGATGGAAAAATCCTTAACACTTTTGAAACAATCTCTTCCTCTCTTAGAGATCCACCACAACATTGAATCCTTAATACAATTTCATTTACCCTTTCCATGAATGCAAAAAATATTTCATCTTCCTCCATCTTCAAGCTTTCACATCTTACCCGATAACATTCAAGTTTTGCAAATTTAACTGTAGGATCACCTTCATTCAGAGTCTCCAACTTGTCCCATATATCTTTTGCTGATGATTTGTCTGCTATTCCCATGATTTTCTAATTTGATAAGGTGCTTAAGAGGGCTTCTCTAGCTCTGCAGTCATTCTCAATGTTCTTATCCAAGGTTGTCGATGCAGGAATACCACATGCCGGATTATGAGGAGTGTAACCATTTTGAGTTATTTCCCAATTTTTCTTTCCAATGCATTTTAAATAAGTCTCAATCTGAATCTTCCATACTCCATAGTTTCTTCCATCAAGCCTAGGGTTGTCCTTCCAGAAAAAAATGAGTTGAACTATTAGTTGCCATAGGATCTTCCTCGAGCGGTTAAGATTCTGCAAAAAGAGGACCAGGCTCTAATACCAATTGTTAGGATAACTAGAGAACAACTGAGAGGGTGGGGTGAATCAGTTGTTAACAGATTATGTGAATTAAAGCACTAAAAACTTATACTAGTATAATTGATTAAGCATTAAAGCATAAATGAAAACTCGAGAATCAATACCATGCATCAATAACACATAATGCCATAATTTGTACGTGGAAAACCTAGAAAGGAAAAAACCATGGTGGAAAACCCTACCCACAGTCAGATGATACTTTTGCAGCAAGTATATGATTACAACAGGGGCTTGCACATGCAGGAAGGCACACTTCCTAGAGCGCACTGCTCATCACAATGGAGTCTCACTGACTACAAAGATGTCAACTACCTCAAGATATTTGGACTACCATCTAGACAGAATAATTGTCATTGATAACATCAAACATGTCAAATTATAGTTCTGGTTAAGCTCAATACGGGAGGTCTAAAACCTCTTACATAAACCCAACTCGATCACCTATGATCGACCAAATCCTCTGCACAAATGATTATTATATTATTTGATCCTTGCCTACATGATCTACAATGAGATCTTACATATATTTATACCAACCCGGGACCTAACCAATTAGGTCGCCCACACAAATGATAGTTCAATAGATCCATTACATAATCCTAAAAAAAAATCATAAAGCATGTCGGCCTAAGGCCAAATAAATATCATCTAATCAATAAAATATATCGGAAGCGCATCAGAGGATCCACCAACCTGTTACATGCAAACCAGTCTATAACCTAGATAGCACCAGACCTAAATAAGATCCACACACGTCAAATCAATGACACCAATCACACAAGGCACGACCACAATCAGCGTCAGTATCCTGAATCCCTTCTAGAAGTTGCACCAACAACACTCATGCATTACATCAAGGATCTTCAATAAAGCTCTGCCGATGAAACCTTTATCGAACCAATAAAGAAATCTTACTAGGACATAAGATAGCATTTGATCATCAGGTCAATACCAACTAATTGAAACATACTTCAAAAGAATAGGAACCCTTGATACAAACTTATTTCATCAACCAAATCATACCGGTGACAATCAACTGATTATCTTCCCAATCCAATCCTTCTACCGGAAGCTGGTAAACAACCATAACAACAAGTGTTGACATCAATGACAAAACATCAATGCAACAGATAATCAATTCCATCATATGGCCAACAGTTACTTAGTCTCAACATATTCCAATTTCACCTCCTTGTCTACAACCTTTCCTTTTAGAAAATGTACTTAATTGCAATGTACTTTGTTTGTGAATGCATCAATGGATTCTTTGAGATATCGATAGAAATTTTTTATTATTACAAAGAACTAAAATAGGCTCATCAAATTTTACCTTCATCTCCTTTGAATTCTGCTTCATCCCTAATACTTGAGTGCAACAGGAAACTGCTGCAATATATTATTCTTTTGCGGTAGGTACAGAAATTGAATCACGCTTCTTATTCAATTATGATATTAGAGTGTCACCAAGAAAGAATGCTCCATTTGTATTCTTCTTGGCATCAGTACATCTAGTCCAATCTGCATCAGTGTAAGCAATTAAACTGAAATTATCACTCCTAGGATACCATAATCCAAAATCTATTTTAGGTTTCAAGTACTAAAAAATCCTCTTCACATCCTTAACATGAGTTTCCTCTGGCGTCACTTGAAAGCTAGTGACATTCCAATGCTAGATTCAATGTCAGTCCCAAAGACATAGAGGCAGGGGTGAATCAGTGTCTAACCGGTTTACAGAATATTTAAACTTATTAATAACTTTGTATCTCAAAATAGTGTACTGGTAAATAAGAATTATTATGATAAACAAAAAAAATAGAGATAACATAGAAACACACCATAACACAAGATATTTAATGAGGAAACCCAGTGTGGGAAAAACCTCGGTGGGATTTGTGACCCACAATATTTACTTACTGGCCAATGAATAAATACTACTTACAATGAGGGGTCTGCACATGCAGGGAGGCCAACAACCTAGAGCTCACTGCTCAATAAAGAGTCACACTGACTACAAAATGGATTATCAAATCCAATACAATGTACTACTCAAAACAACATCTCTCATGCCAGGTTTAGTACCGGTTTAAGCTCAGTCAATAACCAAACCTTTACTATCAACTATATCACCTTATAGAAAATTGCCTCATCACACATTATACCTCTCTCTCATCTACTTCTACTAAAATGACCTATAAGATCTCATACATATATGAGTCTTTTACAATATACCATGTCGGCTCGAGTGCCGGTATGCTTTGTTGCCGATGTAATTTGAATGCCAGTGAAGTTTTGGGCATGTAGAAACCAATTGCCGGTGACTTTCCAGTTGGTTGCCAAATGGTTGCCATCAATGAAAACATCAATTATTCTCATAATAGTGTTGAATGCCAACAATCTCCACCTTTGGCATTGATGGCAACACTCATGAGAAAAATCAAAACTGTTATCCAAAAAGATATGCTCCCCCTAAGCAAGTGATATCCTCTGTACATGCATTTTTCTCTCCATTTCTCCCCCTTTGACATCAATGACAAAGGATGTCATCAAAAGAATACAAAAATGCTACCTCAAGGTTTGTAACCGGTTGGTTACAATCTAAAAGATGTCCCCCAAAATCATATTCAGACTCTGCATAAATTTATTGTTGTCATCTAAAGTTGCCTCAGTCTACTGGATCATACCGGTGAGATATTGCATCTGCTGCTCTGGTGATCGTTCTCCTTGTACCGTTGCCTTAGATAATTCACTTCTCTGAGTAATCAGATTATCCAGCCTCAGACCAAGTTTATCTTTTAGTTCTCGGGCATTAGACTTTATCCTTGCCTTCTCTTTCTCAAGTTTTTCTAATTTCTCCTCAAAGACTGCCATTTCCTGTTCAAAAACTTATATGAGTCCGGATGAACCTATAATATTATCTGCAATGTCATCAATTTCTTTATGTGTCTTCTTGATCTCCTTATCAATGTTCTCAATGAAACAGTGAGGTTTACATGCTTCCCTATATAGATCCTTATACTCCAAAATTGTAGAATTGTGTATCGATAAAAGTGTATCCACATGATCGGTACATTTATTTATTGTGTTTTCAAATAATGTATTTTTCTCTTTTTCAACTCTCTCCTTTATGATATCCTCATTCACCTTGTCTATAGTTATAACATTATCAGAAATGAATTTGGACAATGTGTCTAATTTACCTAAAGAATCCTAAATGTGATCTATGTTACAATTTGGTGCAATCATCTTAAGAATAGGTAAAGTGTTATCAATTTCCTTAAAAGCCAATTGCAATCAGTTATCCTCTTTATAGAATCCAAAAGTACCTCTATGATATTGGCAGGTCTGAATTCACCTGTAGATGTACTCGGTTCAGCTGTAGATTTCATCTCAACAGATGTATGACCAATCACCTTCAGTATCTCTTCTTTATTTCCATCAAATGTTTATCCATTTTTATTTTATTTTCCTTTGGTGGATCTGTCTGTGTTTGCACCTCAACCTTTGATGGTTTCTCAGATTGTTTTAGTGTCTCTATAACTGTCGGTTTTTCAGTCTCATATGAACCTCTACCTCTATTTGTTTCTCTGAAGGTTCTACTACCAGTTTCTCAGATTCTGGTGATCCTATGCTAGTACCTTTGTTCTCTATGGGTTTTTCAGTCACTGCCAGTTGCTCTGTTTGAGTCGGTATCGCAGTTTCCTGAGAGTCAATAGTTTGTGCCGATTTCTTTGAATTTTTGCTATTATCAACATTGTTTGCCTTAACCTCTGAATTATCTTTATTCACAACAATGTTTACCTCTTGAGTATCCACATTCATTGTAAAGAGTATCTCAGACTCAGGGTTAGTATTATCATGTGTTATACCTTCAGTATCAGTAGACAGTGGATCTTTTGAGTGTACCAGTGGTGTATCCAAAGGAGGCGGTGGAAGGTTATCTCTAACCTTTATGTTTGGAATACTACCAACTTTGCCTTTACCCTTGTCCTTGTCTTTCTGATATACTTTGAATGTCTTTTTAGGTCTTCTCTTTTCCTCTTGCTTTTCCTTCTCTACAAAGAATATATCCCATTTATCTGTCGTCTCATCTACAATCTCTTTTACCCTTCCAGCAATCAGGCTTACTTTCCAGTGTCCACTAACAAATACAGATTGGTTAGCTTCAAAGATAAGTTCATCAATTTCTTCCTTGGAGTTTACCGGATGAACAACCAAGAGTGCTTCAACTTTCAAATTCTTATCCAATTCCATCACTGATAGCCTTTTTGCTTCTAGTCTCATGTAGAGATCATTTGGTAGCTCATCAATCACTTCTATCAAAACTTTCTTGTATATCCAAGTGTAAGACAATGCTTTCCTCAATGGTGTTTCTGTCAGTATCATTTGAAGTGTTATACCATTTTCTTACATTAGACAAATTACCTTCCTCTATTATCTCATTCAGTAAATCGTTCAATGTGGGGGTAACCGGTGTCTGTTTCTTCTTAGGTGTAAGTTTCTTCTTCGGTTCCCTAACTGCCTGATGTTTCTTCCTTTGTGTCCTGGTTTTCTTAGGTGAAGGAGAGGGTACTTGTGAGGGTTTTCTCTTCCTTTCTACTCTTTTAAACTCAATAGCCTTACCACTATCAGTGTCGGAAGATGTTACAACTGGTGAAACATGTGCTTCAGGTTGTAGTCCTTCAAGTTCACTTGCCGATATACCACTGATGTTCATGATATTTTCTTTGATTTCCTTTACCTTTTTGGAGGCACCTCTAATGAACTTTTCTCCTCTTAGTCCTTTTCTACATAGACACTTTACTCTCTATGGTTTCTGCATTTCCAAAGAATTTTTCAGACGGCTCCCTTGGTGCATCAAGTAGAGCTTTAGCATAAGTTTCCAAAATAGATAGGTCTACCTCATATCCCATCTTCGTAACCCAAATAGTTCTAGGACTTGCTGCTTCCATCCAAGTTTCATCTCTCTTAATAACACTTGTCATATTTATCAACTATGATTTGTGGTAGTCTCTCTCTTTCTCTCATCTTAGATTGGAATGTTTTGAAATAGCCTATAATGTTCTTAACACTATCAGTGCCCATACCGGTGAAAGCATCTTATATCTATTTTCCTACCGGGATGTCATAACCAAAATCCTTGTGACCTATGTCGGGTATCTCCTTGGTAAAGTAAAACATCAGACATACCAGAAGGTTTCCAAAATGGAAAGTACCTTTCTTGTCACCCTTAATCTTCTTCAGGTTGTCAATTAATTCATCTTTAAGCCATTCACACACATCAATCTTAGCATTATTGTTTACCATCTCATATGCACTGTGAATACATAGGATAGAAACATAATTTAGTCTATTTGCGTGAGTAGCTTTGTAACCTAGTACCATATTCACATATCTTACATTTATGTCCTTAACATCATTTACTCTAAGTGACCTATTATCAGATGTTGCTTTGGTTAAATCCACAACTCCTCTGTTAGGAATTTTCTTGGTTTTATCAGGCCTACTACCGATTGAAGGTAACCCAATAACTGCCTTAATTGCTTCCCTGGCTATTTTGCAAACTGATTTTAACCACAAGAATTCTCCATGGACTCTGATCAATACGAGTCTGACAACTTCCTTAGGAAATTCATGAATGTTCAGATCTCTACAAAACCTAAATTTTCCACAATCTTATGTTTGGGTTTGATTACTCCATTTTCATCAGAAATGACCTCATTAAACATTTTCTTCAACTCCTCAGTCCCTAGGTTTTCTATGTTGCAATGTATGTAAATTCTAGGGTCTTTTGCAAATGCTACACCCTTAGGAATTTTCGAAAAAGCTCCTACAGAATCATCTTGTTTCGCAATCTTGGGGATAATCTTGAATATGGGTCGAGGGCGTTTAATATTTTCCACAATGGTAGGGTTCAAAATAAACTCTGGAACATAAGATGAGGAAGCCATTTCAAAGATAAATACCTCTAAATTAAAATTTTGAATGCTTGAAAATTACTTCGCAGCTTCGCCTTAGAATGCCTTGCTCAATTTTGCGCTCTCTGATCATTTGAATTCTTAGTGTGTTCGAAATGAGGGTTTCCCGGTGCTTTATAGCCAAAAAGTTCTTCAAAACAACATTAAATGCTCGCCGATTAAGTGAAAACTTAATACATCCGCCGGTAAAGAAGAAATGTATCTTCTCACCATCAACCGAGGGTAGAATGCATGATCTTTAACTTGCTCCAATACCCCCTAAGGATTGTTTCTTAGTTAGATGAAGAATCTCATGTCGGTGGAGGATTACTCTGTTCTACCGGTGAAGATATAGTTTCATCAGTTCTCTAATCACTCTTCTGAATCCATTTTTTTGAAAATTCTTTCTTAACTTCATCTACCTTTTCTTCGCCCTTCAAACTAGATCCTTTGTTATTTGCCGGTGTATTCTTGCTTCTACAAAATCTAGAAATATGTCCAATCTTGTTACAAGCATAACAAGTTACATTATTGCTCTGAATAGCCTTTCCATATCCTTGACCGGTTTGTGATCTGCGTTGATTAGATAAATGCCCAAATCTTCCACAAACATAGCATTTCACATTCATTCTGCAATTTTCTGAATTATGACCAACTTTGTTGCATTTGGAACATTGATTGCTGGGTGAGTTTGTATTATGATTATTTCTAAATCTACACTGATTTTCTCTATGACAATATTTGTTGCAATTGAAACATTTTCCATTAAATTTATAAGCATTAGGTTGTCTTACCTGTTTGTTTTGATCTTGATTGTTTGCAGTACCGAAACTTTCTCCATGTTCAAATCCAATTCCATTAGTATGTCCATTAGGTTTTTGTTTTTTAAGCATGTCATCAAGTTCTTCTGAACTTTTCTTGAATTTGTCTTTGTGTTTATTTGCAGTAGCCAACTCATTTTCCAGAATTCCAACTTGTCTCACAAGCTCAGCTTTATCATGTTGCATGTGAATCAAGTCTGTCTTTAACATATCATTTTCATGACCAAGTCTCAGATTTTTATTTCCAGCATCATAAAGTCTCCTAGTCAAGTCTTCTTCATTCTTCTTCATGTCTTCAATATCGTTACATAACCTCATAGTCATATCTTGCATTTCATTCTTCATATTACTATTTTCTTGTCTCAACTTGTTTGCAATGTCTCTAAGAGTTTATTTTTCATCATCATCATTCTGCATCTTCTCATGAAGTTATTTTCTTTTATTTTGCGCTATAGCAAAGTTCTCCTGAAGTCCTTTAATGAATTCATGTGCAATCCTTAGATCATCTTCAAGTTTGATATTCTTCAATTTTTCTGCATCAAAATCTTCCGGGGCTCCTTCCAACTGTTTTCTTAAGTTCTCCATCTGTGCCGGTGTCAGAATCTTCCTCAAGCTGTTAGGCTTTTGAAAATAGAGGACCAGGCTCTGATACCAATTGCTAGATTTAATGATAGTCCCAAAGACACTGTGAGGGGGGGTGAGTCAGTGTCTAACCAGTTTACACAATATTTAAATTTATTAATAGCTTTGCATCTCAAAATAGTGTACCGGTAAATAAGAATTATTGTAATAAAAAATAATAATAGAGACAACATAGAAATACACCATAACACATGATATTTAACAAGGAAACCTGGTGTGGGAAAAACCTCGGTGGGATTTGTGACCCACAATATTTACTCATTGGCCAACGAATAAATACTACTTACAATGAGGGGCCTGCACATGCAGGGAGGCCAACAACCTAGAGCTCATTGCTAAATAAAGAGTCACACTGACTACAAAATGGATTATCAAATTCAATACAATGTACTCCTCAAAACAACATCTCTCATACCAAGTTCAGTTCCGGTTTAAGCTCAGTCAATAACCAAACCTTCACTGTCAACTATATCACCTTATACAAAATTGTCTCATCACACATTATACCTCTCTGTCATCTACTTCTACTAATATGACCTATAAGATCTTATACATATATGAGTCTTTTACAATATAACATGTCGACTAGAGTGCCAGTATGCTTTGTTGCCAATGTAATCTGAATGCCGGTGAAGTGCTTGCTGGTGCCGGACATGTAGAAATCAATTGCTGGTGACTTTCCATTTGGTTGCCAGATGGTTGCCATCAATGACAACATCAATTATTCTCATAATAGTGTAGAATGCCAACATCCAACTATCTGCACGAGATTGACATTTGTATCAAACTGTTGTTAAGTTGAGATTGACATTTGTGATGTATTTCAATTTTGATAAGACCCTTATGGGGTCGAATTGAGCATTAAAGTAACAAGTTAACCTCTGTTATGTATAATCTATTCAATCCAAGTGAGTCCTTGAGGTCGATAGACCCAATTTATATGAACTCCATGAATCATAGTCAAACGATAAGACTTATAATGCCAATGATATGTAAAGTCCACAATTCAATTATAAAAAAAAGAAAATCACGAAGAATTAATGAATGTATGAAACTTAAATCTTGTTTTAATAAAAATGCAAATTATTTTCTTTATAAAATTATAAATTATTTTCATTTTTTTTAATGAAATAAATAAATGTCACAAAATAGATTGAATGATAAAGCTTTCAAAATTTCTAAACCCATGCACTACATAGACAAAAAAGACAAACTTCAAAATCTTTACTAACACAACCCTTCCGTCAATGCCACTTATTCTTCACGACTGACATCTGCAACAACTTGCTATGTATGCATTTTTTGGTACAATTTGTCATCATTCTTATTCATTTAGGTGACACTCTTTTCTAAATATTTGAAAAATCAAAATCTCTGACAAATCAATTAACAAGACTTTTTTTTTGCAGTCACTACATCTTCCATGAATGATTTTACCAAACATTCGTATGCTGGAAACAAATGTACACCTACTTTTATTTTGTTCATTTTGCTGGACAATTTACTTCCATAATTTTTCTTTACAACCACCTCGATTGCTGCAAAATAGTTAAATATTATTCTTTTAAAATGGTGGGATGTGTGCTACGTCAATCTAGAATATCACATTGGCAAATTAATGTTGTTAAATCCCTAAAAATTATCACAGATTGACAGATTGACTGTTTGAGGATGGGGGTTAAATGTAATGACTGAATAGCTGTTTTTTGTTCTGTAAAATATGACTAAAAAGAGTAATATTTAGAAAATTATATATTTTTCTTTTGTGTATATGTTTCTTTTTATCATGGTATATTTGTATATTGGAAAGGGCATTTCGAATAGAAAAGAAGAAACTCTTTGATGATAAATGGGTTTTCTGAAAATTATGAATTGAATTTGATAGGAGAATGGTCTTTTTTGTGCATTTTTTATTGTAAAATACAACAAAATAATTAAGAGTATGGATCTTTTGAGCATGGTTTTTGTTTTTTGTTTTTGGAGAGGATCATAACACTGCTCATAATAGTTTTGCATTTAATTAGAGAAATGTGAGCAAGTTCTTTTCAGTTTAAATATGAAAAGACAATTTTATTTGGTACATTTTAATTTGAGAATATCTAATCAGATATATTGGAGCCACAAGATTGAAATAATGATGTATTTTTTAGCGAGTGTTAAATATCAGTCTTTTTAATTCAGCTTACTTTTGTTGTTTTATTTTAATATCCATCTCAAAATCTAAATTTATCTATAAAATATTGTAGTCACAACATAAAATGTATTAATTTATTAAAAATGAAGTCTTAACATTTGCTTATGATTTAATCCACATTGTTTTGGTAGTCATAATTATGTTTATTTAAAATAATTTGATTTAAATCATCAAAATATAATACTAAATTTTTATCAGTATCACATTATTTCTTATAATGTTCTATTACCAGTTCCTGCCCACAAGGTTATTTATGCTTCTACATGGTTGGATGCAATTTTTTTTTTTGTTGTTCGACCAATCATAGAGAAGAATTTAAGTTTATATGCATTTCTATATGTAGACGTATAAAAATGACCATATTCCTAAATGAATATTTTATGTTCATTTCTCTATTTGATTAAATCCAATTTAATTAAATTTTCCACATTCCTCTATTTAATTAAGTAAATTACTCGATTTATTTAAATTAAATTCAATATACCCATTTAATGAATAAATCATTTTATTCAATTAAATTCCCCCTATCCACTTTTAATTAAATTCAAACTTAATTAAATAGTTATCCTAAATTGAATAAATCTAATTTATTCAATTTCCCCAAATTGCAACCAAATTGAATTAAATTACTTTATTTCAATTAAATCCTATTATCCCTCCATCCACTTGCAAAATCCCAAACCCCTTTCTAAATCCCTTCTAGAATCTTCTAATCGCTTCTAATTAACCTAACCCTTCCTCTAAACTTTGTCACATCCCTAAGCAAAGGGAAGTCACTTCTCAAAACCTCAAAGTCTTTGATAACCATTAAAGGCTTCAAGTCTTCAACCACTTAATTCCTCAAAGTCTTTGATAACCATTAAAGGCTTCCAACTTTCAACCACTTAATCCCCCAAAGTCTCCAATAACCATTAATGGTTAACTCAAACCCTCCTACATGGTTAAAACATTTGTTTTGACTCAACCTTCATCCAACCCAAGGGTCTCATTAGGCCTTTAATGCTTTGACCATGATTATCTCTTAATCATTTGCACAAAGGTTTATCCTTGGATTAACTCTTAATCCAGTGGGTAATCCTAACTTAAGCTTGACCCTTACCCTCTAGATAACCATGAGGTCTTCTCAGGCATTTAATGTCTCCAACCCCTTCTCTCAACCCAACCCTATGTTGACACTTGTCACCATTTCATTGGTGCCAATTACAAACATGGATCCCCAACTTTCAAACTCAACCCTTGATTAAACCATTCAATCTTGACCATCCATTGCCCTGTTTTTGCTATAAATAGAGCTCTCATTCCTCCATTTTAACAATCATCCTTCAAATTTGTAATATCACACTTATGCTCAAATACATTCAAGCTTTCATATATCATTTTTATGCTCATCATTTAGCCTCTCTTTTAAATCAGGAATTAGTCTAAATATGCATGTTTAGAATAATTTCTTTATCATTTAGCTCAATCATAGACTAAATATATCATGTTAGGATAGTACTCATACTAACCTTGTCATCTTATAATCTAGTTTATTGCATTTTAAAATCATGCATAGCTTAGAATGCATCTCATACTAAAATCTATCAAAGCATCCCTCGTTCTTGCATTTGCCATCCCTAAACCATTTTGCTCAGTGATCTGAGAGCAAAAACATTGGTTTGAGGGACATTCTGAGATAGAGAACCATGGGACACCCCTTGGGAAGCTGAGTAATACCTCATTACTCCATAGCTTGCACCAAGAAGTCCTGTGTGTGTGTGTGGACAGTTATTTAGCAATATTTTCACATATTGAATTCTATCGACCCGCTTTTCCCGCATACACTATAATTCAAATTTGATACTTACTTTTGTTGTTGTTTGAATAATAGTATTTATCTACTCTTCCATTGGTTCAAATGGATAATAGTGAGTGTATAATTATTTTTTATTAATGGATGCATAAAAATTCAATATTTTATTGAATGTACATCTAATGTGTATTGGTTTATTGAGCTCCTCAATGAAAATTGTTTGAAGCCTGACATGTGCATCTATGTTGCTTTTCCTTGTTCTTGACCCTATCTGCATTAGTTCAATTTGTCTCTCCTTAAAACTTCTTAGAGATTCATACTGTGTCATTGTTGGTTAGCTATTATTTCAATTCTTTTAATTTCAATATTTATTGTTATCTTTTATTTTATTTAGTTTTCTTTACTTTCTACAGGTTATTTTTTTGATCGACATCAAATCTCCTAAAATGTTGCCAAAATTCTCTTAGTTTTTGTCGGATATGTAATCTCAACTACCCTCAAATCTTCCGTATGCACATTAATATTGGCAACTTCTTTTGTCAATTCCAAATCTTCCTCAACTGTAAAGACAAGGAACTCAAACACATCTTCCTCAAGATTTGAAAGGTTGTCATCTTAATTGCTCCAACCTGTGTATTGTACCATCCACAGATTTTACTTGGATTATGGGTGGTTTGAAATACATTTTTTAATGCTTGTTCCCAATCCACCACATAAGCTAGTTTTCTATATAATGCATGACTTTGTATTTTTCCAAGCACTCTCTTAGGAGTCCAGCTCTACAGAGCTGTCTATGAGAAGCAAAGTGTTTGATGAGAGTAGAAGTGCTCATATATCAGATGTAATGTTTTGTTTTGATTAATATAAACTCCGTTTTTATTACATTTTTGTTGCTCCCTCCGTTTTCTACATCTGGTATCAGAGCCAATGGTTTAATTGCTTGTAGAACCAAAATAATCTGGAGAAGTCTTATGCCCTTGCTAAAGTTGAAGCCATTGTTGGGAGTGTCGATCTAAAGAGAAAGCCTACTGGTTCCAGAAAGAAGAAAAGTCATGGAAAAGGCTATGCAAAAGAACAATTGTCATGTCTACGAGGATTTGGAGATCACAGTGGAAATCACTGCTATTGTTTGTTTTCAGGATATGTTTCAAACTCATGTGTTGCCAAATCAGTGAATATTGATTATTGTTCCCAGGAGATGAGATTGAACACAAAGATGGGTCAAAAGAAAGTTTAAAAGTGACCGCAAAAAATTCAAGATGAAGTCGTAGCTTCTAAAGATTGGAGTCGTTGTATAAAGAAATAAAGAACAAAAGAAGGGGAACTCGAAGGCATAGGGAGTCTGCCAGTTTGCTGTTGAAAAAAAGGACATTTTACGTTTGTTGTTGAAAAAAGGACATTTTACGTTTGTTGTTGAAAAAAAGAAGAGAGTTAAATGAACTTTGTGATGTAGATAAGCAAAAGTGCAGATCGAAGAGACTGCTGAGTTAGTTGACCGTTGACAAGAGGTGGAGTCGTTGCTAAGGAAAAACGAGATTGCAGTTAAAGAGGAGATTACTTTTATGAACAAAGGAGAGACTAAAAGAAAGGTGTAGAAGAGAAGCTTCTTTAGAGGCCATATCTAAAGTTTGTAGATCAAAAGATGAAGAGATAGTTGTTAAAGGTGTTTTGTGTTGTCTAGTTTGAAGTTGTCTTTATAGATCTTGACATAGTATGAAGTTTAAGGAGGATATAGTATGTGTCTATGTGAAAATAGAAGTTGTCAGATATTGTGAAAATAAAAGTGAAAAGGTGATATCATTAAATTCCACAACATTATGTTTATGATCCTCGAGCACCAACAATGTGACTCTATGGGAAGTGTTGATAGAAAAAGTGAATCACACCTGAATGTTGGATATGCAATCTCAACTACGCTCAAATCCACCATATACACATTAATAGTTGCACCTGCTTTTGTCAATTCCAAATCTTTCGTATCCTCCAAGAAAATATCTCAACTGTAAAGACAAGGCATTCAAACAGATCTTGCTCAAGATTTGAAAGGTTGTCATCTTAATTCCTCCAACATGCATATTGTACCATGTGCAGATTTTACTTGGATTATCGGTGGTTTGAAATACATTTTTTTAATGCTTGTTCCCTGTCCACCACATAAGCTAGTTTTCTATATAATGCATGACTTTGTATTTTTCCAAGCACTCTCTTAGGAGTTTAGCTCTGAAGAGTTGTCTATGAGAAGCAGAGTGTTTTATGAGAGTCAGAATGTAAGAAGTAAAGAATTCATATATCAGATGTAATGTTTTTTTTAATCAATATAAACTCTCTTTATTTTCATTTTTGTTTCTCCCTCTATTTTCAACATTTGGTATCAGAGCCAATGGTTTACTTGCCCGTGGAACCAGAAAAATCTGGAGAAATCTTCTTCCCTTACTAAAGCTCAAGCCATCATTGGGAGTGTTGATCTGAAGAGAAAACCCACTGGTTCCAAAAAGAAGAAAAGTCATGGAAAAAGATATAAAATAGAATAATAATTGTCATGTCTATGAGGATTTGGAGATCAAAGTGGAGATCAATGACATTGTTTGTTTGAAGGCTATGTTCCAAACACATGTGCTTCCAAATTGATGAAGATTGATTGTTGTTTCCAGGAGATGAGATCAAAGGCAGAGACAGGTCAAAGGAGAGTTTAAAAGTGACCATAGAAAATTCAAGATGAATTCATAGCTTCTAAATATTGGAGCCATTGTATAAGGAAATAAAGAATAGAAGAAGGGGAACCCGAAGGCATAAGGATATTGCTAGTTTTCTACTAGTCCAGGAAAAGAGGAGTCACTGAATTTTTGTATTCACAAGAAAGGATATTTACGTCTATTGTTGAAAAGAGGCTAAGAGTTAAATGAACTTGGTGATGTAGACAAGCAAAAGTGCAGATCATAGAGACTGCTGAGTTAGTTGACCGCTGGCAAGAGGTGGAGTCATTTCTAAGCAAAAAGGACATTGAAGTTAAAGGGGAGAATACTTTTGTAAAGAAAGGAGATAGTAAAAGAAAGGTGCAGAAGAGAAGCTTCTTTAGAGGCCATATCTAAAGTTTGTAGATCAAAAGACGAAGAGATAGTTGTTAAAGGTGTTTTGTGTTGTCCAATTTGAAGTTGTCTTTATAGATCTTGAGGTAGTATGAAGTTTAAGGAGAATATGGTATGTGTGTGAGTTGAGAAAATTAAAATTGAGTGGAAGAGTATTTCAAAACTCCATAGATCAGAACATGGAAGGAGGATAGAAGTTGTTAGATATTGTGAAAATACAAGTGAAAAGGTGATATTATTGAATGCCACAAGATTTTGTTTCTGAATGTAAGAAATGTTATGTTTGAGGACAATAGAGCCTATTTAGATCCCCAAGCACCAACAATATGACTCAATGGGAGGTGTTGATAGAAAAAGTGAATCACACCTAAATGTTCCATATGTAATCTCAACCGCCTTCAAATCCTACATATGCATATTAATATTGGCAGCTGCTTTTGTCAATTCCAAATCTTTTGTATCCTCCAAGAAAATCTCTTAACTGTAAAGACAAGGCACTCAAACAAATCTTGCTTAAGATTTGAAAGGTTGTCATCTTAATTGATCCAACTTGTGTATTATACCATCCACATATTTTACTTGGATTATTTGTGGTTTGAAATACATTTTTTTAATGCTTGTTCGCTATCCACCACAAAAGCTAGCTTTCTATATAATGCATGACTTTGTATTTTGCCAAGCACCCTCTTAGGAGTCTAGCTCTGTAGAGCTATCTATGAGAAGTAGAGTGTTTTATGAGAGTCAGAATGTAAAAGCTAAAGCGCTCATATAATAGATGTAATATTTTGTATTGATTAATACAAACTATATCTTTATTTTCATTTTTGTTGCTCCCTCTATTTTCTACATTTGGCATCAGAGCCAACAGTTTACTTGCCTGTAGAATTGGAAGAATCTGGAGTTGTCTTCTGCCCTTGCTAAAGTTGAAGTCATCATTGGGACTGTCAATCTGAATAGAAATCCTACTAGTTCCAGAAAGAAGAAAAGTCATGGAAAAGGCTATGCAATAGAAGAACAATTTTCATGTCTATGAGGATTTGGAGATCAAAGTGGAGATCGTTGCTATTGTTTGTTTGTAGGATATGTTTTAAAAATATGTGCTGCTAGATCAGTGAAGATTGATTGTTTTTTTCAGGAGATAAGATCGAAGGCATAGACGGGTCAAAAGAGAGTTTAAAAGTGACCATAGAAAATTCAAGATGCAGTTGTAGCTTCTAAATATCGGAGCCATTATGATATAGAGTGAGTTGACTCTCACCTATTTGTACTACCTTGTCTAGATATCTCCTCCAAGCTACACAAGAATCGTCCAATGATTCTATACCTCACACCCTCCAAAGGTCAGCAAGACTTACCCTCTCTGACCTTCCCAAGGTACTTAGGCTATAATAAGAACTTATTATTTTGTGAGTTCCATTCTCTTTCTTAGGAGACCTTGTTTTCCCACTCCCTTTCACAATCAACCTGACAGTTCAACCCCTCTACCATAGGATCTGCATTCCCCAGATTACACACATAAGGATGGGTTATTTTGGAAGTATTCCCAACCCTACGCATTTCTCAAGAGATTTGTCATTTACTAATTCCAAGCTTCATAAGCAAACTGCATTTTTAGGCCTGATTAGGAGACCTAGTTCTAGTAGCCCTGTCAGCGGAGTATTCTGCATTTATCTGTTAAAATTCCTTAACAACCCTGTGAACTATTTTAAATTCTAGACACCCTTTTTGGGTTTACATACAATATTGCAAAACCAGAGGTTGGTTTTTTCTTTAACATATCTAACCCTTATAGACCTAATTAGGCCTAATTGCCTCTTCCTAGGCCTAAAAAGTAGGGATTGTTTAAAACTCCTTCACCAGTCCGATTGTCCTTGTGAAATGGTGTTGGTTTTAGGTCTTTACTTCCATATGGAATTCCATTCCAATAATACTTCACCTCCATCCTCCAGATTCACCCAACTAGGGCTTGTTATCCATGATTCCTAATGCTTGGCAACTCAACATGCCCAGCCTAGGGTATGGTGGCAAATCTTTGACTTAGATTCCCCTGACTCAAAACCAATTATAAATCATAGTATATAATGAAAACTTAACATTCGACAAGGTTTCAGAGTGGGTATCCACCATGGAACGTTAGGTTGGAGCCATTTTGCTCTCAAAACCCTGGTTTTTAGGACCTTTGAACCCGCCTGCAATAAAAAGAAGATTATTCACAAACTACAACACTTCAAGACTACAAATAAATAAATAAAAAGTTAAGACACCATTCTAACAATCCATGACCCTTTTTTGGAGGTCTCAATCCGTACAGGTCGTACAAGCTTGCAAAGAACAACAAAAACCTAGAAGAACACACTAAATGGGAAACCAAAACTTGTCTATTTGCTTCAGATCTTCAACAAGAGATTATCACTGGCCTTTCCAATCCTTATACTATCCTTCAAGTAGTTACATATTCTCAACCGATTATGCTCAAACCCAAACTTGGTCACCTCCAAGTGACTCATATGACCTCAAAAAATTAAAAACAACATCAACCAACCTACATTAACCCAAAACAACTTATCCTATTAAGTGCTCTACCTAATACCCTTAAAAGCTCACATGCCAACATTGGACAAACAAGGACTCTTTACAATCATTTGAGCACACACTCAATGGCCTCTTGGACTTATGACAAAACTAAAAACATGATTCCAACATCCTGGAAACAAACTCAACAAAAATTTCTAAGTGGCCATGCACTATACTCCTAGGGTAGGAAGAACTCAAGTCCCTTGAGTGGATAGGGCTTGAATAGTGGTTCCATGTTGTAGTATATCTCCTTAGGACATCCATGTAGCTTCAGATTTAGGGAGACCTATCCATTTGACCAGGTAGTCTCTATAGACTCCTTTCCTAGTCCTTTCGACAATGTTGGAATCTAAAATGTTATCCAATGTCATTGGTTGGCTTGGTGGTAGGTCTTGTGTCCAGTCTAAATCTTCAGTAGCATTAGGCCATATCTAAAGTTTGTAGATCAAAAGATGAAAAGGTAGCTGTTAAAGGTGTTTTGTGTTGTCTAGTTTGAAATTGTCTTGATAGATCTTGAGGTAGTATGAAGTTTAAGGAGGATATGGTATGTGTGTGAGTTGAGACAATCAAAATTGAGTGGAAGAGTATTTCTAAAGTCCATAGATCAGAACATGGAAGGAGGATAGAAGTTGTTAGATATTATGAAAATACAAGTGAAAAGGTGATATCATTGAATGCCACAATATTTTGTTTCTAAATGTAAGAAATGTTGTGTTTGAGGCTAGCAGAGCCTATTGAGATCCCCGAGCACCAATAGTGTGACTCTATGGGAGGTGTTGATAGAAAAAGTGAATCACACCTCAATGTTGGATATGTAATCTCAACTACCCTCAAATCCTCCGTATGCATATTAATATTGGCAGTTGCTTTTGTCGAATCCAAATCTTTCGTATCCTCCAAGCAAATCTCTCAACTGTAAAGACAAGGCACTCAAATAGATCTTGCTCAATATTTGAAAGGTTTTCATCTTAATTGCTCCAACCTACGTATTGTACCATCTACAGATTTTACTTGGATTATGGGTTGTTTGAAATACATTATTTAATGCTTGTTCCCTATCCACCACAGAAGCTAGTTTTCTATATAATACATGATTTTGTATTTTGCCAAGAACTCTATTAGGAGTTCAGCTCTGCAGAGTTGTTTATCAGAAGAAGAGTGTTTGATGAGAGTCAGAATGTAAGAGCTGAAGCGCTCATATATCAGATGTAATGTTTTGTTTTGATTTATATAAACTCTATCTTTATTTTTATTTTTTTTCCTCCCCTTGTTTCCTACATTTGGTATTAGAGCCGACAGTTTACTTTCCTATAGAACTAGAAGAATCTGGAGAAGTCTTCTGCCCTTGCTAAAGTTGAAGCCATCACTAGGAGTGTCGATCTAAAGAGAAAGCCTACTGGTTCCAGAAAGAAGAAAAGTTATGTAAAAGGCTATACAATAAATGAACAATTGTCATGTGTATGAGGATTTGGAGATCAAAGTGGAGACCATTGCTATTGTTTGTTTGTAGGCTATGTTTCAAATCCATGTGCTGCCAAATCGGTGAAGATTGATTGTCGTTGCTAGGAGATGAGATCGAAGGCAGAGACCATTTAAAGGAGAATTTAAAAGTGACCATAAAAAATTCACGATGAAGCCATGGCTTTTGAAGATTAGAGTTGTTGTATAAGGAAATAAAGAACAGAAGAAGGGGAACCCGATGGCATAGGGAGACTACCAGTTTACTACTAGTCCAAGAAAGGAGAAGTCACTGAATTTTTGTATTCACAAGAAAGGAAATTTATGTCTGTTGTTGAAAAGAGACAGAGAGTTAAATGAGCTTGGTGATGTAGACAAGCAAAGGTGCATATCATAGAGAATGTTGAGTTAGTTGACCGTTGGCAAGAGGTGGATTTGCCGGTTGATTTTTAGCCTCTACCTTTGTTTCCTCTATTTTCTTCCTTACAACCCTCTTGAATGCCAAGGGTGTGTCATCTTTAGATTCAGACTCTGATGTAACAAGATCAATGTGTACTTTTGGATTCTTCCTATTCCTGCCTTTCTTTGGGACAACATCAATTAATTCTTTAATGTCTTTTGAGACCTTCTCAATAAATTTTGTAGCCTTTCATTCCTACTTCTCTCTCTTCGTCCGGTTGAGCTCTATTTCAACCTCTTGTGATTTTTGTTTTGTAGTACCACAACGCTTCTCTACCTCATCAATAGGTATATCAATAAAAAAAAATTCATAATCCTCAAGGATTTGTGCATCCACTTCATAGCCCATTTCCTCAATCCAAATCTTTCGGGGCTTAACCACTTACATAAGTGTTTCATCCTTCTTCCCCATGAAGCATATGCCAGTTGAATATTATTCAACAATATGCTTAGGAACCCTTTCCCTAGACTTCATAGATTTCTGGGACCCCTTAAAATATCCCCATACTTTATCATTTCTCTAACTGCCTAAAGTAGCAATTGACTATTTCAATTGTCTCCCTACCGGGATATCAAATGCCCATTGCCTCTTCCCAAATCCGAGAGTGTCATTCATGAAAAATAACATTAAGAAGACAATTATATTGCCATACTGGAAGGTTCCTTTCTTTTCTCCCTTAATATTTCCTAGGTTTATTAACAGTTCATCGAACATCCAACCACATAGACCCAATTTCTCATTTTCTCTCATCATTTTGTATGCTATGAAAATGCAGGAACTGGAAACAAAGTTCAGTCGCTTTGACTGATTTACCTTATATCCAATGATCATGCTACCAAATCTAATGTCTATGTTGGTAATAGTGCTTATTCTCATAGATCTTCTGTTAGATGTCACGTCGATGATTTTATTCACGTAATCATTTGAAACCTTCTTGTCTGGACGTTGCCCAGCTTATGGCAAACTAGTGATTGCCCTGGTGACTTCCTTGGTGATCTTGTAAGGTATGTCCAACAAGATAAACTCCCCATGTTCTCTTCTCAAAAAATACCTAATTATCTCATCTTCTAATTTTGGGATGTCAAGAATGCCGGTAAACCCTAAGTCTTCAATGTGCTTGTATGCTAGTTTGATCTTTCCACATTCTCCCATCATCTTTCTCATGTAGATGCCCTTTATTTCAGATGTTCCGAAGTCCTCAATGTGACAATATATGTATGCCCTAATATCTTCAACATAGACAACTCCATCCGAAACACGGGAAAATGCTCCAACCGAATCTTCCAGGATAGCCACATGTGGATACCGCTTGAAAATTGACAAAGGTGGTCCTTGACCTCTACTACAGTCGGATTTGCAACAAAGATAGGAATAGATGATGATCCTACTTCCATGTTTAAAGATAAATACCTATTGATCGCTTTCGGTGAAAAAACCTTAACAAATTCTTCCGGTCATCGATGAAATCGCTCAAGAAGAAATATGATTGCTCTCAAATGCCTTTGATCTCTCTTAGTTGCTCTTAATCACTTTTAAATCGCTCTGAATGTAAGGTGATCAATAATATAAGTAACCAGTGCATTTCCATCTGATGATTGTTCTTCAGTATTCCTAACTCATCTTTGAGTATGATCTTGTCAGATTTCACTAACCTTATCTTTCCCTTTCTCATTTGATCCTCCGTTATCAACCGGTGGATTTCTGCTTCTACAAAATTTAGCAATATGTCCAACCTTATTACATGCATAACAAGTAACATTGTTCCTTTGAATTGCTTTGCTAAAACTAGTGAAATTACTTGACCTGCACTGATTAGCCATATGTCCAAACTTTCCACATGCATAGCATTTAACATTTATTCTACAATCTTTTGTCTTATGACCAAACTTATTGCATTTAGAACATTTATCGGGAGTAGAATCAAGGTTTTGATTTTCTCTTTTTCTACATTGTCTAGCCATGTGACCAAATCTATTGCAAACAAAACATCTACCTTTAAATTTATAAGCATTAAATTGCCTTACTGGTGCCTTATGGTTTCGTTCTTCATTAGCAATGCCTGAACTTTGTCCTTTCTCAAATCCAAGTCCACTGGAATCTCCAATCTGCCTTTTTCTCTTCAACAACTCATCTAGTTGGGTTGAGATAATCTTGATTTTTTCTTTATACTCAATTGCAGTAGTTAGATCTTCTCTTAGAATTATTATTTGTCTCTCAAGCTCTTGTTCATTACTTTGGGATTGTACTAAATCAGTTCTCAACATATCATTCTCATGAACCAACCTACCATGTTCTTCAAATTTGTTCTTTAGGGATATAGCAAGAGTTTCTTCCTTTTTCTTTTGGTCCTCAATCTCCTTAGACATTCTTATAGTTATAGCTTGCATTTCATTTCTCATAACCATGTTCTCCTGACTCAATTTCTGACCTTGTTCCTTAAGTGCATCTTTCTCTTCATTATACTGACTTTGCAAAAGTTCCTTCCTCCTAGCTTGAACATATGATAGCCTCTCTGGTAAGAAAAGAATGAGTTCCTTAGCAGAATTCAATTCATCTTGTAGCTTTAAGTTCTTCAACCTTTCAACATCATAATCTTCAAGTGCCAAGTCAAGTTGTTTCTCCAAACCCATGTCCATGGATTCCGGATTCAGGATCTTCCTCAAGCTGTTAAACTTCCTCCTAGGCACAAGGCTCTGATACCAATTGTTGGAATCTAGTAACACTAAGAGGGGGGGGGTGAATCAGTGGTATACCAGATGAAATAATTTTAGCCTTATTAAAACATGCATACACTAACCAGTATACCGGTACCTATAGAATTGAAAGAAGTAAAGCAACCAATAAGGTAATCACATAAATGAGAATCATAACACACAGAATTATACATGGAAAACCTCAAAGAGGAAAACCATGGTGGGATTTGTGACCCACAATATCAATCCACTGGCCATATGAAGAGATATTACAAAATATAAGGGGCATGCACTTGCAGGAAGACTTATAGCCTAGAGCACACTCCTCAATCACAAATGAAGCCTCACTGACTACATATAAATCCATACTACAATCCGAATAAGAGTTGAACTGCTAAGATAGCATCTTTTATGCCAGAATATAGTTCTGGTTTAAGCTTTGTTTGTTCCGGTCTGAAACCCCAAACCCTTTACCAGAATAACCCTTACATAAATAGCCTCACATACATAATATCTCTGATATATTTTCCATTGTATCACATTCACATATCCATCACCATCTCTCTCTATAAATCAAAATGATCTAATCCAACCTACCTATATATCCTATACAACTTATCATGCGTTATGTCGGCTTACAAAGATAATTACAATATCAAATTACATGTCAGCTAGATAACATAAATACATGAATATCAAAAACAATTGTCAATGCCGGATCCAAGAGATGTCGGCCTCCAATACCAATAACCATATTCTAAACCATGTTGACCTACATTGTCGGTAACCAAAGAAATCCTTCTATCCTGTCGGTGTCGGTGTTAGTGTCGGTGTCAGTGTCGGTGAAGTACCTGTCAGTACACAACTGAACCAAAACATGAAGCCAAAACAAAATACCATGTTGCCATCAATGACAACATAGTGAAACCAACCAATTGAGTGTCAATTGCCAATAGATATAAGAATTTGTGTGCTAAAATTTCTTTTCATGTACCTTATAATGATATTCAAATAATTTTCATTTATAATTTTCAAAAAGTTATCAAGGAAAAGATTCTTTTGTCTGAGTTTTCTTCCTTTCCGTAGTTGTGCACAATACTCCACAATTATCAACTGGATGTGAGTCAAATGGAGAAATCCACTCCTATGGCTCCGAGTGATAAGGAGGAGAGTGTTCAAACCAACAAAAAGCTTCATCGAGTTTAATAACAATCATGTGAATTCCACAATAGGTGTGCCTTCTATTTCTAAATGTTTCCAAAGAAAAAGACAATTTACTCCATTGAATGAATCATTACATAGTATTATGTCTTAGTTGTTGAACAAAAATGTTATCAAACTTCCTCCTATAAATCAAATTGATCCTTCTAAACTTGCATCCCCTTATTTTGATAACAATTCTTTTTGCCAATTTCATCGTCAACCTAATCATGATACTGAGAAATATTCTGCATTAAAGAATAATATTCAAGACTTGATTGATAATAGTACTATATTTGTGGCAGGTGTGGATGATAAAGGGAATAGATCAGTAGCTCTTCCTAATCACAATCTTAATATTTTCACTGATCACTCACCATCTCATACCTCTAACATTATTGAGATTGTGCCTAATTCTCTCTCTTCTGAAGAATTCATCTCTATGGCTCCAAACCTAGTTAATATGGTAGAAACACAAGATTCACCTAAGGATCCTTGTATTACATTTGACCCTAGTGAGACCATTAGAGCACCCGATGGCCCTTTATACATAGTTGTGAAGGTTAAGGATATCCCTTGTTGTGGTGCCCTGATTGATCCATCTTGCATGGCTAATGTCATAACTGAAGATTATATTTTCACTTTACAATCACATAAACCAATATATGATGCTTCTAATGTGGTTCTGAAGTTATTTGATGGATTCTCTATTGGCAATTGACACTCATCAGATTCATTTTATTGTTATTGATGGCAACAAGATTAAATGGAAGTCATATACCGGTATTAGGAGGCATATATCGGAAGACACCGACTTTGGAGCATTCAGGGCTACACCAGCACTAACATCGGTACTTCATGGAAACCGACATCAAGGGAGATTTATTTAGTAAATCATTTTGTAATTATTGTCGAGGCTGACATTGAATAACTTTTGTAAAAGCATTGTAAGATGACACAAGGCATATTGTTTGTAATGGGTATATAGGTCAGTATGCTATGTCATTTTGGATATGATACAAGAGATGACATAGGATGAGACATAGGAGAATATAGCAGAACTATATAATGTGAAGTATATGTATGTAGATCATTTGTATGCGAATTTTGTATCATGCAATGATATATAGATAGCTTGGAAAGAATTTTTGGAGGAGAAGAGATACTGTTAGTAGGGTTCAGGGTTTATGAACCGGTACAGAGCAGAGCTATAACCGAAACTCTATTTTGCATAACGGATGCATCTTTGAGTTTAATTTTATTGTTTTAATTTAGAAGAAGCTTGTATTCAGTGAGAATCTTTAGTGATGAGCAGTATTCTCTAGGAAGTGTGGCTTCCTGCATGTGCAGGACCCCATTATATGTAATATCCTTTCATATGGCCAATGAACTTATATTGTGGGTCACAAATCCCACCGTGGTTTTTCCTCTTTGAGGTTTTCCACGTATAAATTTTGTGTGTTATGGTGTTCATTTATGTGGATGGTTTATTTGCTTCAAGTTATATGTTTATTTGTTTACCGATTTATATGTGTATGGTATAAAAGGACAAAATCTTGTGTTGTCGGCAGATCACTGATTCACCCCCCCCCCTCCCAGTGTTCTTGGATCCCAACAATTGGTATCAGAGCCTGATACCTCAGAAGAAGTTTAACAGCTTGAGGAAGATCCTAAAACTGGAATCTTTGAACATGGCTATGGAGAAGCAACTTGAGATGGCTCTTGAGGACTATGATGTTGAAAGGATGAAGAACTTGAAATTGCAAGAAGAATTGAATTCTGCAATTGAGTTCATTCTTATCCTGCAAGAAAGGTTATCATTAGCTCAAGACAAGAGAAAAGAACTTATGCAAAACCCGGATGATAAGGAGAAGAATGCACTTAAGGAATAATGTCAAAAACTAAGTCAAGCAAACATGCTCATGAAGAATGAAATGCAAGATCCGACTATGAGGTTATCAAAAGATATCGAGGACAGAAAGAAGAAGGAAGATAATCTTGTTATATCTCTGAAAAATAAATTTGATGAATATGGCAAATTGACTCATGAGAATAATCTATTGAGAACTGATTTGGCACACTCCTGGAACAATGAACAAGAACTTAAAAGACAAATAACTACTCTAAGAGATGATCTAACTACTGCACGTGAGTATAAAGAAAAATTCAAGATTAGTGTTTCACAGTTGGATGACTTATTGAAAAGACAAAGGCAAATTGATGATTTTAGAGGACTTGGATTTGTACAAGGTGAAAGCTCTAGTACTGCAAATGAAGATCAGACAACCAGTATGCAGAACTCATTAGAACAGAGAAAATCGGTAAGGAAATCTAATGCTTATAAATTCAATGGTAGATGTTTTGTTTGTAATAAATTTGGGCATATGGCTAAACAATGTAGAAATAAAGCAAATCAAAACTATAATTCGGTTCTCGGTCAATGCACAAATTGCAAGAAATATGGTCATAGATCAGAAGATTGCAGAATGAATGTTAAATGTGATGCATGTAGAAAGTTTGGACATTTTGCTAATCACTGTAGGTCAAGGAATGACATCGGATTTGTCAAAAAAATTCAGAAAAACAATGTTACATATTATGCATGCAACAAAATAGGTCATATTGCTAAATACTACATAAGAAAGACTCAATCAGTTAGCAATGATAAAGATAATGAGAAAGGAAAGCAGAAGGTAGATGAAATACAACAAGATCACACCAAGAGATGGGTTAGAAACTCTGAAGAACCAAGTGGAGATGGATCTACACCGGTAACTCCACTAGTAGAACAGGGTATTCCTCCACCAACAGGAAGTTCCACCAGTAACTAAGGCTAGTAAAGTCATTGAAAAATCCTGCATATTACCCTGGAGGAGATCTAAAGAGATCTGGAAGATATGTGGAGAGTTTTTTACATTATTGATGAAGGTTCACCCGACACAAGACTGTGAAACCAACATCTGTAGGGTTGTTCACGAAGCATTTATTATAGAGAAAGAGTAGGGTTTTATTCGCTGATAAAAAGGGGTAAGTGAATTTATTTTCACTCACCGAGCATTCAAGAATTCAGAGTGAAGAAAAAGGTGAATTAAGAGCAAGCAAAGGCATTCTAAAAGGATTTCAAGCAGAAACACTCAATCTTCCACCGACGTTCACTTTCAGGTATTCTTCAAAATGGTATCTAGATCATCAGCTCCTACTTTCATTGTAAATCCCACCATTGTTGAAGTCAAGGATAGGTTAAGACCTGTATTCAAGGAGGTTCCTGAAATTGCTAAGAAAGAAGACTCTGCGGGAGCATTTTCTAGGGTTCCTGACGGTGTGATGTATGTTGAAGACATGAGGGCATACATTCACTGCACCCTAGAGGATCTAGGAACATAGGACATCAAAAGCATGTATCAATCCATGATACTAGGAGACTCTAGAACCATCAAACCAAATACAAAGAAATTGAGGATTTAGGGTTAACCGATATTCTGTACATACTGAAATTCAAGGATGAAGTCATCAGATACGTTCTGAGCAGGGTTCGTAATGAGTTTATCTGGATAGATAGGCCTTACATGATCACTAAGGAGGCTATTCAAGAAGTCACCGACTTACCTAAAGTTGGACAAGAACCTAGCAAGAAAATTTCCAACACTGAGGTTGAGAAACTCACCGGTGCAACTCCTGATAATAGATCAATGAGGATCAGCACAATCATCGACACTGATGTGAAATTTGCAAGCATGATAATAGGTTATAAGGAAACTCAATCCAACCAATTGAATTATGTTGCTAGTTCATGCATTCATGTTGCATATCAAATGCTAAGGAATAATCCAAAATATAATTTATGTGAATTGATGTTGAAACTTGGGAAGATCAAGGGAGTTAAGAAAGGAAGTTTTAGATATGGTAATCTCATTGTTTGTTTAATGCTTTACTTCTTGAATGAGCTACATGTTCTTCGAAAGAAGCATTGGTCTCATGACATACCGATAGGTATGCAAATCAAGCAATCAATCATCAATCTTGGTACCGGTAGAGATGAGAAACTTTGGGGGTATTTCAAAACATTCCAAGAAAACATGAGGCAAAGGGAGAGAATATCAAAAAGAATTGTGGAGAAGTACTCCACTGATATTTTTTTTATGGTGAAAATCGATGAAACCCTTATGGAGGCAAACCTAGGGAAATCTAGATTACTGAGCTTGGATATGAAGTGGATGATAGCATTTCTGAACTCTATGCAAAAATGCTGCTAGATGCCCCATTGGATGACAAAAAAAGCATTTTGGTACAATAGAAGAGAAGGCCCTTGAATTCAAAACTGATTTTAACAGGAAGAGAAGAGAGAAGAAAATAGAAAAGATGTATGCATATGTACAGGACGTAATTCATAAAGTAGACACTCAACGGGGTTTTGGATGCAAACTAGCAGCAAAACCGACAATGGCTAGTACTGCAGAGGTGAAGAAGCCTAAAACTTATATTTCTACCATCACTTATGATTCTGACCCTGAGGACAACGAACCTCTAGAATTCAGAAGGGTACAAAGGAAGAAAGTGGATCAACCACCAGTAGAGCAGAATAAGGCAGACCATAGGAGGAGACTTGTTAGAAAGGCCACTAAACCTACTGCACCACCACCTTCGGCAAGGAAGCCTATATAGTAGAGAAAACCAGTCACATCTACACCAACAACCACAAGCAAAAGGAAGAAGAGTGATGACACTGAATCTGGTAAGACTAAAAAAACTTGTGCTGAGCTAATTGATGAAATAACAAAAGAAGGAATTTTGAAAAATGTATCTATGTATTATGAAGATTTAGAGGATGATGAGAAAAATTAAATAGAAGAGGCTATTTTGTTACATATAGACATTTATAAGAAAGCCTTAATAGAAATTTTGAAGGAGATACCTCTATATTTGTATAATAAACTTTATGCTAGAAGACTTGACGTTGTCAAGAGAGATAGGGAGATTAAGGAAGTAGAAATTTTGGAAATGTGTGGTTCTATAAACAATGAGGAAATGAAAAGATGCATAGATGTTGCAAATAGGAAAATTTTCAGCAGTAAACCCTGATAGATAACTCTAATGATGGGCAGAGTAAATGAGGTAATAAATGAGTCCAATAAGGGTTGGACCAAATTCTTCCAGAAGAATCATGATTTTCTTACATCTCAAGAAGAATTTACAAAAGCTACATCTTCCACCATTCCCAACAAATCAAAAGGGAAAGGTATTTTGGGTTAGTTCAACTCCAATTTTGACTACACCGACAGTAACTATAGACATACAGACACAACCGACAATAAAGGAGAGCGTACAGTCCATACTGGCTGAAACTATTTTTGGGCAAGGAAATGTACAGGATATTGTAAATACTATGGATAATACTCCACCGACAGTATTTGACACTACACCAAGTGGTGAAGCCACCGGTGCAAAAGAGGTTGTAGAGGATAAGGTAAAGGAAAGTGACTCTATACTGGCAATTAAAATTGATTCCTCAGTAAAGGTTTTGGCAATTGACACTTCTCAGGTTGAGAAGAAATCCATCACTGAGATGAGTCTCACTGAGTTGATGATGATGGAAACTCAAAAACTATTAAAGGAGGGTACTACAGACAAAGGAATAATTGATCAAACAGTTACAGTATTGCACAAATTGATACCTAATTGTAATATTGAAGATGGAGCAAGCCCTTTCGGCAAGCTCAAGACTCTAACAGAACATATTTCTAACGATTTTCAATCTCTGAGGCGGATTGCAGACTAGAAGGCTCTATAAAGATTCACTACAGCTAAAAGAGCAGCCTTTGACCAGATCATAAAAACCGAGAAAAAGAAAATTGAGGCCAAACTCATTCTTATTGAGAATTGTTTGAAACAAGGTACAACTATCTACAAGTTCTATTGTAACATAGGAATTCTTATAGCTAATGTAGATAGCAGATTAAAGGAGTTACATGATAAAGTAGCTAGCATTGCACACTCTTTTGATGGATTAACCGTATTGACCACATCTGTTGATGGACAAATTTTGTCCTTGGAGAACCAAATTTTTGCTTTTGAGAAGGAGAGAGATAAAGTCATTAGGAGAGCAAGAAGTCTTAGAGGATTTGTAAGTCCCAGATTGGATTCATTGGGTGTTCATAAGAGAGAGTGCATGGACAAGATTCCTAAACCCACACTGGCAGATGTCAAGGAGAAGGAATCACTTGCCCACTTACTAAGTGGACTAGCATCTATATCTGACACCTTCAAAACCCATTGGGATACATATCTTCAGTTGTTGAATAAGGCTTACCTAGAAATTTTGAATTTGGTCAAGCTCTAGTGACATTAATAGTATTCATCTATTATTTTGCTCTGAATTATTTCAATTTTTTCACCGGTCTTTGGCATTGATGCCAAAGGGGGAGTATGTATATATGTGAAAAATATCAGAAAAATCAGAAAATATCACACCTAATATTCCTGCTTTTTATGGTGCAGTTCCACCTCCTTCCTCTTATCAAGAGAAGAGGCCTTCTTCCCCTCTTGTTCAACCAAAAATAACTCAACCTAAACCTTCCACTATCAAGGAGGGAAATGCTCCTACTTTTTAAACTTTTCTTCCTCCTTCTCATCCTTCCACTAAGACTCGACAGAATCGTTGTGCGCAAGCACGCCGACGAAGATGTCATGTTTGAGCTTCTGAAATTATCCCTCAAAATACTCAATCTCCTTAGACTCCAATAATTGACATGATTCGCTTTTCTCCTAAGCAAGATGTTCAACCAACATCTCCAAATCATAAGTTGTATAAAACATGTGATGGTTTTACTCCTATTTGTGTTCTTGCTTCTCTTGCTTTAAACTTTGATGAAGAAATGGGTGAAAATGTTATTCATAATGGCAATACAACTCCTAATGCTTGTCATAGTGAGTATGAGTATGTTGATGTGGACAAACATTTATCATATGAGTTTTCACGAACCTTAATTATATCTCCTAGAATCGAACAAAGTGACTTACAACATGAGAATAGTCCTTGTTTGGATCTTGTGATAGCTCCATCTATTATGATCGATGTCGCTCCTCTAGCATGTTTCTCCCCTTCCCGAAATAGTGATCAACAAGGTTGGGAGGTGGATTTCATGCTAGATTAGCAATATTATCACTGCAGATCTTCTCTCTCTCCTTTCTTTCTCCTTTTTGACCATTCTTCTATGTGTATCCCCGTTCTTCTATTGTTCCCTTAATGTCTACTTGGGGACGATGCAAAACATTGAGATCTTCTCTTGGTCTCTTTCATGTTGCTCAAAAGACATCCCCTCTTCCCTTCCTTCTAAGGTAGTGTCCTTTGGGGAATGAATATTATTATATGCATATACATACATGATATACATGAGTTATCATACAACATACTGACCCTGAGGAAAGCGACACTACCTCATGTTTTTGTATTTATTATCCTTGTGATAATGTGCTCCCTTTCTTTTCTCTCTTTTGGGTGTATCCTACCTTAAAGTAATCGCTACCGATAAGGCACATCTGATCACTTTAACGTGGAGGCATACACTTTGCTCACATTTTCCTTCTTGTGATACTTAGAATTACTTAGTGAACTTTTCTTTTCTTTGTAATCTTTGTATCCTTGCTTTCATGACTCATAGTGAAGGGAACTTTTCTACTTGCATTCATGGTTCTCCCCTTCTTGATCTTCCCTTTTACTTTGTCAATCTAAGTCGTAAGATCCTAGTCCACTAGGGGATTAGCAAATCTTGCCTCCTTGACATGGTGAAAGTCTTTTCAATCTTGTTTCCTTGTACCTTATCAACAGTATTGATGTATGCTTATACTCCCGCTAAAGTGGGGGCTAAATGTAGTTTCATATAATTGCGACCCTAGAAATTTTTGACTACATTAGGGTCCTCACACACATGAAATCGAATCCTCTAGCCTGATCGGAGACCAAAGAGTACTCGGCTTGCGAAAACAGGTTCTTTCTTCGCCTCTACATCACCCCGACCGCACTCTGCCCTGAAGAAAGGGGTAGGATAGGGGCATGGCACCACTATCTCCCCTTGAACAAGGGTGTGGTGGCCCTATCCTCTAAGGATAGAGGCATGGCGCCCCTATCCTCCTAGGACAGGGGCATGGCACCCTTGTCCCTGCCCTATTTTGGGGCAGGACCTTCCTAGAGGATGCATTGTGGGTTGTAGAGTGAGCAGGAAAACTCTCTCGATGCCAGCCCATGACGAAAATAAAATCCACTAACATATATTTAAGGGGCATTCATCCTCTCATTTTTATAAGTTGAAGTGGGATAAGATTGGAGTATGCACAAGCGATCAAGCATTCAAGAGAATTCAAGCATTCTTTTCCTGCATTGAACATTCTCAAGTCTCCCTTCAAGCCTAGGTGTTGCATTCAAGTCAAGGATTCAACCATTGAAGAGGAGATTGATTCCAACATACAATTCAACACAAGAATTTCTATCAACATTGCTACTACAACCTCCCTTGAGGTTGCAGATGAGTAACTGTACTTTCAGATTCGGGCTTCATTTGCAGAGGCAGAAAAACCATTTTCGTTTCGTGGATTTTCGGAGGACTGTGTACATTCCCGCCATGGTCCGGGCAACTTTTCCTCAAATTCACAGGGCAACTTCATCTCAACATTTCACTGCTAGATCGAAGTGCATAACTTCATCCCACATTTCGATCTCTAGTTATAATCAATTCTCTCACTTTTGCACTACATAATTCAATCAATTTCCTTTCTAAATCAAACAAGGAAGAGGGGATCAACTTAGCATTCCCAATTCATTCAGAATTCAATTTACCACCTTTGTGTGGAGAGATTGAATCTAGTGAATTATCCTTCCCCCTTCCTAATGTAATGGTGAAAAGTGCTTGAAGAATAATCAATAGTGAAACTCTCATCTCTCTTTGAGGGAAAGGGTAGTTTTCCTCTTGATCTATCATTCACCAGTTTCTCACCATTACAAATCCATCCACAGATATCACAAATCCCAAATAGACTAACTCTTCCTTCATTAAAGTACACTTCTTAAGATTTATAAGCAACTTTTCTTCTCTCAACCTCTGCAAAACTTGTTTTAAATGCGACAAATTCTCCTCTTTTGTCTTACTGAAAATCAGAATGTCATCCAAATATAGAATAACAAACTTACCCAAGAATTTATTCAACACCTCATTCATCATTCTCAAGAAAGTGCTTGGTGAATTAGTCAACCCAAAAGGCATCACCAACCATTCATACAATCCTTCATTTGTCTTGAATATTGTCTTCCACTCATCTCCATCTCTGATTCTGATCTGATGATATCCACTCTTCAATTCTATCTTTGTGTAGTATTTGGATCCACTCAAACAGTCCATTATGTCATCCATCCTAGGTAAAGGAAACTGGTATTTCACTATGATCTTGTTTATTTCTTTGCAATCGGTACATATCCTCCATTCTCCATTCTTCTTTTGTGCTAATATTGTTGGTACTACACAAGGACTCAGAATTTCTCTAATCGGACCTTTCTTCAACAATTCCTGCACTTGTCTATTCAATTCTTCATTCTTTGTCGGTTTTAACCGATGTCCAACTTTTTCAAGAAAACTAGCTTCGGGGATTAGGTCCATGCAATGACTGATACTTCTCACAGGTGGTAATCCATCAGGCACATTATTTGAAATGATCTCTTCATACTCTGCTAGTAATTTCTTTATCTCTTGTTGTTGTTCTTCATGCTCCAGGTTCTCAGAATTTTTAGGAACTAAGGCAAAACACACAGTCTCATGTCTCATTCCATCTAGGAATTTCCTTCCATCCACTAAATAGATTCTATCATTCATACAGACTACACTCTTCAGGGGTTCCTCCAAGGGTAACAAGGTGTATGTGTTCTTTCTCCCATCATGTATTGCCTGTCTATCAAATTGTCAAGGTCTACCCAACAAAAGGTGGCAAATATCCATAGGCATAATATCACACAAGACTTCACCATGATATTTCCAATTTTCAATTTTACCAGACATTGCTCACTTACTAACAATGTATGATCATCTTGAATCCATTCTATCTGATAAGGCTTAGGATGTTTCAATCTTTTCAAATTCAATTTATTCACTATTTCTTTTGAAACAAGACTATTCTAACTACCACTATCAATAACACCTTTACAAAACTTATTGGATACCTTACATCTAGTTTTGAACAAATTTATCCTCTGCAAGGGTTCCTCATCTTCCCGAGTATGACACAAATATCTCCTCATCATTAATAGTTCTCCATCTTCCGGTTTGTTAGCTGATCCGGTGGGGCTTTCTTCTACCAATGATGTTCTCCCAATGTTCTCTATCTTCTTACATTTGGAAGCACGATGTCCTTCTCCTCCAAACTTAAAGAAAGTTCATCTAAACACCCTCTTGTCTTGTCTTCTATCATATTTTCCAAATCCCTCATTCTGGTAGCCATTAGGTTCTGTTCTCTAGTAGAAATTTCTATCATCCTTCCGGTATGAACTAGCATCTTTTCTTACTTCCTTGTCCTTGTTCTGAACTGTATAGGTTCCTCTTCCTTTGGAATATCCTCTTCCTCCTTGAAATCTTCATCTGGAAAACCTTTCACCTCTACCTCTTTGTCTCTGCTCATGTCCTTTGTTCATCTTCTATTCTACTTTTAGGGCATATTGATAAGCTTCTTCAACACTCTGTAACTTGATCAAACTGATTTCATCCTGCATAGACATTCACAATCTATTTAGATATCTTGCAGCTCGTTAGACCTCATCATCGACATGTCTGGACCTAATATTCAAGTTGTAGAATGCTTCAAAATACTCTTTTTACGCTAGATTCCTCCTGCTTCAAGTTTCGCCAACTTCCATAACATATTTACTTGATAATCAACTGGCACAAATTTTAATTTTAACTTGGCAACCATCCGCTCCCATGATTTGATCTTCTCTTTAGCTCTCCTCTGTCTATCAACATGCAAATATTCCCACCAATAGTGATGCATGACCTTTCAATAGGGTACAGGCATATTTCACCTTTCTTTCTTTTGTAGTATTCTTGAAATCAAAATATTTCTTCATCTTCGAGATTCAAACCATTAATTAATCTTAATCCAATTTTTCATCATACTTGGTGGGGTAAAATGTGGTTTAGTGTTTGCCCTACTTAAAACCCTCAGAAACCTCTCTTCATCTGGATCGATCGCTGATGGATTTTCTACTTGTTCTGTTGATGCTTCTTCTTCTCCATCTTCGCTCACATCTTCAGTATGTCGGCCTCTTCTCTGGGATATATCAATGGCTTCCAACCAGGCTGCAATCACTTTCAAAATTTCCATCATAGTAGGGTATGCATTCCCATGCGCTCCACCATTCCTATTTCCTCTTCATGCCATCTTCATGCCACTAATCTGTATCTACAGATTGAATCCATAATCCACCACCCTACAACAAGATTCTCAAGACAATGCAAGAGATCAATCCAGACCGGGCAACAAGAGGATATGATAGAGACAATGTAGAACTGAATGAATTAGATCATGATAATTGGTCACAAATAACTAGTAACATCTAGGTTACAAGATTTGGCTCACTGGCCTGCTACAAACATGCTTAATTATAGAATAGGTCACTTTCGGACATCCAAACCTAAGATCTATCTACTATGTTCTATTTAACTCCCTAGAATCTGAATTATAATGCTTGATTACAATGATTTATACAATCCAAGGGGATCTGGTCGGCCCAAAAAGGATCATACGCTGAAGATCAATATCAAACGTGTAAAACCAATAGGTCAGCCTCCGCCAAAGAGATTCCTCCAGAAAATCCAAAGGATGAAGTGTAGATCAAAGGGAAGGTCGACCACATGCCAAGGAATATCAAAATCAAAGCAGAGGGCTCTGTAAGCTATGGAAGGGATCTAGTAGATTCACCAATGTAAATAGGTCCAAACGGTTCTTATGCCTAAAAACTGTCTCGGAATCCAGAATCGATAACTTATCGAAAAATGATCCAAATGCTGCATGGTTTAGGAATAAGGAATATGATCATGTCCTCAAGAAAAATCCACCTCCACAAGATTGAGTGAGTCAATGCAAGAAAATGCATAATGAAATGTTGAAGCTAAAAAACAAAAAAAGAACATAAAAGAAATATTTTTGGTTGATAAAAAATTTCCATGGACCGGGGATGCTCCTGCATCAGTAATTCCCAATAGAGAAACAAAATGAGCAATTGGTCCTAAGTGTCTTATCAAATTTATGTCCTCAATATTTAGTGTTTGTTTCCTACTTTTCATTCAACAAAGCATGTGTTTGTTGTAAGTTAAAATTTGCTACTAATATTACTAAGGAGCAAGAAAATCTAATTCAAATGGGTACAATGGAGGCCACCAAAGCCACAATCTCTTATTAAAATTGAACATTTAAGGATTTTAAATCTAAGGGAAATAAGCAAACCAAGGATCAAGCTAGGGGACCAAAACTAGAGACTTCATCTCCCTCCCTATGTAGAGGCCCACATGTACTTATTGGAATAAACAAGGGCATGAGGAACACCAATGTTTTAAAAAGGAAAATGATGAAATTGTGTATCTTATTGAACAACATGGCATTCAATTATCTACATCCAAAGTAGGTGGTTCTTCTTTGTCTCCATCTTTATTATCCCCAAATTCAAACAAAGTTAAGAATAACAATATGAAACTATTTTCTTTTGTAAACAACACATCACCAAAGTGACTTCTTGATGTAGTGGCATCACACCATATTGTTGCATTAAGGGAGATTTTTTTTTACATTTGAGCCTTGTTCATCCCCACCAATATTGATGGTGAATAACACCTATATATCAGATATTGGAATGTACTTTATGTACCTTCCTTATCCACCAATCTCCTTTCCATTTATTAGACACATAGTAACATAGGAAAATACTTAAGTTCACACCACAATTTGTGATCATCAAAGAGTTGCAAATTAGAGACATCATTTTCATGATTCAAACTAATTGTGATTCTAGATTGTTTTTCTTTTCTTCATTTGGTTTTGTTGACTTTGATGATGCTTTGAGTATAGATTACAATGATACTTTCAACATGCAGAAGGATATACAGTTTGGTTACCTAAACCTTGAAGTTTTATCCTACTCATTAGCTCCTCTACTGGTGCAGGAGCACCTCAAGACTAAGATGATAAGTGCAATAAAGGCTAAAGGTCACACATGGGAATGTGACCTTTCAATCTATGTGATAGGGTAGTCTTGTTTGTTTGATTTTTGTAATAAACCCCACCTTGTCACCCAATGACATGGATTTGGAAAATTGATGAGCCACCATGGGCATATGGGCCTAAAGGTATTTAGGACATGTTAAAACATCTCTAGGTAGGCGGATTTAACATATGTCAAAAGTTGCTCAAACTTGACAACTTTTAATGACAACTTTTGGTTGCAAATAGCAACTTCCTTCCAACGGTCCCCTCAGTTCAAAAGGTGGTTGATAACCCTTGAGGAAGGCATAAAATTTCATTACCAATCATCATTAGAGGGAGAGGATGGCTTTGTAAACATTTTGGCATCATTGAAGTGATACAATTCTGATAATTTCCTACAATTATGTTATTCTACACGGTGTACCATACTGTATGATCATTTTGGAATTAGGAAACCACTGGAATGTGCTAGAGTGCCCAATCACCTTTTAGATGCATCAATTATGAGGTCCTAATTAGCCAAGACAAGGTAGAAACCTGTCATTTTCTCAAAGTGGTCTAGATTTGACAATTTTGCCTAGGGTTTTTCAAAGAAATGGCCTCATCTTGTTGATCCTTCAATGGTGGTTCACGTCTTTGGAGGGGATGCAAGTATGGCCAATGTATTTTAGGATTTTGAAGGCCTTTTGTAGGTTAGGACCATTTGGAGGTGAGGGTTTGATGCATTAAGGTGGGCAACTGCATGTGGCCACCGTGCAAGTGTAAGAAAACAGGTCTCACATCAGGGGTTAGAGGTCTGATCATGACCTAAGACTTAGGAATTGGTGTATTTTCCATGTCTTAAGAGTGTTCCTTGAGTTGGTTTAGTGAGTTAAGGCCTGTTTCTACACACTCCTTTTTAAAATAGGCCTAATTGGGGCTATTAGGTCTCCTAACTAGAATAGGGTTTGGATTCTTGTGTTCCCAACCGGTCAGAACCCTTAGGATATGTTTTGTAACTCAAAAAATGGTATCCAAATCTAGGATTTTTTGTCTAGGTCTTTTGGAAAATAAGGAGTTAAGTCTAGAAAATCAGTCTGGGAGGGCTACTAGGATTAGTAGGCCTTGTTGGAGTAGTTACCCCAAACTGGTGGAGGGAACCTAAATCAATGATAGAAGGCGGGTCTCTCTAATCTAAGGGACTTCAAACCAAACCTTAAATAGCCATTATTGCATTGGAGAAGGGACCAACCCATTGTTGTCCATGGGGTCATTAAGAGCCTCTAGAAGACCTTATGAGATGCTCAATGAAAGAGACCTTGTGAGGGAGCTTCTTTGGAATAAAGGGATGTGGGACTTTTGAAACTGATATTCCTTGACCCCTTGTAGTGTGTTGTGATTGCTAGGGTCCTTGGTGTGCTCTTGGATTAGGGGACCCTATCCTTTACCTATACCAGGGCTCTACATCTAAATGGTATCAGAGCACAGGAGGAATCCTTTTGGGAAGAAGAATAGTACATGTCAGTAGAAGAATGCCTCCAAAGACGACAAATGTAGAACTTTTCAGGATGCTACAAGAGGATAGAGAATAGAATGATTGTCTTAGAAAGTTGATTGAGAACTTGGAACGCGGACTAGAGAGAGGAGGACCTGATGACTCAGAGGAAGTGGGAGAAGAAGAGGAGAACCCACAAGGGCAAAAAGAAGAGGAAGTTCCTGCAGAGCATAAGTACCTGGTCGAGGCCTTGAAGTCTGTGGAGAGGAGAACCATGGACTAGAAATCAAACCTTACTATTTTCAATGGGAAGATGGATGTCGATGGAGTGATGGACTGGATAGAGTCCTTGAACAATTTTTTTCAATGTGAAGACATTGTTGACAACTAAAAGATGAAGATTGCCAAGTTAGAAATGCAGGGAGCGGTTCTGACATGGTGGAACCTTGTGCAAGGAGAAAGAGTAAAAGAGGGAAGAGGAATGATCACCTCTTCGAAGAAGATGATTACAGAGATCAAGAGAGTATATGTTCTTGAGGAATATGAAGTCCAATTACACAAGAGAAGGCACAATTTCAAACAAAAAGAGATGGGTGTGTGTGCCTATACTGAAGAATCTCAGAAATTGAGTATAAAGTCTAAGAAGGTTGAAGATTAACGTGAAAGAGTTTAAAGGTATCTAAACGGCCTAACGTAGAACATACAAGAAGAGTTGAACCTGTTGTGCCCTGACACTATTCACAAATGCTATCAATTGGCATTAAAGGTAGAGGAGAAGCTCAAAAGAAGACAAGAGCAAAGAAGTAGAGGAAGGGATAAGTTGTTGGCATTGTGTTGTCATTGATGTCAATCGGTATAAGATGAACACCGGTAAAGGTAAGGAAGATGACCTCAGGAGTCACCAATACACAAGTTAGTGCCTGACTTGTGTGATGAGATGGAGAGGCGTTTGAGCGGTTGTTTGTGATAAAAAGGCAGAATGTTATCTGAATCACATCAACACTAGTAGAGAAGAATGAACCGGTGTGCTGTGAGGTTGCAGAACTATAGGACCCTCACCAGTTGAAGATGCATTCATCATGAGAAGCAATGAATAAACAATGAGTGTGTCCACACCGGATCACATGTGCCTGTTTGAAGATATGTTGCACAAACAGGGAACTCACATGAGAAGATGACAAGGTGTTACTCCACCAAGTAAGTGGGGCTTATCTCCAATATGCATTGAGGCATTATAGTTTTGTGATATAAGAGTGAAGAGGTAAAAGAAAGGACTTGAAGGTTCAAACTAGATCCAACGGTGAATTGAGGGAATGTCTTAAGTGCATGAGATCAGGGTTATGCACTGGACCAATAGAGAAGGCATGCTCAAGAAGAGTGATATGTTTGTCATTCAGACAAATCGGTTGACAAGATATAGTAAGAGGAGAATGGTCTGATCGATGAAGGATTCTATTAAAGGTTGATGACTGGTGTCATCTAGAGTGATAACCGGTATGTAAGCCCACCGGTAATATGAGCAAGGTGCAAATGCAGATGACTCTCCACCTTGGGGAAATGAGAAAATGAGCTTGCTCAAAGAAAGACATGTCTGACGACCGGTCAAGGTGTTCCACCCATAGTTCAGCAGAATACAGACATGATGAGGTTACTAGTACAGTGTGTGATACCGGTAGGGTTAGCAAACCGGCAAGAAAGAGGAATCGGTTGAGTGGTTGGTCAGTGATCCCATTTGGACCAACATGAAGTACCAAGCTGGAAGTTAGTCGATATGGATACCACATGGAGTCAACATGGCAAACCTGCGTTTGGATAAAAATGGAATGTACATTGACAGGATTGTTGTAGGATTGGTCGACTTTAATGAAACGTCACACAAATCATAGGACATGCTGCAGAGCGATTGCAGGGGTTTGAGGCTCGAGGTATAGAAGACAACTATGAGTCAGCTAACAATGATTGAGAAGATTGAGATGACAGAGGAAACAACACGATATTTCTTTCATGATTGACCAAGGGATCAGCTATTAGGGTAAAAACCAAGTTCCCAGAGATGGAAGGCATGATCCAGGAGCTGCGAATATGGCAGATTTGTGCAATCAGATGTCAGAAAGATCAGATCATGCAAGATCTAATTGGATTTGGTTTTCGTTGAGGATGGTGAGGAAACCCTAACTGCCTTGATTTTGAATTGGTTTTTGGAGGGAAAATCGGGCTATAAAAGTGGGGCCGAAGAGATTGTTTTGAGTTGTTGAATAGTAGAATATTGTGTGATTGCAAAGTTGAAGACTTCTGCAAGTAAGATAAAATTAGCCAAGTGCTCAAAAATCATCTGTGAAGAGAAGGAGAGTGAGAGAGAACTTGGTTGAAGCATTCAACCGGTTGGAGAGAAGAATCGGTAGTGTTCATACCAACAGTGCATAAGTGAAGGAGGTTGTAGAGAAGATAAATAGAGAACCGACAAAGAGTAGAATCAGTGAAAAACATAGTAGCAAGGAGGAGATTCAGTGATAGCAGCACAGAAGAGAGATAAACTAGTAAGACTTACCAGCACAAAAGAAGCAGGTGAAGAGTATCAGAGAAGTGAGTCGGTTAAGCAGAGAAGGTATCTCACCGATAGAGTAAGATATATATAATGGTTGCAAGATTCACTTGTAACAAGATAACCACTTATGTATTTGATGTTTACATTGTGAACACTGAGTTGTATCTCGGTGCAGGGGTTGTATCTCCTTGGGTTGGTGACCTAAAATCAGGGGTTGGTGCTCCTTGGTTTGGTGCCCTAAACTTTGTAACTGTGTTTTATTATTAGGTTGGATTGGAGCAGTAGACTCTAGCAACAATGCTCACCAAGGTTTTTCCCATCTTGGGTTTTCCTCATATATGTTGGTGTTATGTGATGTCCCCTTGTGAGTGTGTTTGCATTTATGTTAGTCTCCTCCCTAACCGGTAAGTCTACGTTAAGTTAAACCTAGGAACCGATATGCTCACAAAGGACTACAAAGGAGTAAGAGATTTGAGAACCATTGATTCACCCTCTCCCCCTCTCAGTGGTGCATTGTGTCTAACAATTGGTATGAAAGCCTAGGTTCCTAGTTAGAAGAGTGTTCTCCAATGTGGGTAGATTCTGGCCTAATGACAATAGTTTGTTTAGTATCATTCTCCGCTCCTGTATTTGATGGTTCAAAATTTTCTATTTGGAGTTGCAGAATGGAAGTTTTCCTATCCACTTTAGGGTTTGATGTATGGATGTCAGCAGCTGATGGTCTCCCTAGAAAGGTCAATCTTCCTACCGGATTTGTAGAAGAAAGAAGAAACCAGTGCAATGAAGAAGCCACGAAGGCTATTTTCAGTGGACTCATCGGTGATGTCTCTTCACAGGTGGATAGGTGTAAAAAAGCAAAGAGATTATGGGAAAGATTGAAGAAGCTCTACAGAAATGAACAAGAAATTGTACAACCAGAAATTGAAGCAAATATGAGAAACACCTCTCATATTTATCTGGATGATGAACATAGATCTGTTAGCATCCGTAGCAGTGATGAAGAAGGAGCTCAACTCTTCATGGCCCAAGAATCTAAAAGCGGTTGGGCAAATAGTTCCCCTCAACAAAATATGTTGAGCAGTGATGATGATGAAGAGGAAGACATGGTAGATAGATCTTGCCATCAAGATCCTTCTGATGATGGAGAAACAACAGAAGTTGACCTTGAAGGAGAGCTTGTAAATACATTTGAAAAAATCAATAGAGTTAAAAGAGAATACAAGCTTTTGAAGAATGCTACTATTGTGGAGCAGAATTGGTTAGTTAAATGCCTTGAAGAATCTGAGAAATGCATTAGAGAGTTGAAGACTCAGGAAAAAGACACCAAGAAATGCCGGTGTGAAGATCTAGTCTCTCGGCTAGAGATAAAAGACCAAAAACTTCAATGGCTGTTTGAAGAAAACCAAGGCGAGACCTCTCCAATTAGATATGTTCCTCTAAAGAAGGTTGACCTGACCACAACTGGTGTGGACTTGCAGACAAAAGTGAAGATCAATGCTACAAGAAGGAATCTTCATATAGATCCCAAAGGTAAGGGGAAGATGGAAGAAGAAAACTCCACCAAAAGCAGGAAGATGAGGAAGCAGCAAAGGAGACCCTCCACCGGTAGAGGACAAAAAAATGCTACCACCCACAGGGGGAAGCAAGCATGGGAGAAGAAGAAGAGATCATATGAAAGAGGTGCTCAGAATGGACAACCAAGGATCCATTCTCAAAAAGGAAAAGATGGGGATGCAAAATCAGCAAGATCTCCTCATGCATGGCAAAGTAAATATGTAAGTCATATGTCGTCATTTACCGGTTACTGCTTTACATGTAATGATTATGGCCATAAGGTAAGGGAATGTAGAAAGAGATCTAGAAAGAATAATGTAGGATCTAATAGAAATCATGCTTATGGGAAGGATGTATCCAGAAGTAGATACATGCATGTTGCTTCTCTCGGTTATGCAAAGATTGTTTGTCATAACTACAATGGATCTGGCCATAGAGAGTTTGAATGCAGGAAGAGGAGCCTGCAGTTACAAGGAGACCGAAAAAATGGTCATGCTATGCAGATAAGCGAAAACAAAGCATATGGAAGGCAGAGATCAGCATGGAACCAAAGGAGAAATGTCCCTGCAGGAGTAAGAGGTCCACCAATTTCAGTTGCTAGTCAAAGAAACATGACCAGAGAAGATGGTCAAACCAGTATGTCAAGAGATTTCCCAATCATAATGTTGGGATGAATGTTGTGTGCTACTATAGCACTACTTTTAGCTGTAATGAAGAATCGGGAAATAGAAGGACCCATCAGCAGAAAAAGGAAAGACCTTCTCCCGAGTCTGGAAATGGGAAGAAGGATGAGACCAAGCAGGTATGGAAGAAAAAGACCATGGACCGGCACCATGCACTCAGCGCACAAGTGATGTCTCCTAAGGCCTAATGGAGATGTAGGATCTTAGGGGGAGTAACACATTGAATTTATCTTCCACCCCCTCATTAAAGGAGGCAACATGAAAGAACATGATGTTGTTGGTATGAAGGATGAGAATGTAAAGATAGGTGTGTGTAGATAATGTCTTGACTACACACCTACAGATTAGTGATAGATCACCACTGCATGTTTCAAAGGGTGAAGGTTAACAATTGGAATCAGATGTTAACCAGTATGTGCATGATGTTACCAGCATGTATGGTAAAAGGTACTTATAGGTATTGTAAGACAATGAGGTTGGAGAGAATTGCATTAGCCCCAGTAGCATGGAGTGAAATTATGTCTCAGGATGTGTTGATGAAGACCTGAAAGACATATGTTGGCCCTAGTTGTTGATCATGTAGGCTTGCATGTTTTTGGAATAACTGGATTGTCTCTTGGCATGATTATGTTATTGTATGGCATTGGGAAAATTCAAGATCATGTCATAGACTATGCTGGATACAATGGAGTTGAAGGATCATCAAATGATCACATAAGCATAGCTAAACTGGTATATGGAGAAGATTGGAGTTCTGGTATTGTACCTGACCGGAGATAAAGAACATGAGATGTATGACTCAGAGGGAGTTAAAGTACTCATGATGAAGAGTTGGCTTGCTTGAACTTGCAAGGATATTGACAGCCCAAACTGCAGGAGATGGAAAATGCAAAGGTGTTGCAAGATGACCGGCAGGTGATTAATATTCACTGACACATCAACAATCATGCTCAATTAGTGTCAATTGATGGTTAAGTTCCCCATCTCAAGTGTTGTGACTTGAGAAGATGTAACAACTGGTGACAAGAGAACAAGTGGTTTCAAAGGAAGTATTACATACAATGAAGACAAAGGGGGAGAAAGTATTCAGTCAGTGTTGATAAAGAAAAGGAGGTATGACATCCTGACAATGCCCTTTGCCATTGTTGTCAAAGGGGGAGAAGGATTTGATAATATGTTGGATACTACATGTGTTGACATCAATGCTAAAGGGGGAGATTGTTGGCATTGTGTTGTCATTAATGTCAACCGGTATAAGATGAACATCGGTAAGGTAAGGAAGATGACCTTAGGAGTCACCAATACACAAGTTAGTGCCTGACTTGTGTGATGAGATGGAGAGGTGTTTGAGTGGTTGTTTTTGATGAAGAGGTAGAATGTTATCTGAATCACATCAAAGCTGGTAGAGAAGAATGAACCGGTGTGTTGTGAGGTTGCAGATCTATAGGAGATGCAATCATCATGAGAAGCAATGACTAAACATTGAGTGTGTCCACACCGGATCACATGTTCCTGTTTGAAGATATGTTGCACAAACAGGGAACTCACATGAGCAGATGACAAGGTGTTACTCCACAAAGTAAGTGGGGCTGATCTCTACATGCATTGAGGCATTATAGTTTGGTGAGATAAGAGTGAAGAGGTAAATGCAAGGACTTGAAGGATCACACTAGATCCATTGGTGAATTGAGGGAATGTCTTAAGTGCATGAGATCGGGGTTATGCACTGGACCAACAAAGAAGGCATGCTGAAGAAGAGCGATATGTTTGTCATTCAGACAAACCAGCTGAGTAGATATAGTCAGAGGAGAATGGTCTGACTGATGAAGAAGCCTAGTAAAGGTTGATGGCTGGTGTCATCAAGAGTATAATCGATATGTAAGCCCACTGGTAATATGAGCAAGGTGCAGATGTAGATGACTCTCTACCTTGGGGAAATGAGTGAATGAGCTTGCTCAAAGAAAGAAATTTCTAACGACTGGTTAAGGTGTTCCACCCATAGTTCAGCAGAATGCAGACATGATGAGGTTACTGGTATAGTGTGTGATATCGACATGGTTAGCAAACTGGCAGGAAAGAGGAATCAGTTGAGTGGTTGGTCGCTGATCCCATTTGGACCAACATGAAGTACCAAGCTAGCAATTAGTTGATATGGATGCCACATGGAGTCAATGTGGCAAACCTGCGTTTGGATAAAGACAAAATGTACATCGACAAGGTTGTTGCAGGGTTGGTCGACTTTAATGAAAGGTCACACAAATCATGGGACATGTTGCAGAGCGATTGCAGGGGTTTGAGGCTCAAGGTCTGGAAGACAACTACAAGTCAACTAAGAGTGATTGAGAAGATCAAGGTGATGAAGGAAACAACACGATAGTTCTTTCATGATTGACCAAGGGATCAACTATTAGAGTAAAAAGCAAGTCGCTAGAGATGGAAGGCGTGATCTAGGAGATGTGAATATGACAGAGTTGTGCAATCGAATGTCAGAAAGATCAAATCGTGCAAGATCTAATTGGATTTGGTTTGCCTTCATTATGGTGAAGAAACCCTAACCGCCTAGATTTTGAATTGGTTTTTGGAGAGAAAATCGGGCTATAAGTGTGGGGCCGAAGAGAATGTTTTGTGCTGCTGAATAGTAGAATATTGTGTGATTGCAAAGTTCAAGACTTCTGTAAGTAAGAGAAAATCAGCCAAATGCTCAACGAGCATCTGTGAAGAGAGGGAGAGTGAGAGAAAACCTGGTTGAATCATTCAACTAGTTAGAGAGAAGAACCGGTAGTGTTCATACTAGCAGTGCAAAAGTGAAGGAGGTTGTAGAGAAGATAAAAAGAGAATTGACAGAGAGTAGAATCGGTGAAAAGCAAAGCAGTAAGGAGGAGATTCAGTGAGAGCAGTACAGAAGAGAGATAAACTAGTAAGACTTACCAGTAGAGAAGAAGCGGGTGAAGAACAACAGAGAAGTGAGTCGATGAAGCAGAGAAGGTATCTCACTGATAGAGTAAGATATATATAATGGTTGCAAGATTCACTTGTAACAAGATAATCACTTATGTATTTGATGTTTACATTGTGAACACTGAGTTGTAGCTCGGTGCAGGGGTTGTAGCTCCTTGGTTTGGTACCCTAAAGTCAGGGGTTGGTGCTCCTTGGGTTGGTGCCCTAAACTTTGTAACTATGTTTTATTGTGAGGTTGGATTGGAGTAGAAGAGTCCAGCAACATTTTTCACCGAGGTCTTTCCCATCTTGGGTTTTCCTCGTATATACTTGTGTTATGTGATGTCCCCTTGTGAGTGTGTTTGTATTTAAGTTAGTCTCCTCCCTAACTGGTAAGTCTGCATTGATTTAAATCTAGGAACTAGTATTCTCACAAAGGACTGCAAAGGATTAAGAGATTTGTGAACCACTGATTCACCCCCGTCCCCTCTCAGCGGTGCATTGTGTCTAACATAAGCAACCAAGAGGAAGGAGAAACTTCAGAGGAAGAGGATCAAATTTTGAGTTTCAAGAAGAGGGCAGTCAAGGATCCTCAAGGAATGACAACAACAACAACAACAAAGGCAAATTCAGAGGGAGAAGGCCTAATTTCATAGATAGATCATCAAGAAGAGGAGCTGGACCAATAAAATGTTTTAATTGCAACCAAGAGGGACACATTTATAGCAAATGCCTAGAGAAGATGGGGTCTAGTTCCCAAGGAGAGAGGAGAGCCAACCTAGCCCAAGACTCAGATTACCAAGGTAGTAGTAAACCTGATTCATATGATTATCTAGAGACAGGAGAGGCACTAATGTTGAGAAGAACCCTCTTGAAGGTACCAACACCTATGGAGCCACCTCAGAGGAAGTCTATCTTCCACACCACTTGCCAATCAAAAGGAAAGGTATGCAAAGTTCTAATTGACTCAGGGTCTATTGAGAATTTTGTGTCAATAGAAATGGTAGAGAAGTTTAAATTGAGGAGGATACCACATCCATACCCCTATAAGGTGTCTTGGCTCATAAAGGGGTAACACACACTTGTAGAAGAGCAGTCATGGGTTGAAATCCAGATAGGTGCATATAAAGATAAGATCTTGTTTGATGTTGTTAACATGGATGCTTGTCACCTCTTGTTTGGAAGACCATGGCAGTATGATCTCAAAGCACACCATGATGGATTTAAGAATAACTACTCCATCACAAAGAATGGCAAGGTCATAGAGCTACTGTCCTTAACTGAAAACAATGAAGAGCAGAAAGAAACTAAGTTCAAAGTGATGATGATGGAGGTCAAACCATTCCTCAAGGAGATAAATATGGAAGAAGGAATATTCTTTGCATTGCTTCCAATAGCAGCCTCAAATGACAAGTCTTTTGCAAATGACAAAGTAGAAGGAAAGGACAAGGATCTCAGTCCGGAAGTGAAGGAGATCATTGGTAGATTCCAATGAATAGTTGCAGATGGAGTGCCAAGGAGTTTTCTTCCAATGAGAGAGATTGGTCACTGCATTGACTTGATCCCAGGGGCTACATTTCCTAACAAGGCTGCATACAAACTCACACCACAACAAAATGAGCAAATGGCAAGGTAGATTCAAGAGTTGCTAGATTCTGACCTGATTGGAAAGAGTCTTAGCCCATGTGCAGTCCCTGCAGTTTTGGCACCCAAAAAGGATGGAACATGGAGGATTTTTACTGACTCAAGAGCTCTCAACAAGATCACCTTAAGGTATAGATTTCCAATTCCTAGGATAGAGGATTTGCTTGATTGTTTGGGAGGTGCAAAATATTTTTTCTAAAATTGGTTTAAAGAGTGGATACCACCAAATTAGGATTAGGCCCGGTGATGGTCGGAAAACAACCTTCAAAACAAATGAAAGGTTGTATGAGTGGAAGGTTATGCCATTTGGTTTATCTATTGCCCCAAGTACATTCATGAGACTCATGAATGAACGTTTAAAATAATTCACAAGGAAGTTTGTCATAGTGTATTTGGATGACATCTTAGTATTTAGCAGGACTAAGGAAGAACACTTAAGGCATCTAGACATGGTTTTGAAAAAGTTGAGAGAAGAGGAATTGATGATCAATATGGTGAAGTGTTTTTTCATGCAGGAAGATCTCATCTACCTTGGATTTGTGATCTCTAAAGGTCACTTGAAGATGGATCAAGATAAGGTAAATGCAATTCTTTCTTGGCCTACTCCTAAGACTATTGGTGAAGTTAGATGTTTCCATGGATTAGCCACATTTTATAGAAATTTCATAAGAGTTTTCAGTCATATATGTGCTCCAATGTTGGAACCATAAAAGGTGGTCAAAAGTGCAAGTTCTCTTGGACAAAGGAGGTGGATGAGGCATTTGAAACACTCAAGAAAAAGGTAGCTCAACAACCGGTACTTGCCTTACCTGACTCTAATAAAGTGTTTTCAGATTGAATGTGATGCTAGCCATGTGGCCATAGGAGTAGTCATAATCCAAGAAGGAAGACCTATAGCATTCTTTAGTGAAAAGCTCAATGAGGGAAAGAGAAAATATTCTTCTTATGACCTAGATATGTATGCACTAGTTCAAGCTTTGAAAAAATAGAGGCACTATCTATTACCAAAGGAATTTGTGGTCTATACTAACAACCAAGCTTTGATTTTCATTGATAGCCAAGAAAAGTTAAACCATAGGCATATGAAGTGGGTAGAATCCCTAGAAGCCTATAGCTTTTCCATAAAACACAAGAAAGGAGTAGCCAACAAAGTGGTTGATGTACTAAGTAGGAGAGTGCTAACCATATCCAAAATCCAATTAGAAAGCATTGGGATTGATGCAATGAAAGATATGTATGCTACCGATGAGGACTTTAAGGAGATCTACATGGCATGTACAAAATTTGGTGAGAGGTATCATGTGGACTTTTCTGATTTTCTGATCCAAGATCGACTTCTTTTCAAAGGTGGGCAATTGTGCATACCAAAGTGCTCAATAAGGAGTAATATCATCAAGGAAAATCATAGTGGGGCTATGGTAGGTCATTTTGGCTTGGACAAGACACTTGAATTGGTAAGGAGGCACTACTTTTGGCCCAAATTGTAGGTTGACATAAGAAAGTTTGTAGCTGCATGCACCATTTGCCAAAAGGCAAAAGGAAGAAGCACCAATGTTGGTCTCTATCAACCCTTGCCCATTCCCTCAAGACCTTGGGAAAGTGTGCCAATGGACTTTGTAATGGGTTTACCTAGGACCCAAAAGGGGTTTGACAATGTATTTGTGGTAGTGGATAGGTTTAGTAAAATGGCACATTTCTTCCCATGTAAGTCCACTACTTATGCATCCTATATAGAAGATTTGTTTTTCAGAGAAGTAGAAAGGATTCATGGACTCCCATTGAACATAGTGTCTGACAGGGATGTCAAATTTGTTGGCCATTTTCGGAGAACTTTATGGAGGAAACTTGGCACTAGTCTATCCTTCTCATCAGCCTATCATCCACAAATGGATGGAAAGACAGAGGTAGTAAACCGATCAATAGGGAATTTGTTGAGATGTCTTACAAGGCACCATGGTGAAAAGTGGGATTCAATCTTACCTCAAGTTGAGTTTGCCTACAATGACATTGTAAATAGAAGCATGAGAAAGTCACTATTTTAGATTGTGTATGGGTTACATCCAAGAGGGGTATTGGAGTTCAGAAAAATGCCCCATAAGGATCCCATAAGTGCAGATAATGAGAGATTTGCTAAGGCCATAAAGGAAGTTCATGAACAGGTCAAAATACAACTTCAAAGGTCATCAAACAAGTACAAGGACCATGAAGATCAGAAAAGGAGAGAAGTGCAATTTCAAATTGGAGATTTGGTTTGGGAAAATTTCAACAAGGAAAGGTTACCCAAGGGCAAACACACTAAACTCATGCAGAGGAAAGTAGGACCATGTCAAATCTTCAAGAAGTTTGGCACCAATGCTTATGAAATTCAATTACCACCAGACCTTGGTATATTTCCTATTTTTAATGTCTATGATCTAACTCCTTTTAAAGGTGACTCTAATGCAGGTAACTCATAGCGGGTCCTAGAAGATGTAGCAGATATAGACCTTCCCAAACATGAGCCACCTAGACTTGAGAAAGTGTTGGACACCAAGATTGTAAAGAATACCAGGAACAATGAGTATAAACAATACTTGGTCAAATGGAAAGGAAAGCCAGACTCTAAAGCCATTTGGTTGGATGAAGATTAGATCAAGAAGCATGGCACTACCTTAGATGACCTCATCTCAAGTGGACTTGAGATTCATTCAGCCCGGTGCAGGAGCAACTCAAGACTAAGATGATAAGTGCAATAAAGGCTAAAGGTCACAAATGGGAATGTGACCTTTCAATCTATGTGAAAGGGTAGTCTTGTTTGTTTGATTTTTGTAATAAACCCCACCTTGTCACCTAATGACGTGGGTTTGGAAAATTGATGAGCCACCATGGGCATATGGGCCTAGGGTTATTTAGGACATGTTGAAACATCTTTAGGTAGGCGGATTTAACATATGTCAAAAGTTGCTCAAACTTGACAACTTTTAATGACAACTTTTGGTTGGAAATAGAAACTTCCTTCCAATGGTCCCCTCAGTTAAAAAGGTGGTTTTTAACCATTGAGGAAGGCATAAAATTTCATTCCTAATCATCATTGGAGGGAGAGGATGACTTTGTAAATAGTTTGACATCATCGAAGTAATACAATTCTGATATTTCCTACAATTATGTTATTCTACACGGTGTACCATACTGTACGATCATTTTGGAATTAGAAAACCACTGGGATGTACTAGAGTGGCCAATCACCTTTCAGATGTATCAATTTTGAGGTCCTAATTAGCCAATACAAGGGAGAAACCTTCCATTTTCTGGAAGTGGTCTAGATTTGACAATTTTACCTTGGGTTTCACAAAGAAATGGCCTCATCTTGTTGATCCTTCATTGGTGGTTCATGGATTTGGAGGGGATGCAAGTATGGCTAATGTATTTTAGGATTTTTAAGGCCTTTTGCAGGTTAGGACCAGTTGGAGGTGAGGGTTTGATGCAATAAGGTGGGCAACTCCATGTGGCCACCGTGCAAGTGTAAGCAAACATTTCTCACATCAGGGGTTAGAGGTATGATCGTGACCTAAGACTTAGGAATTGGTGTATTTTCCATATCCTAAGAGTGTTCCTTGAGTTATTTTGGTGAGTTAAGGTTTGTGTCTACACACTCCTTTGTAAAATAGGCCTAATTGGGGCTATTAGGTCTCCTAACTAGAAAAGGGTTTGGATTCTTATGTTCCCAACTGGTCAGAACCCTTAGGATATGTTTTGTAGCTCAAAAAAAGAGTATCCAAATCTGGGATTTGTTGTCTGGGTCTTTTGGAGAAATAAGGAGTTAAGTGTGGAAAATCGGTCTGGCAAGGCTACTAGGATTAGTAGGCCTTGTTGCAGCAGTTACCCCAAACCGGTAGAGGGAACCTAAATTAATGATAGAATGGGGGTCTCTCTGATCTAAGGGACTTCAAACCAAACCTTAAATAGCCATTGTTCCATTGGAGAAGGGACCAACCCATTGCTGGCCATAGGGTCCTTAAGAGCCTCTAGAAGACCTTATGTGATGCTCAATGAAAGAGACCTTGTGAGGGAGCTTCTTATGAAGAAAGGGATGTGGGACTTGTCAAACTGATATTCCTTGACCCCTTGTAGTGTGTTGTGATTTCTAGGCTCCTTGGTGTGCTCTTGGATTAGTAGAACCTATCATATACCTATACTAGGACTCTGCATCATATACCTTTCACTGATATCATATATCGTTCACCTCCTACTTCTATAGTGTTATCTAAATCATTGGTTTCTCATGATTCAGAGCATAATGATATTCACATTTATGTTTTCTCAACACTTGATTGGGATGATTAATTACATAGTGTAGACACCTAAAAATGTCTCATTAATCTGCACTAATTATTCATCCTATTAATAAAATATTTTTTTAAATATTTAATTAAACTAATTAAATTCTTTCAAATTAGTTTTAATCATCACATTTCATGTTTTCTAACTAGTCTATTCCTCTTGTAATCACCTAATCAATTAATCCTCTTTCTTACATTTATTATTTTGTTAATTACTTGAATTAAATAATCTTTATTATTTAATTAAATTCAATTTCTAAATGGTTAAAAAATTTCATTAAATTATTTAATTAGCTAACTCATTCTTTTTCAAATTCAAATTTCAAATTCTCCCAAATGCTAATTTCATCAAATTTCAATTAATTACATGTACATTTCACTTTTCGAAAATCTAAATTCAAATTGAAATAAGAATGTTATATAAATTTTGTTTCAAATTCCTACAACACATATTCAAATTCTAAATTTCAATCAATTGAGCAATCTATTCAGTCATTCCCCCAATTAACTCCTTAATCACCTTTTTCAACTCTCGATCACCTTTTTTTAACAGAACAATCAATTCAGTAAACAAATCAATCAACTTAGTTCACTGATCAATGTAATCACTTCATTGATCAATACATCCAATTAACTCATCAATCAAATGAGTTAAACTCTCAATCAATTTTGTCTCAAGCAATCTCCACCATTGATCAACTTTGTTCTATAATGAATCTCAATTGTCCATTCTTATCCTCTAGAATCTATAAATTCAACCCATTTCTCCTCAATTTTCCTTAATCACAATCATTGAAATTATTGTGCCATCTTTATGTAGGAACCCTAGAGCGATATTTGAGAGCCACACAACACAATATTGGAGAAGAGCAATGGAAGATTTGTTTTGAATCAATTTGTTGGTTCTCAAAAATGGGTTTACATTGCGAGAGGCAAAGACCAAGTTGATTCATCCAAATACCTATGGAAAGCCACTTCCAACTGTCAATATCCTTCAAGTTTCGACCAACTATGACAAGGATCCACAAATCCTTCTACACTTTGGGCTCTGCAAGACCCGGGAGGTTAATCCCTTTATTAAACTTCTTGATCTTTGCACCACACTCAAAGATTCAGTAAAACAAAGCAGATCATCTCAGGTAAAGGCTCAATAGAAAGGGAGAATGCTCAAGGATGGTAAGTCCTTCAGTGATCCTCAACTTGACTGGAGCATGAGATGGGTGAGACAACTCAAAAGTACATAAAACCTGGAAATATCTCTTGATTTTTAAACGATTTGTGACAAACCATAAATAAAACAGACAAAAATTGATGACCTAATGACACTTGCTAGAATAAACCAGTGCCTTATTCCATTGCGCTTTGAGTCTCTGAAATATTACTGAAACTTGACGGAAGTTTATCTAACAGTTGGTTGAATCTTGAATGATATTGCCTTACAGTATTGTTCTATTTGCAATTTCTTACCCGAACTACTTATCGAATCCTGATACAAGAATTATCCCTCTATAAGCTCATTTAAGCATTTTAATTAACCCCTTGGATTAAAGCCTAGAATGGAAAATTACAGAATTCATAACAATGCAACAAGTAAATGAAATCCTTGATTCCATTAACTCAAAATAAAATAAAGTAAAGGCTCGATAGAAAGGGAGAATTCTCAAGGATGGCAAGTCCTTCAGTCATCCTCAACCTGACTAGAGCATGAGATGGGTGAGACAACTCAAAAATACATAAAACCTAGAAATAGTCTTGATTTTTAAACAATTTGTGACAAACCAGAGAATAAAATAGACAAAAATTGATGAACTAAAGACACTTGCTAGCATAAACCAGTGCCTTATTCCATTGGGCTTTGAGTCTCTAAAATATTACGAAAACTTGATAGAAGTTTATCTAACAGTTGTCTGAATCTTGAGCGATATTGCCTTACATTATCATTCTATTTGCAATTTCTTACCCAAACTACTTATCGAATCCTGATACAAGCATTATCCCTCTGTAATCTCATTCAAACATTTTAATTAACCCCTTGGATTAAAGCCTAGAATGGAAAATTACATACATCAGAACAATGCAACAAGTAAATGAAATCCTTGATTCCATTAACTCAAAAGAAAATAAAGTCATACACAGGAGAGTAAGGACTTGAAATTGTATCTGTACTAATTTCAGAAGCTATCGTCTATCATATAATAGAGTACATTTCATTTATAGAATAACCCACTTGAAATCTGAAACTAGTAACTATCTTGTATTTTGCTCTGCAAAATGACATTACAATTCTTGCTATTTACTCATGACTTCCCAAAAATGGAACCTAATCCTATAGACCGGACCTACATAAAGAAGACCCTATTTAGAGATTTTGGAACCCTTTCTTATTCCCTTGATTTACCATTTATAGTAAATAAGGGAGCAACAAGCTTCAGGCCTAAGAACACATGTCACCGGAAAAATTAAGCCAAGGAGGCAATACACAATTTTGTTACAAAATATTCCTTATCCATACTCCAGTACCTGTGATTAAGTGGAATCAACATCTTCAACTAATTATTGGTAGAAACAAAAGTGCTTGAGTCATGTTGTTATCACCCTGACACCATCAAATGGACCTTGAGATGTCCATTCTGTTCTACACAACGTTTCCCTTCTCGAAGAGGAAATGAGATCTAGGCAAGAAGTAAACTCGCCCTCAAACTAGAGGAAGATCTCCAACCTTTATGCCTCGGACCAGAGGAAGTGGAAAGAGGAGATTGAGGGAAAAAATAATATGTTGATAAGGCGTTGCATCTTCCATGAAGTCACAAAGATGACTAGTTGCCATTCCTTACTCAAACAAATCCTTTTTTTCGTTCCCTGTAGGCTCCTTCCTTAAACACCCTGCCAACAATTGGTAGAGTAAGAGCAGAGAATGTGTCATGGGTGACTTTTTTCAATAAGAAAAGGCTTTCACGCCCCCTCTGACAATGAGAAACCTCAAACCAGAGAAAAAACATCCATCCAGTGTAAAAAAATATGCAACGACCCCATGCATAATCCTATTCAAACACCATTTTCTTTACTGATGAAAAACCACTCTCAAAAAATGAAGAAGTTTGTATCCTTTTCTACTCATTAATCACCACCCTACCAGATTTATAACCTAAGTTCAATTCAAAGATGGTGGTGCTCATTCATGTGAAGAATCACCATCCTGACATTTTCTACTCATCCTGCCAGTTGTGGATTCCAGAAATCATACCTATCAAACCTAAGTCATTACCACATCTAGGAAATCAATTCACTACATCCTGCCTAGGCTCGTTTTACGCTAATGATTTTGTTTTGATCTTATTCCTCCTTCAGTGTACATTTTTTTCTTCAGAATCCCTGTCAACAGGTGATCTCTGATTTCATCGGGCAACCCGCGATCCTTCATTTCCAACTCAGAAGTCATCCCAATCCCCTTATGCCTATGAAACAGTCGTCCTTACTTGTCTAACAAATCTCGATTCAGTAGAAACCTTCAAACTAGTCCGTCATGAATGATTTGACATCCAAGTGTCCCAACTTGTCGCCATCTTGTTCCATGTCGACAAGCCTGCATTCTATTTGTTCTAACCTTCCCGCACAGGCGACAACTAATACCTTTAATGACCCTTTAAAAAAAATTAAAACTCAACTGTAAATCCTGCCTAGCCTGGAAAATTAAACGATCACTAATGGTCAATATGACATTGACATTCCATCATGGCTTGTGGACCCATTAAACATGTGATGTAGCAGTGCCAACTCGTCATCTATCCCAACACTATCAATGACCCCACTGTCGGTCTTCTTGGTCTACCTTGGACACGTGGCATCATCTTGTGATGTCGTGGTCGATAATATCCTTGCATCTTTCTTCCCAGGGTTATGAGGAACATTGGATCTGTTTTCTCTTTACCTTGCAACCACAATGCCCGCCAACTTTTGAGATTAAAAATCGAGCACCTTTTCACCCAGATTATAACATCACCGTAAACTTGAAACACATGCAAATTGATGGAACCACTAGTAACTTAGATTTTACCTCTTGAGAAACGGTAATATGAGGAATTGTAATGGTCAAACCATCGGCTTACCCTTCTCTACCTTGGACATGTGGCATCATCTTATGATGTTGCGGTCCTTATCCTTCTTGCCTTTTCATCCACAGAGAAATGCTAACCATAAGATCTTTTCTACCTTTATCCACCGACCAAAGTATTTTAAATTTTAACTTAGGAAAAATATAAGGGGCCCACCCGAAAAATAACCTATTTCTTAGGAAACACAATGGCCCCGCCAACGGTAACCGACCCTTGGCTTAAGTGGAAAAAGGTAACGATGAAATATAACAGGCCTATGGTTTTTCCTTCATAAGGCTTAATTAGAAGTTCATAAACCCTAAAACCCTAGACCTTGAAGTTTGATAAGGGGAAAAGTAAACCCAGAATGACCAATATTTTGGCTCAAACATAAAAATTTATGTGCAATCATTTTTAGGACTATCAATGGATCTAGTTGTGGACGTTCATTTCACAAGAATGAGGCGAGAATCCAGAATCTCTGGAGAAGCAGACCACTTGCAGAGTAGACCAAAAATAAGTTACCTGGACAAGGCAACTTCAACATAAAGGAAACTACACTACTTATATACAAAACCTAACTAATGCTCATGGATAACATCTACTTTAAGAAAAGTAGTATTTGAAGAATTGTCCATGAACAAGCAATCTAAGAGTATTATGATAACCATTCCATTGGGCATAGAGTCAGAAAATATTACTCTACCCCAAGATGCTTGTGGTCTAAAGGTTAAACCATATATGATGGCCTTAAGCCCTCTGTCAAAATCAACCAATACTTTCCCGCGGTCAAATATGTAATTGTGATCACATTGCATCATGAACAATCTAGATATATTACTGTCATATATATGTTCATGACCAACAAGTTCTTCATCCTTCAGCATGTCATAAGAACCCTTTATCTCAGCACACTCTTCACTGATGTAAAATTTATCACCAGGCATTGCTTGAAACAAACAATACCCATTCTCAATGTCTGAAATAAAAACATGTTGAAAACAACATTCATCAAATTTCATGATAGCCTATCAAGATGAGAAGGGAAACGAAACATTTCATACTTTGTTTTGTAATTGTCATCATGAAAATTGGTCTCTTCATCTATTTGCACCTCCATAACATATTCATCATTGAAACACTTTCGCAAACATAAGACAAATTCATTACAGATATCAAAGAAAATGCTCTCATATGCTGGTCCATCCAACAAAGTAACTGGTTTACAAATGTCCATATCTAAATTGTCAATATTTGAAAACCATTCTAACTCACTTCTGGCTCCCATTGATGTACCCATTGATTTTTTATCAACATTTTATACACTTGGATCATTGTATGATGAAGAAGAATCATCATTCACTTTCTCAACAAAACTATCCTTATGCATAAAAAAATATTCCAAATCTAGTTTTAAAATGTCATGTGGAGCAACAAGGAAACAATCTTCTTTATTCACTTCAAAATCTTGGATGATGTCAATGAACTCCACACTCTCATATTCAATTTCACCATTTGTAACATCAAAAGAAAAACCACCCTCATATTCACTAGTCACAAATGTTTCTAAATCAAATTTAAAGAAATCCTCAAAATCATCAGGATAACAGGTTTCGTCACACCCCATTTTAACATCTTCACTTCCCAATTATTCACATGAAGCAAACTCCTCACACAAAGCGGACTCACTATATGGCTGATCCATAAACTTGTCTGATGTAATCTTTTTATTATTTATAAACTTCTTAGTGTCCTCACGCACATTACTTTGGATGAATCCATGTGACATAGATGCAAGCTGGGACATGATTTCTTTACTGACAAATGCCATGCAACTTTTTATCTTAAAAGCATTTTTAACCAAAAATGGTGACATCTCATCATTCAAATTTTCATTATCATATATATCTGATTTCTGAGAAACTGAATTCATGTCATAGAAATCTATACTAGCATCTCCTTGATCAGGTGTACAACTTTCAAACTCCTCATGCACACTGTTAGATTCATCTGAGCCACAAGACTGTGGATGAACCTCTTGTGAGATCTATCTACTGGAATAACTATTGTTGTTGTCATATGGTGTAGTGACTAAAATTACCTCCATTTCTATATCCGTTATGTCACATAATTTCTCACTAACCTTCTCTTCACTAATGTGAGGAATAACCACTGTCTGAGACAAGTTCTCTTCACTCATTTTTATTTTTGAATCATAGGTCACAACATGGTTAGTGTGGTCTATAGGGATGCAAATAGTTAGACAATGGTCTTTACTTCTTGATTCACACCTTTCTTCGACATCTAGTATCTTAGGACAATATATTCTTGTAGATAAATAACCCCTTGGGATTCCATATTTTAAGTTGTTCTCAATGTCCATCGTTGTCCTATAAGCCTGATTTATGGTCTTAGGATCTTTGTCTCTCAGCAAATAGCTCATTTCCTTATCAAATGCAGCCAGGTAAACAACTAAGCACACTACATCATTTGTCTATAGCTGCTAGGAATATCAGTCAATGTTTTTGAAAATCTAAGATTGAAAATAGGGACTAACTCATCTTCTTCCTTTTGAATGTCCATAAATCATTTTATAATTGAACCCAGTTCAATCCTTTCACCATATTGTTCCATGAAGGCTTCCTTTAGTTCATCCCATGAAGAAATAGAACATGTTGGCAAATAAGAAAACCAATCTCTAGCATCTTCTTTCAGAGATTGAATGAAAAGCTTCATGAAGACATCTTCCTGACTTATCTCAAAATCTCCCATCAATTCATAAAACTCGTGTAAATGTTGACGCATTGATTCTAATCTTTTCCCATTGAATTCTGGTAGATTTTCCCTAACCTTAATAGGAATAGGGTTTGGGAAACCTTAGATACCATTAAAACTTCATGGCTTATATCTTTCCATAATGAAAACTTTGTTGTGATTTGACAGAGTTTGCACACTTTGCACATTTACATTTGATATTTCATAGGGATGTATATGCAAACAACACATATTTTCACTCATCTCCCTATGTCTTTCCTTTATCACAATCTTAAAATATTACAATGCATAGCTCAAAACATACTTCATCAAATTTAATACAAAATATGAAAATTGTATCACAAAAGTATGTAAAACAATCACTACTATTCCCTTCCTTAGTGCTTTACTCACTTAATAGGGAAATATTTTCTACACATGATTTTCATGAAAAAATATTTGACTCATGAAAATCAAAATACTTGGAAATGTTGTAGCTATTGTTGTCTTCTTTATCTGGGGATTTGAAAAATCACCTTCCATTCTTTAAATCTTCAACACTGACCTTTGACAGAGTCACCACCTCCTTGCAGAGGATAAATATTTGAGCAGCTGGATTTTCTCCATAGGTCAAATTTGTTTCCAAACCAGCACTGCAACACCTCCTATCATCATATGGCATTATATGGATTACTTCCTCAACTTGTCAGGGTACTTCATCACAAGAGCTCAAAGTTGCTTCATCTCTTTTGCAAATTCTTTGGTTCTTCCTTAATTCTTCTTCAAATAATCCACACTGGTGCAGAGATCTCAAAGTCGCCACTCACAACTTGTGAGGTATTATGCAATAATCATGAAAAATAGATAGATCTAGATAGAACTTACATTGAAAGATGAATTACAACAAATCCTCCAAGAACATTTATGAGAATTGACTCAACTGACAACGGATGGACTTAACAAGCTCATGACTCTATAAGGAAAAATAATTTTGGTCCTCAGACGTGGGAGCAAAGCTCAACCTTTAAATTACAGAAAGACATGGAAAACTCTATACAACAAACAACTTAATTCTTTTCTAGAGATTTCAGACAACAATTTCCCCAGAAGAGTCGTCATTTTTGTTGGTTCCCAAAAATGGGTTTACATTGCGAGAGGCAAAGACCAAGCTGATTCCTCTGAATACCTATGGAAAGCCACTTCCAACTGTCAATATCCTTGAGGATTGGACCAACTACAACAAGGATCCACAAATCCTTCTACACTTTGGGCTCTGCAAGACCCGGGAGGGTAATCCCTTTAGTGAACTTCTTGATCTCTTCACCACACTCAAAGATTTAGTAAAACAAAGCATATTATCTCAAGTAAAGGCTCAATAGAAAGGGAGAATGCTCAAGGATGGCAAGTCCTTCAGTGATCTTCAACTTGACTAGAGCATGAGATGGGTGAAACAACTCAAAAATACATAAAACTTGGAAATATGTGTTGATTTTTAAAAGATTTGTGACAAACCATAAATAAAATAGACAAAAATTGATGACCTAACGACACTTGCTAGCATAAACCAATGCCTTATTCCATTGGGATTTGAGTCTCTGAAATATTACTGAAATTTGATGGAAGTTTATCTAATAGTTGGTTGAATCTTGAACGATATTGCCTTACAGTATCGTTCTATTTGCAATTTCTTACCCGAACTACTTATCGAATCCAAATACAAGAATTATCCCTCGGTAATCTCATTCAAGAATAACCCCTTGGATTAAAGCCTAGAATGGAAAATTATAGAAATCATAACAATGCAACAAGTAAATGAAATCCTTGATTCCATTAACTCAAAAGAAAATAAAGTCATACACATTAGAGTAAGGACTTGAAATTGTAATTGTACTAATTTCAAAAGCTATCTTCTATCATATAACATAGTACATTTCATTTATAGAATAACCCCCTTGAAATCTGTAACTAGTAAATATCTTGTATTTTTCTCTGCAAAATGACATTACAATTCTTGCTATTTACTCATGACTTCCCAAAACTAGAACCTAATCCTGTAGACTGGACCTACATAAAGAAGACCCTATTCAGAGATTTTGGAACCCTTTCTTATGGCCTTGATCTCCCTTTTATAGGAAATGAGGGAGAAACAAGCTTCAAGCCTTAAGGAGACATGTCACCAAAAAAATAAAGCCAAGGAGGCAATACACAATTTTCTTACAAAATATTCCTTATACATACGCTAGTACCCGTAATGAAGTAGAATCAACATCTTCAACTAATTCTTGGTAGAAATAAAAGTGATTAAGTCATGCCGTTATCACCCTCACACCTTCAAATGGACCTTGAGATGTTGATTCTGTTCTACACAACATTTCCCTTCTCAGAGAGGAAATTGGATCCAGGTAAGAAGTAAAATCGCCCTCAAACTAGAGAAAGATCTCCAACCTTTATGCCCCAGATCAGAGGAAGTGGAAAGAGGAGCTTGAGGGAAAACATAATATGTTGAGAAGGTGTCCCAACTTCCATGCAGTCACAGAGACGACTGGGTGTCATTCCTCACTCAACCAAATCCTTCTTTATGTTCCTTGTAGGCTACTTCCTCAAACACCCTACCAACAATTGGCAGATTAAGAGCAGAGAATGTGTCATGGGTGGATTTTTTTGATAAGAAAAGGCTTTCATGCCCCCTTTGACAATCCTCCACACTTTCACAACCCCTCTAGCAATGAGAAACCTCATACCAGAGAAAAAACATCCATCCAGTGTAAAAAATTATGCAATGACCCCATGCATAATCCTGTTCAAACACCATTTTGTTTAATGATGAAAAACCGCTCTCAGAAAATGAAGAATTTCATATCCTTTTCTACCCATTAATCACCACCCTACCAATTTTATAACCAAAGTTCAATTAAAAAATGGCGGTGCCCATTCATGTGAAGAATCATCATCCCGATATTTTCTACTCATCCTGCCAGCTATGGATTCTAGAAATCATGCCTATCAAACCCAGGTCATTACCACATCTAGGTAATCAATTCACTACCTCATGCCTAGGCTTATTTTATGTGAATGATTTTGTTCTGATCTTATTCCTCCTTGAGTGTACATAAACTGCTTCAGAATTCCTGTCAACAAGCGATCTCTGATTTCATCGGGGAACCCGTGATCCTTCATTTCCAACTCAAAAGTCATCTCAATCCCCTATGCCTCTAAAACAGTTGTCATTACTTGTCTAATCAATCTTGATTCAGTAGAAACCTTCAAACTAGTCTCTCATGAATGAGTCGACATCCAAGTGTCCCAACTTATCGCTATCTTGTTCCATGTTGACAAGTGTGCATTTTGTTTGTTCTAACCTTTCCGCACAAGTGACAACCAATACCTTTGATGACCTCTTTTAAAAAACAATTTAAAACTTAGTCGTAAATCTTGCCCAGCCTAGAAAATCAAACGATCACTAATGGTCAATATGACATTGACCTTCAATCGTGGCTTGTGGACCCATTAAACATGTAATGTAGCAGTGCCAACTCATCATCTAGCCCAACATTGTCAGCGACCCCATTGTCTGTCTTCTTAGTCCACCTTGGACACATGGCATCATCTCATGATGCTACGGTCCATAATATCCTTGCATCTTTCTTTCCAGTGTTATGAGGAATGTTGGATCTGTTCTCTCTTTACCTTGCAACCACGATACCCACCAACTTTTGCAACTTAAAAATCGAGCACCTTTTCACCCAGATTATCACATCGCCGTACACTTGAAACACATCAAATTGATGGAACTGCCAGTAACTCGGGTTTTACTTCTTGAGAACCGGTAATATGAGGACTTTTAATGGTCAAACCACCAACTTACCCTTCTCTGCCTTGGACACATGGCATCATCTTGTGATGTCGTGGTCCTTATCCTTCTTGCATTTTCATCCATAGGGAAACGGTGACCGTAAGATCCTTTCTACCTTTATCCACCGGCCAAAGTATTTAAAATTTTAAACTTAGGAAAAATATAAGGGGCCCGGCCAAAAAATAACCTAATGCTTAGGAAATGCAATGGCCCCACCAATGGTAACCGACCCTTGGCTTAAGTAGAAAAAGGTAATGACGGAATATAACATGCTTAGGGTTTTTCCTTCACAAGGCTTAATTAGAAGTTCATAACCCCTAAAACCCTAGACCTTGAACTTTGGCAGGGGGCAAAGTAAATCCAGAATGACCAATATTTTGGCTCAAACATGAAAATTTTCGTGCAATCATTTTTAGGACTATCACAATTGAGGGAGTTTTAATAATATTATTTTATGTTCAATTGATTTAATTCTATTTCATTGTTATTTAGGGACTAGTTGAATTGGATTAGAGTATTCATGGTTTACTCTTTTAAATCTATTTAAGTATGGCTAAATTTTCCCCTAAAACAAATGGTGAACCCGATGTGAACTAACATCACTTTGATTCAAAAAATTTGTGTACGCTTGCAGTTTTCCATTTTTGAAAAGTTTTCGGTTTTGGTAGGTTTCCATTTTTTTGAAAGTTTCCATTTTGGCAGGTTTCCATTTTTTCCAGGTTTCCCTTTTTGGAAATTTTTCATTTTTGGCAGGTTTTTATTTTGGAAATTTTCCATTTTGGCATGTTTCCATTTTTTGTAGGTTTCCATTTTTGGAAAGTTTCCTTTTTGGCAATTTTTGTTTTTGGAAAGTTTTTATTTTGGTAAGTTTCTATTTTTTTAGGTTTCCATTTTTGGAAAGTTTATGTTTTTGGCAGGTTTCCAAATCTGGCAAGTTTTTGTTTTTGGTAGGTTACCATTTTTAGTAAGTTACCATTTTTAGCAAGTTCCTACTTTTAGCAAGTTCCTCTATTTATTTATTTTAAATACAAATAAAAAATAAAAAATTGATGTTGTAATTTTGATTTCTACTACTAATTGTTTGTGTCCAACATATGGCAGGAAGAACATAGAAGAATTGATGGGTCAAAGAGTTACATGAGATTACTGACATGTGTGAAAGTAGGGTTTGTTAGGGTCTTAGCTCACATCTCTTTTTGGTATTTAAAATGAACAGTACAAAAATATCACATCTCGTTTTGGTGCTTAAAATAAATAATACAAATTTCATATTTGGTTTTTCGTTCCTAAAAGTGAACAATACAAATTCCACATTTTGTTTTGGGTGCTTTAAAATGGACATGAACATGCGGATTTCACACCTAAGTTTGGGGCTTTAAAATGAACGTGAATCGGGCTTATATTTAGATTAGCTCATATTGCAATCTTAAAGAAAAATAACTCTAGAGCACTTACTCTTTGTCTTGGGTAGACCTACCATTGCATGAAGTACCTTTCCACCCACCTGATCTGAAGTAAGTGAGTATTAAATATTTTAATCTTTAATTAATTTTTGTCCTCATATAAATGTAATAACCTTTCAATACTGGATTGTCTTTTCGACTTCCAATGAGGACATAAATGTGGTGGTTGTTCAGCTTCTTTGAAAGCTTATAAATAAGTCCAATTCGAATCCAATTGCAAGGAGTTGGAGAGTTATGGAGTTACAGAGTTATAGGCATGCGCTCCTTCACAAGATTGCCCAAATTGTACAGGCTCAGGCATACAACTCTCTTTGATAGAGTTTTCCCAAATTGGATAGATTCCAGTCATATAACTCTCTTTTACAAAGTTTGCCCAAATGGGATAAATTCAAGGGCACACAACTCTCTTTCACAGAGTTTGCCAAAAATTGTATGGTTCTTACATATTTTCAATGAAATGAATTTTTATATGATTTGTTATGTGTTTACAATACCACAAATTTTGCTTTGGGTATTATCCTCTAAATTGACAAAATAATTCAAGTCACCACCTTTGGGGTCTTGGGAGTTTCGTAAGTGTGATAACAACACCTATCTTTTTATTTTTCAGTAGTTGAGGGATAATGTTAATGAGGATTTCATCACCTCAAAGTGGTATCTCGATTTGAGATGCGTTGGGGATATCATCTCTCCTAGTGTACTCTTGAGCGGGTTTTTTGAGCCACTATATAAATATAATGGTCAGGCGGCTGAAGTGTTGAGTGTATTTGACATATGTGGGGGTCTTCTCTGCACTAATAAGATTAACTAAAGCCTTAAGTGGCTTTCTTTGAGAATCTGTCATTGGATTGAGACCCCTCAAAATTGCAGTAAGAACCAAACTAGTGGCCCCAAATCCTACATTCAATGATTCTAGGAGTGCAGATCATACCCCATAAGTACCCCTCATGTACCATGCTTAATGAGACAATAAAATCCTCGGTGATAAAATCTTTTGATCTTTGAGGTAAGAGGTACTGGAATGATCAAGAAGTTGTTAGGGTTCCCATAGATATTGAGAGGGGGGGGTGAATCAGTATCTAACTGGTAGTAAGAATTTATGAAGTTAAAACATACAGAACATAAAGTAGCAGTGTATTGGTATGCAAGAATTAATGTAATAAACAGAATCAAAAACATCTACATGAAAAGAACACCATAACACAAGATGTTTAACGAGGAAACCCAGTGTGGGAAAAAGCTCGGTGGGATTTGTGACCCACAATATTCACTTACTGGCCAATAAGAGAATATTACTTACAATAGGGGCCTGCACATGCAGAAAGGCCAATTGCCTAGAGCACACTGCTCAGTGAGAAGTCACACTGACTTACAACAAGGATTATACTAATCCAATGATCTGTACTGCTTTACATTAGCATCTCCAATGCCAAATTCAGTACCAGTTCTTGCTCGGTTCTTTACATATACCTTTGACCTATAATTCGCACATTAGGTCTGCCTAATTATTTTCTTTATACTCACTTACCTTACACTTTCAAATGTCTACAATGATCTCTTTTATATACAAGAGTCATTTTACAATTTGCCAAGTCGGCTTACATTAATAAACAAAATATTGCATATCAAAAATCCTGTCGGCCTCTATGCCGGTATACATCTTTTCTTCTGTGCCGGTGCCGGTGTCGGTGTAGAGTGGTCTTGCTGATGCCGGTGCACTGTCTTTCTTGAATAATGCTTTGCTGGTAGAATGTCTTGCTAGTGCCATAGGATTGCAAGGTTGCCATCAATGACAAAACCTTCAATCACACACAATGTCTCATTAGAGTGTCCATATGCCAACAATCTCCCCCTTTGGCATTGATGGCAACACTCATGAGAAATTCCACAAAGGTGTCCAAAAATGTGTAGACCAAAAATTTACCAAAAAAAATGAGGGGCTCCCCCTGAGCATATGATCCCTGTGTTTTGAATTTTCTCATCCTACTACTCCCCCTTTGGCATCAATGACAAAGGTTGTCAAGATGTTAGTAGAGTTTGTAGTTATACTAGTCCATATCCTCAACCTTGTAGTTGGGTAGTTATTATCTGAAAAAGATCACCCAAAATTAAGTTTATACTATCCATAAACTTTTTGCTATCTTTTATTGTTGTTTCAGTTCTCTTCACAGTGCCGATGAGATATTGCAATTGCTCTGCCGGTGTTTTACTTCCCGGTGTTAATGCCTCTGAGATTTCCTTCCGTAGAGATGCTAGATAATCCAATCTTGGACTCAGTTTAGATCTCAAGTGTTTTGCCTTATTTATTATTGTCTCTTTCTCTTTCTCCTGTTTAAGTAATTTTGTCTCAAAATTTGCTAACTTATCTTCAAAAACAGATAATGAATCCGGTGAGTTGACAAAATTATCTGCAAGCTTGTTTATCTCTTCCTGTGTCTTGCTTATTTTCTTGTCTATATCTACAGTCAGGATGTTTGTTTTGCATGTGTCTTTGTATAGGTTTTTGTACTCTTTTAACAAACTACACAATTCTAGTAGAAGTGTGTCAAAATCTCTGTTACACTTCTTAATTTCTTCCTCAAAGAATTTATGTTTCTCCTTTTCTACAATGTTCTTTACAGATTCTACCTTTATTTGCTTCATATTTCCAGAAATGTATTTACACAGTGTATCCAACTATCCTAAAGAATATTTATTATCTATATTACAATTAGGAGCAATTGTTTTCAAAATTGGTATTGAATCATCTATTGCTTTGTAAGCTTGTGAACTATAGTCAGTTATTTTCCTGATGGATTCACGTAATACCTCAGTCACATTTGTTGACTTTGATGGTGACCCAACAGACTGAGTACCGGTGGAAGTGACCATGCTTGTATTGACCTCTGGTAGGTCAGTTTGTGTCTGCATTTCCTTTAGCACTGGTTTTCCTGCTTCATTGCTTACCAGTGGCATCTGTTATGGAGCCTTTAGCTCTGTCGGTTTCTCTGTTTGTGCTTCAGAATCCATCTTTTTCCCTGTATCCGCTGTCGGTTGCTCTGTATTTCCTGTTACCGGAGGCTCTTTGGCCATATCTTATTTTTCACTTGGGTCTTTATCAACTGTTATGTTGATGTTTTGGGTATCAACATTTACAGTGAATAGGACTTCAAGATTTGTATTGCTATCCTCTGCATCCATGCTTTCAGCTGCCGGTTGGTTTTCAGGGATTGCAATTTTTACAGGTGGAGGTAGGTTATCTTTAACCTTTATGCTTGGAGGTCCACCAACTTTCCCTTTCCCTTTGTCCTTATCCTTCTGATATACCTTAATAGGCTTGGGATTCCTATATTCTTCTTGTTTTTCTTTTTCAACCAAAAATATGTCCCAACGATCTTTTGTTTCCTCTGAAACCTCTGTAACTCTACCTGCCACCAGTGAAATATGCCAATGTGTAGTGGAAAAAACTGTCTGGTTGGCCTGAGCTATCAGATCATCAATTTCTTTTGGGGAATTTACCAGATATACAGAAAGTAGTTTTTCTACTTTTATTTTCTTGTCTAGTTCAATTACTCCTTGCCTTCTGGCCTCAAGTCTTTTGTATAAGTCATCGGGAATTTCATTTATGACTTCCATCAAAAACTTTTTAAACATGTCCATGTGTAGTATTACACTCTCCTCAACTTGCCCTTTCTCATCAGTCGATAGGGTGTCATAAATTTTCCCTATGTTTTTTAGTTTTCCTTCCTCTGTGATCTCATTTAACAAAATGTCTAGAGGGGCTAAGTCAGTTTTTGCCCTTTTCTTTTTCTTAGGGGTCAGCTTCCTTTTAGGTGTGACTTTTCTGTCCGGAGATCTCACAGCTTGTTTCTTTTGCCTTGTCCTTCTAGGTGAAGGAGTGGTTGCCGGTGAGGAATCTCTTTTTCTAACAACTCTTTTGAAGGTTGTTGGCATGTCTCCTTCTGAAGAAGTACCAACCCGTGAAAGATGAGCTTCAGGTTGTGGGGCTGCCAACTCATCTTCAGTTATGCCATTTTTCTTTAATACATCTTCCTTGATGGCTTTTGCTTGTCTGGATCCTTTTCTCACAAAAGCTTCTACCTTCTTCACTCTTTTCTTGGACTGTATTTGTTTTTCTATTGTTTCAACACTACCAAATGCTTCCTCCTTAGGTTCATTGGGGGCTTCCAGAAGTGCTTTGGCATAAGTTTCAACTATGTGATCATCTGTTTCATAGCCCATTTCTGTTACCCAAATTGTCCTAGGGATGACTGCTTCCATCCATATTTCATCCTTTTTTGATAATAAAGCATATATCATCTTTGTATTTGTCTACAGTTTCCTGAGATAACCTTGACTTTTCTTCATTTTCGTCTTTAGTGCTTGGAAAAAGTCATGAATGTTGTTTTCCTTATTCTTGCCCATGGTATTGAACAGTTATGTTAGTTGCTTTCCTACCGGTATGTCATATCCAAATTCTTTATATCCTATACCGGGAACTTGTTTTGTTATATGAGGCATTAGACACACTAATAGATTTCCAAATCTGAAGGTTCCTTTCTTATCCTTCTTTATCTTTCCAAGGTTGTCTATCAGTTCATCCTTTAGCCATTCACAGATGTCAATTTTTGCATTGTTGGTTATTATGTCATAAGCACTCTTAATGCATAAACTTGAAACTGAGTTGAGTCTATTGGCATGAGTGGCTTTGTAACATAATATCATGCTTATGAATCTTACATTTGTATCCTTTACAACATTAACCCTTAAAGATCTTTTATCAGATGTTGCACCTGTTAGGTCAATGACTAAATCATTTGAAACTTTCTTGTTTTTATCTGGTCTTTTACCAGTGGCCGATAACCCTGTGACAGCCTTTACCGCTTGCTTGGTGAACTTATGAATTGCATCTAACCAGAAAAATTCTCCATGACCTCTGCTTAACACTATCCTAATCACATCCTTAGGAAATTCAGGAATACTAAGGATTTCTGTGAATCCTAGGGTTTCAATGATTTTGTGTTCAGCTTTGATATTGCTGGTATCATCACATATCTCGGTTTTGTACATGGTTTTGATTTCCTCGTCTGCTAGCTCTTCAATATTGCAGTGAATATACATTCTAGGGTCTTCAGCATATACAACACCTTTAGGGATTTGAGAGAATGCACCTAAGGTATCATCTTTCTTTGCTATTTTGGGGACCAACTGAAATACGGGCCTAGGTCTTTTAATTACGTCCACAACAGTAGGGTTTGCTATGTATTCAATTGCAGAGGTGGATGCCATGATAAAATACCTTTTTCTGTCTTGGATGAATGATTGCTTGGAGTGTGCTTGCTTCTTGCTTGAAATGCCTTAGCTTGGAAATCTTCGCTCTCTCTGAAAGTTTGAAATCACGGTGAAATGAAATGGAGCCAAAACCTTATTTTATAAAGTCTTTTTCGCTACCTACCACATTAATTCATGCCAATAATGTATTCACTTAACTTTATTTACTGGTAATAAGTGATTTTCAACTTCTTTTCTCTAATCGAGGGAATAATAGCACATGTGTCATTAGATTGCCAAACCCTCAAGACAATTTTCTTCAATTAGATGAAGAACTTCCTGCCAGTGGAGCACTACTCTGTCCTGCCTGTGGAGCATCACATTGTCCTGCCAGTGGAGCATTTGTTGGTTCTACTGGTGGAGGAGTATTCCCAATATTTAGATCGGCTTTTCTAATCCATTGCTTTGAGAATTATTGCTTAACCTCTTCAACCTTTTCTTTACCTTTCAAGCTAGTACTTTTGTTGTCTACCAGTGTACCTTTACTTCTGCAAAATTTAGCAATATGCCCAATCTTGTTACATGCATAACAAGTTACATTATTTTTCTGAATAGCTTTCCCATAACCTATGCTGGTTTGTGTTCTGCATTGATTTGATAAATGTCCAAATCTTCCACAAACATAACATCTTACATTCATTCTGCAGTTTTTAGAGTTATGACCAACTTTGTTGCATTTGGAGCTTTGACCGGTGGGAGGATTGATATTCTGATAATTCCTAGATCTACATTCGTTTGCCCTATGACCATATTTATTACAGTTAAATCATTTTCCATTGAATTTATAATTATTAGGAGGTCTTACCGGTTTGCTGTGATCCTGAGTATTTGCAGTACCGGAGCTTTCTCCAACTTCAAATCCAATTCCAGAAGTGTCACCTTTGGGTTTTTGATTCTTCAATAAGGTACCAAGTTATTTTGAGCTTTTCTTGAATTTTTCTTTATGTTGATTTGCAGTTTCCAATTCCCTTTCCAAGATTTCTTTTTGTCTCATTAGTTCATTTGAGTCATTCTGAGTATGCATCAGATCTGTCTTCAACATGTCATTTTCATAGCTAAGTCTTGTGTTCTCATTTGCTACATCACTTAGTCTTCTGGTCAATTCTTCTCCATTCTTCTTTCTATCCTCAATCTCTTTGCAAAATCTCATAGTCATATCCTACATTTCATTTTTTGTTGTCATGATCTCTTGTTTCAACTTGCTTATCATATCATTAAGTGATTCCTTTTCATCATTCTCATTTTGCAATTTTTCACAAAGTTCTCTTCTCTTATTTCTTGTAACAGTAAGATTTTCTTGAAGTGCCTGAATGATATCCTGAGCTGCTCTTAAATCATCTTCTAATTTGATATTTTTCAACTTCTCTGCATCATAGTCAGTAAGAGCTCCTTCAAGTTGCTTCATCAGATTTTCCATCTTTACCGGTGTCAAGATCTTCGTCAAGCTATTAAGCTTCTGAAAATAGAGGACCAAGCTCTGATACCAATTGTTAGGGTTCCCACAGATACTGAGAGGGGGGGGGGGGTGAATCAGTATCTAACCGGTAGTAAGAATTTCTTAAGTTAAAACATACAGAACATAAAGTAGCAGTGTATCAGTATGCAACAATTAATGTAATAAACAGAATCAAAAACATCCACATGAAAAGAACACCATAACACAAGATGTTTAACGTGGAAACCTAGTGTGGGAAAAACCTCGGTGTGATTTGTGACCCACAATATTCACTTACAGGCCAATAAGAGAATATTACTTACAATAGGGGCCTGCACATGCAGGAAGGCCAATTGCCTAGAGCACACTGCTCAGTGAGAAGTCACACTGACTTACAATAAGGATTATACTAATCCAATCATCTGTACTGCTTTACATTAGCATCTCCAATGCCAGATTCAGTACCGGTTCTTGCTCGATTCTTTACATATACCTTTGACCTATAATTCGCACATTAGGTCTGCGTAATTATTTTCTTTATACTCGCTTACCTTACACTTTCAAATGTCTACAATGATCTCTTTTATATACAAGAGTCATTTTACAATTTGCCAAGTTGGCTTACATTAATAAACAAAATATTGCATATCAAAAATCCTGTCGGCCTCTGTGTCGGTATACATCTTTTCTTCTGTGCCAGTGCCGGTGTAGAGTGGTCCTGCTAATGCCAGTGCACTGTCTTGCTTGAATAATGCTTTGCCGGTAGAATGTCTTGTCGGTGCCATAGGATTACAAGGTTGCCATCAATGACAAAACCTTCAATCACACACAATGTCTCATTGGAGTGTCCATATGCCAATAGAAGTGTGTATTGTGGAGTGGAGCTAGTGTTGCTAGCCTCTCTATTTGTCCATTTTGATTTTGATATTTTGTTTTGGAGGCCCTATTAAATGGTTTCTAATATCCAGCCTAGGCTTTGTCTATTGTGATTGTTTGTTATCATATGTTCTAAACCAGTATAGAGTCAGTCCTTATATGGGCTAATTCAGGCCCTTGTTTGTGTAACTCTAATCTTCAAAGTCTGTTGGAACAAAATACATTGGCCATACCTTTTCGCAAAAAATGTTTTCTAAAGGTCAGAAAATTTGTCACCAAAACAATCTTCCTCAAACAAACTGGTCAAAGCAAGAAACCAAACAAGATTCACACTTTTGGAAAAATGAAAAAAATGTTTTACTCTTTGTTTTCCTAGAGTCCATAGATTTTGTACCAGTCCTCATATAGTCTTGCATCAATCCTCATATAGCCTTGCACAATCATCATAAACCTCGCATAAGTCCTTAAATAGTTGCCATAATCTTTGCATATAATCCTCATATAGTCACCATAATCTTTGCATATAATCCTCATACAGTCATCATAATCTTTGCATAAGTCATTGCATAATGTCATTGTAGCATCAAAAAATTGCGACCCTTGCAATTTTCAACTGTATTTGGGTCTTTGCATTAGCGGACGAATCCCTAATCCTGATCGGAGACCCGAAACATGCTCATGACATCAAAAACCTACATTTTTCATCATTTTGCACTACCTTCTTGCTTCTGCCTATCCCAACTTAGGGCAGGACAAGGGCGTGGTACCACTATCCTTGCCCTATTTTGGGCCCCCTTTTGTCCCCTGTTGCATTGGACTTGTCAATTTGTGAGCGAGAAAAGGTTTTCCTATGTCGGCCTAAGATGGGAAACTACCTAAACACCCCTAATTGGAAAGTATGTAAGGATCACCTCCCCTCCTATTTGCATAAGTTGATCATAAGTGAAATCAAGTGCAAGCACAAGTAAGGTGAACAAGCAAGAGGTCTTCATTATCGTCATCAAGCATTCAAGCATTTAGCATTTCAAGTCTCCTTTCAAGGCTAGGTGCTGCATTCAAGACAAGGATTCAACCATTGAAGAGGATATTTCTATCAACATTCAAGACATCCTATTTCACAAAGGTATCGACATTTCAATTACATCCCCTTCTTGAGGTGGATTTTACTTCAGACATTTCCTTTCATTTACTTGCAGTATTTTACAGCCACTTGGTTAATTCCAAAACGGGGTTTAACCTGAAGGCAAACCCCCAATCCCAACAACATTTCCATCTCTTTTATGTGTGTAGGTTGTAGGTGTGTTGCTGTAATTGCAGGTTTAGGCTTCATTTTCAGAGACGGAAAAACCCTTTTCTACGCACGGATTTTTTTAAGGACCGTGCATAACTTACACATGGTCCCTGCAAATTTTGCTCAGATTTATAGGGAAGCTTTGCCTCGACATTCTACTGCTAATTTCAGGTGCACAACTTCATCTCGCATCTCTATCTCAAGATATAATTGTTTCTTTGTCATTTCTGCACTTAGTCTCAATTTGCTTAATTCAACTAGTCTACTACAAAAGAGGGTTAATTTACTTTCCTAATACTTTCCAAATTTATTGTAATTCACTTAGTATTCAATCTCTTGCCATTGGGGATTGGATCTAGTGAATTCAACCCCTCTTTTGAATGTAATGTGTGAAAAATTGAAGGGAATCCTTTGTGAAACTTTCATTCCTCTTTTGAGGGGAGTAAAGCTTTCCACTTGATCTCCCCTCATTATTTTTCACCATATTACATTTTGGTGAACCCGAAGTCTTACATGCTTTACATTGAAAATCATTGCATACTTTTCATTTACAAATTTAATTTTATTGCAATTTACACAAACTTAGTGGTTAATTGATTCAAAACCCTAGTTGCTCAAATTGAAGTTGAACTTGCATTTTATAAAAATTGCTATCTATTGTATAAGATCTGAAAATTACATTTCTTGTCAAATTTAATTCTTTCATTGTCTTGATCAATTTACAAATCAAATTTACAAAAATAAATTGTTAATTGTCAAAACCCTAATCTTCAAACATCAACTTGAACTTGTGCAAAAATTGGATTTACATTTAATTTTCAGATTTGTGACTATTTTCAGACTTGTCTTCTTGCCTAAAATTCAAATTTTCAATCTCCCTCCTTTTCCCAAAATTCAAAATTTCAAAATTCAGTGGTTAGGTCCTAAAACCCTAATTTTCCAATTTAATTGGATTTTGTGCAAATTTCAATTAATTTCAACTAATTTCAGTTTTCTAAATATTGTTTAAGGTGGCCCTATCCATTAGGTTTGACATTTTTCAAAATTGCAATTCAATTTCTTATCTTTTTCAAAACCCTAATAGGGTCCTATTTCAACATTCAAACCTTAATTTCACCTATCTAGAGATCGTAAAATCAATCAATTTTCTAGGGTTAGCTCTCAAATCATTGTAGCTTTCATCCCTGAAATTTTTTCAAAAAAGTTGGCAGGACCGTGCATAACTTACGTATGGTCCCTAACTTTTTTCCCGAAATTTTGGGAGACTGTTATGACTATATTTAATTGCTTAAATCCAAAAAATTAGCTGATTTTATTGAATTTTGATCCCTCTAAAATTGAAAATACTTCCCAATTTCAACATTGCAACTTTCAAGGAAACATTTAAAATTAAGTGGTTAATTATAATCCGCCCTAATTTTAAGATCTTAATTGTGTCAATTTGAAATTTGAAATTAAGTGGTATCCCCTTGGCCCTAATTTTAAATTTCAATCTCTTTTCATTAATTATAAATATTTCTTGGAGATTGTGTCATTTCTTCTTTCCACAAAGTTCAAATTGTATAATCGTCATTTTCTTGAATTTTGCATTATTCAATTTTACAAACTTTGTTCCCAAAATTCAAATTTCAAATTTTCCCTCTAGTGCATGAGTTTTACAACTATTAGTCCTACCTATACTATCCCTGTTAGATGAAGCATTAGAATTAAGGATTCTCAAGGTTTAATTCCCAAAGAGATGGAGCCTAATTTGAGTGACTTCTATATTGCTAATTCTTCCCATCCTAATATTATCTCTACCTACCCAATTGATGATTCCCATGATGAAGAAGAAGCTTTCACTAGAGTTTATATAGATCAAATTTCAAAATTGGACAATCAATTTGACAATTTCCAACAATGGATGTCCCAATAATATCCTTATAGTGAAGCTCTTCCATTAATTGAAGGTCTAAAACGCATGACTCAAGTGATAAGAATGGAATTGATATATTGTGTGGTATTGCTCACATTATTGATTCTAATATTATGCCTATGAAGAGTTGTGTTGAGAACTTGGGTTATTCACAACCTCCTACACAAATCAATCATTATATTCCTTTGACCACTTCTATGGCTAGTATTCCTACTTTCACTTCAAACATCATGTCTACTTCAACTCAAAATGTCAAACCTACAACCATTAGTCAAGGGGGAAATCTCTCTTCTTCATTCAATCCTCCATCTTTATCTATGCCTTCAATGAGTATTCTTATTGTCTCTGAACCAATCAATGTGACACAAGGGGGAAATTCATTCAATCATTTTGCCCATTCTTTTAGTGTCCCATTTCCTACACAATCATCACCTATGCCTAATTACCATAGTTTCCCACCACCTTGTTCTAAATCAATGCTTTCTTTCAATAACATCACACCACCTTCTCAATCAAACATGTCTAACATAAATTCTTCAACCGAAGAAACCATTAATAACCTTGCTCAAACTGTATCTTCATTGCAACAACAAATCACTTCAATGAGTCAATCTAAGTTTAATGTGCCCACATTTGATGTTGTGAGCCCACTTTCTCTTGATATTGTTAGAGTTTCCCCTCCTAAACATGTTGAAGTCCCTCAATTGGAACTCTATAATGGAAAAGGTGATCCTTTAACACATGTCAAAACATTCCAAACTTTGTGTACTGACTTTGCTCATGATCAAAGATTTCTTGCCAAATTATTTACTAGAACATTAAGAGATAAGGCTTTACAATGGTATTGATCTTTGCCTTCTTATTCCATTACTTGTTTTGAACAATTAGAAAATTCTTTTATTCAATAATTTCAAAATAACATAGGCCCTAAATCACATTGACTGATTTAATGCATTGTAAAAAAGGTGTTAAAGAAAAAGTGTCTGATTTCATTGGTAGATACAAGCATTTGTGTTCTCAAATCTCTTTTTCAGTGCCTGATGATTATATTCAAAGATTTTTCATTTCTAATTTGCAAAAATAAATTAGGGAAACACTTCTCTTTTCTGGGTTTACTTCCTTTCCGCAGTTGTGCGCAACACTTCACAATCATCAACTGTCTGTGAGTCAAATGGAGCAATCTACTCCTATGGCTCCAATTGATAAGGGCGAGAGTACTCAACAACCATTCGTGAAGTTTAAACCAACAAAAGGCTTCATCAAATTCATTGACACCATCAACAACAAAAATATGAATGCTACAACAGGTGTGCCTCCTATTTCTAAATTTTTCAAAAAAAAGAAAGAATTTAATCGTTTGAATGAATCTTTGTATAGCATCATGTCTTAGATGTTACAAATAAATGTTATCAAACTTCCTCCAATAAAACCAGTTGATCCTTCTAAAGCAACTTCACCTAACTTTGATAATAATTATTTTTGTCAATTTCATCGTCAACCTAGGCATGATACTAAAAAATGTTTTGCATTAAAATATAAGATTCAAGACTTGATTGATAATAATACTATATCTGTGGCAAGTGTGAATGATAAGGGAAACAAATAAGTAGCTCCTCCTAATAAAAATCTTAAGATTTTCAGTGATCCTTTACCCTCTCATACCTCTAACATGATTGAGACTGAACACACTTCTTTCTCTCCCTCTGATTTCACTTTTATAGTGCAAAATGTGGTTGATTTGGTAGAGAAATAAGAAACACCTAAGGACACATGTATCACATTTTATCCTAGTGAGACCATTAGGGCACCCGATGGCCATTTATACATAGTTGCAAAGATCCAAGGCAAACCTTGTCATGGTGTGCTTATTGATCCGTCTTGCATGGTTAATGTCATCGCTAAAGAATATCTTTATTTTACATTTGCATCAACCAATCTATGATGATACTAATGTGGTCGCTAAGTTATTTGATGAATTTTCTTGTCCTACTATTGGTTTTATCACACTTCATATTGAGGTTCATACTAAATCTATAGATGTCAACTTTGTTATCATTCCTTCATCTGAACAATTTCATGTGAAGTTAAGCTACCCTTGGCTATCTTCCATGAAGGTTATTTATTCTCTAATCCATAAGTTTTTTAAATTTACCCACAATGGAGAAATCATAACTGTTAACCATAGCTTATTTCGACCAACCGAAAGAAGCCTAGGTATTCCTATTGATTACTTTTGGCCTCAACAATTTGAATCTCTTCCACCAAGAAGTGATGCTCTCTTTCAATCTTATCAAAAATGGAAGAAAGATGTGATTTTATCCTTAAGTCAACCTAGGATTCCAAAACTTGATATTCCCATCATTCTTGAAGATGAAGTTCTTCCCCTAACAGATAGAACTAATCTTCCTCCTAAGGAAGATTCCCAACCTATTCCTATGGATGAAACCATGCCTTCTCCCAAGAAGAACAATAATATTCCTCCTAAGGTTTGACCTATACCTCCTCCTCATGATGGACTTGGTCTCCTTCCTAAACCAAACATTCCTCGTTTATATGGTACAGGTCCAACTCCTTCCTCTTATAGAAAGAAGAGACCTGCCTCTCCTCTTGTCCAACCTAAAAGACCTCAACTTAAACATCCAACAACCAAAGATGAGAGAATTCCTCCTTCAACAAATATAACTCAATCTTCTCACCCTTCCACTAAAACTAGACAAAATTATTGTGTGAGAGAACACCAACGAAAACGTCGTGCTAGAGCTCGTGAAGTTGTTTCTCAAACTATTCAATGTCCCAAAACACCAACTATTGACGTGATTCTATTTTCTCCTAAGCAAGATGTTGAGCCTAAATCTCCAAATCATAAGCTGCAAAAAACATGTGATGGTTTTACTTCTATTCATGTTAGAGCTCCTCTTTTTATAAATCTTGATGAAGAAATGGGTGAAAATTGTATTCGTAATGGAAATACAACTCCTATTGCTTATGGTAGTGAATATGAAAATGTTGATGTTGATAATAATTTATCTGTAGTATTTTCAAAAGTCTTAATCCTAGCTCCTAGAAATGAACAAAGTGACTTAGCACATGAGCATAGTCTTGGTTTGGATCTTGTGATAGCTCCATCTGTTGTGCTCGATGTTGCTCCTCTGGTGTGTTTCCAACCTTCCCAAAATAATGATCAGAAAGATTGGGAGGTGGATGTCTTGCTAGACTAGTTGCATTAGTACTGTAGATCCTCTACCTCTCTCCTTTCTTGCTCTTTTGTGACCATTCTTCTATGTGTATCCCTATTCTTCTATTTGTTGTCCCTAGTGATGTCTACTTGAGGATAATGCAAAGCATTGAGATCTCTTTTGGTCTCTTTCATGTTGACTCAAAAGGCACATGTGTTCCCTTTCTTCCAAGGTGGTTTCCTTTCTTTGGGGAATGAGGACTATTCTATGCATATATATACATGATATACATGAGTTATCATACAACATACTGACCCCGAGGAAAGTGAAACCACCTTGTTCTTTGTGTTTTCTGTTCATTATCCTTGGATTTATTCCTCGATTGGGGGCTAAATCTTTGTGATAACGTGCTCCTGGTCTTTCTCTCTTTTAGGTGTATCCTACCTTAAATCAATCGCTTTGGATAAGGCATACATGATCACTTTAACATGGGGGCATACACTCTGCTCATATTTTCCTTCTTGATACTTAAAGTAACTTGGCAAACTTTAGCTTTGCTTTATAATTTTTGGTATCCTTTCTTTTCATGACTCATAGTGAGGGGAACTTTACTACTTGAAGACATGGTTCTCCCTCTTGATTTTCCCTTTTATTTTGTCAATTGAAGTCGTAAGATCCTTAGTCCACTGGGGGCTTGGTGTATCTTGCCTCCTTAACATGGTGAAAATCTTTCAATCTTGCAATTTTCAACCCCATTTGGGTCTTTTCATTAGGGGATGAATCCCTAAGCCTGATCGGAGATCCAAAACATACTCATGACATAAAAAACCTGCATTTTTCATCATTCTACACTACCTTCTTGCTTTTGCCTATCCTAAGTTAGGGCGGGACAGGGGTGTGGCACCATTGTCCCCCTAGGACAGGGGTGTGGCACCCCTGTTCTCTTAGGACAGGGGTATTGCACCCTTGTCCTGGCCCTATTTTGGGCCCCCTTTTGTCCCCCTTTGCATTTGGCTTATCAATTTGTGAGCGGAAAAAGGTTTTCCTATGTTGACCTAAGATGAGAAATTACCTAAACACCCCTAATTGGCAAGTATATAAGGAGCACTTCCCCTCCTATTTGCATAAGTTGATCATAAGCGAAATAAAGTGAAAGCGAAATTAAGGTGAACAAGCAAGAGGTCTCCATTATCATCATCAAGCATTCAAGCATTTATTCAAACATTGAGAATTTCAAGTCTCCTTTCAAGGCTAGGTGTTGCATTCAAGACAAGGATTCAACCATTGAAGAGGATATTTCTATCAACATTCAAGACATCCTATTTCACAAAGGTATCAACATTCCAATTGCGTCCCCTTCTTGAGGTGGATTTTACTTCAGACATTTTGTTTCATTTACTTGCAGCATTTTACAACTACTTGGTTAATTCCAAAACGGGGTTTGACCTGAAGGCAAACCCCCAATCCCAACAACATTTCCTTCTCTTTTCTATGTGTATGTTGCAGATGCATGACTTTAATTGTAGGTTTAGGCTTCATTTTTCAGAGACGGAAAAACCCTTTTTGGCTTGCATATTTTTTGAAGGACCATGCATAACTTACGCACGGTCGCTTCAAATTTTTCTCATATTTGCATGGAAGCTTTGCCTTGATATTCTAGTGCTAATTCCAGGTGCACAGCTTCATCTCGCATGTCTATCTCAAGATATAATCGTTTCTTTGTCATTTCTGCACTTAGTCTCAATTTGCTTAATTCAACTTGTCTACTACAAAAGAGGGTTAATTTACTTTCCTAATACTTTTAAAATTTATTTAAATTCACTTAGTATTCAATCTCTTACCATTCGGGATTGGATCTAGTGAATTCAACCCCTGTTTTGAATGTAATGTGTGAAAATTGAAGGGAATCCTTTGTGAAACTTTCATTCCTCTTTTGAAGGGAGTAAAGCTTTCCACTTGATCTCCCCTCATCATTTTTCACCATATAATCCTCATATAGTCATCATAATATTTGCATATAATCCTCATACAGTCATCATAATCCTCGCATAAGTCCTTGCATAATCGCCATAATCTTTGCATATAATCCTCGTACAGTCATCATAATATTTGCATATAATCCTCATACAGTCATCATAATCATTGCATAAGTCCTTGCATAGTCTTCATCTTCATAAGGCATAGGGTCAAATCATTATCTCCACTTTGCATTATCTTGAGAATTAGGTTGTTCCCTAGTCCAAATAAAGATTTGCATTATCATTATTTATGATCATGTCTTGTCATTCCTAAATCCAATTTGTCAAAAACAACAAAAACATAGGTTGCATTATTGTTCTTTAGGATTTCATCTTGTCATTCCTTAATCCAATTTGTCAAAAGATTTCAAAAACATAGGTTGCATTTGTCATCCTCAGTGGCATTTGTCCATTTTCAAAATTTTGAAAAATCCAATAAGATAGTGTTGCACTTTCATCCCTTAGTTGCATTGCATTTCATCCATAAACTTCAAAAATCCAAAAAAAATGGCATATAGTGCAATGGTTGAAACAAGCTCTCAAACTTCTAGGAGATAACATTACCCTTGTCAAACTTCCAACTTTTGTGGGACCATGTCATTGCAACCAATCAATGAATCATCTCAATCCAACATATACATGTCCCAAAAAATGCATCAAACTTATCAGGAACAAACAAGTGTCATACCTATTTCTCCATCACTTGAAGAGAAACTAGCTTGAGAAATAGAGATCTTGGAACAAAAGGTTAAAAAAAGTGAAGAGAGTAGACCCTAGATGTCCAAACTATTTCAAAAATTTAGAGGTCCCAATGTAAACTTAGAGTCAATTGATGTGCGAGCTCTTATTATGCAATTAGACATACCAACTATTTTCACACAAATAAACATGAGAAACCAATATCAACAACAAACACATCCAACAATGCAAGTCCAGCAACCAATACAACAAACAACACCACTCTCAGCACCACAAATTATGTAAACAATTCAACCAGTACCAAGGTCGCACACAATTACACAATCAATTTTGCCTTCAATCATATCACATGTATGTGAATATCATCCTATGTCTCCAAATACACCACCAAGGGTGTTCCACATGAATGTAAGTGTATGTACAAACACGTCACCCTTCGACATCAATCGAACATGGTCAATTTGTCACCTATCATGCAACAAGCTCAATCAATAACTACCTTGCGACACAAAAATGTTAGAACAATATCACAAGTTACACGATCATCTAAACAGCTAAAAATGCCGACCTGAAACTTTTGATGATTTTCTTCAAATACTAGTATGTGCATAGGAGACTATTTCAGAACATGATCATCTGCCCATGTCTAGCAATGACTCTTAGCATCAAGACTTTGCACCTCAAGTAGCCTCCATATCTTTCACCATTTCCTCATACCCTAAAGTCACACAAGGGAAATCTATATCATCTCTATCCAATAACGCAACCTCCCAAGGGCTATCAACAATAAATTCCCAAGCTAATAAAATTCATGATGATAGTCCCTTCCATGATTCAGAAATTCAAGACCCAATCACACCATATACTCCTATTATAGAGGGTCCCATTCAAAATCCTTTCTCATCAGGCCAAAGTATTGAAACCTTCCAAGAGTCTCCCATGCATATCCAAACTTCTACCACGTGTCAAGAGGATAATCCAAAGAATTCAGAAATGATTCCTTAAATAAATCAAGATCAAGATATAATGACTATTAAATCTAATGCAATTCGTTATCAAGATCCCACCTATTAAGAGTTGTATGATGATCCCCTAATCTTCTAGTATTCCATCTGAGAATATCACCTTCCATCTCCAGAGAAGAGTGTATTTCCCAATCTCCTTCAACATTTGCCTCTAACGAAGATCATGATATCAACGACGGGCTATCAAAGGATAGGCAATTGCAGATCAACTGGTAGAAGCACCACTACTAGACCAACAGCCACAACAGGTGGAATTTCTGGATATGGATGTACTTCCTATCACACCCAAGCAATGGACCCTATACTTTGATGGATCCTATATACAACATAGATCGTGTGTCGGCATCCTGTTCGTCACTCCAGAAGGGCACACAATTTCAAGATCTTACAGACTAATGTTTCCATGTCCCAACAACATTGTTGAATCCGAAGCCCTGGTAATAGGAATCAAAGTAGTTGTAGAATGGAGAATCACATAATTAAGAGTCTATGGGGATTCTCCATTAGTTATCAATTGATGACTATCAGACGAAAGATGATAAGCTAATGCCTTACAAGAGAATGGTGGATGACTTCAAAAAGTATTTTGTAGAATCATCTTTGAGCAGATTCCAAGATTGGAAAATAGAGTTGTTGATGCAATGGCCACTATCGCCTCGTGTCTACAAATTCTAGATAAATAGAATCGTTATGAATTCCTGGTGTAGCAATTTTTTTGCCTAGCCTATGACAATTCCACATCCCAAGTCATCTATGCCCTGCTCGGTTCTGATTCCCCTCTATACGGGAAGATCTATGACTATCTCAAAAAAAATACCCTCCCACCTGACCTATCTCAAAACCAAAAATGAAGCTTCATCCGACAAGCTGCCCGCTATACCTTAAGCGCTGACACACTTTATCGCCGAGGTCTAGATAGTACTCTTCTTTGATGCCTTGATCGTAATGAATTTGACTCCACCTTACATGAGATTCACAAAGGTATTTGTGGTACACATTCAAGTGGTCCTACTCTTGCCAGCTTATGAGAATGGGATATTACTAGCCGACAATGGAAAGAGAGTCCTATCAATTGCTAGGAAATGTCCTAAATGCCAAATTCATGGTAACCTTATACATGCACCAGCACAAGAGTTGCAACCATTCACCACATCTTGGCCTTTTTGTTAATGGGGACTTAATATAGTGGGAAATATTCATCCTTCCTCTTCAAACGGACATAAGTTCATTATCACCGACATGGAGTACTTCACCAAGTGGATCGAAGCAGTCCTAATGACCACTGTGACTGGAAAGCAGATCTCATCATTCATCCTCAACTATCTCATTTGTAGATATGAAATTCCTAGTTCCATCATCATAGATAATGGACGTCCTTTCAAGAATCAAGATGTCCTTTCAAGAATCAAGATGTGCAAGAGCTGTGTGAACGATTCAAAATCTAACATTGTTTTTCCACACTATACTATCCACAAGGAAATGGCCAAGCAGAAGCATCAAACAAAACAATCTTGAAAATCCTCAAGAAAACAATGAATGATGTTGGCAAGGATTGGCATGTAGAACTCAATCCAACACTTTGGGCCTATAGAAAAAGTATCCACACACCTATAGGGGCTACACCATATTAATTGGTGTATGGTTCAGAAGCAATTCTGCCTCTTGAGGTATAAATCCAATCTCTCTGAGTATCTTTGAAGGGCCTCATACCAGATGAGGAATATCGAGTGAATGGGCTATAGGAACTAGAGCTTCTTGATGAAAAATGACAACGTGCCTATGACTATCTCAAGGCATATCAACAACGAATGTGTTGAAGCTATAATCGCAAAGTCATCCCGAGGGATTTCAAAATTGGTGATCTGGTCCTAAAAGAAAATCCCATAAATCAGCAAGATCGAGAAAAGAAGGGGAAGTTTGAGCCCAACTGGTTGGGACCATTTTCCATCATATCAACCTATGGATCAGGAGCATATCACTTGTCAAATTCAGAAGGGGACGTGCTCGATGAACCAACCAACAAAATCCATCTGAAGAAGTTCTACACTTGAGTCATCCAATGCATGGATCAAGCAAAAAAGTATAAAAAAATGTCACTATGGTGAAAACTTGGCAAATAGGCATCTTGTGACACAAAAAAAAAAAAAAAAAATCAGAAAAAATACAAAAAAAAATCAAAAACAAATCAAAAAGTGCAATAAAAACAAGTGGTGAAAACTTGGAAACAAGCACCACTTGTGAGAGAACGACTTTTCCATATATCGGTACTTATATCATATCTTTGATCCATCTGATCTAAGCCCATAGTCACCACCAAACACTTATATAGTCCACATCATCCTGGACATACTTAGCGTAGTCAATGTCCTTGATTATCTAAATAAGTTATCCAAATCATATCCCACCATGGCTTGGTGAGCAGTGTAAATATCTATATCATGTACTATCTAGAGTGAGGGAGGTTTTTGACCTCGCTGAGGGCATTTCGCCTTAAGGGTTTTAAACATCAAACCAAACACATAGCAAGACAACAAGGATCTAAACAACCAACAAATTACAACACAATACAAGAAGACTAGATATCATGGAATTGAACAAAAGATCTATTTGCAAGATGTTTTACTTGACAAGAATACATTTCCAATAGCATGCATTTTTACTTATGGTTGTTAATTTTTGCTTATCATATCGATTAAGTGACTCAAGGATGTCTTACGACTAGACAAGCAAGGAAGGAATGTGATGTTTTCTTTGTCTGATGTTTAGGAGTGAAGTCTTCTACTATGCAAATTTGTCTTACGACGTGATCATGTAACACATCACTAAAGACATTTCCAATTTGTATAGGGTAAAGGTTAACTCTTGTCTATTTTACGCAAGCAACACTCAGGTCTTCTTGGTTCAATTATACCTCGACACTTGTGTCATCTTGTAATATCAAAATCCATGTAAGTTATACTCAGGTCGTTATGGTTCAATTATACTATGATGCTTGTATCAACTTTCAACAAATCAAGGCCCGATGATGAAAACAAAGGAAGCACTGGCACTTTGATCAAAATGGATGGCAACATTAAGAACGAGAATGCATATTAAGCATTGGCATTAAGCTGCACATCATTATCATCGTAATCATGCATTAGGTTGCATATCACTTTAAATATTGTATTGGGTTGCATATCATTTTCCATCTTGTATTAGTATCCTATCATTATCATATTACTCTTTTCATTAGCTTGCATATCATTTTAAAGATCATTAATGTGACAACATGTTAATCTTGCATTATATTGCATATCATTGTTATTTTCACTTTGCATGGGGTTGCATATAAATCATTAGGTGCATTCTCATTGTCATATTAGGTTTGCATTATCATTATCATTTAGACCATGTTAAAATCTTGCATATAGTTACATTCATTGCATTATTTAACATTATCATTATTATTTCATACATCTCATTCTCAAAATACATCTCACATTATCAATATAATTTCATACATCTCACATTATCATTACATCTCATTTTCAAGATACATCTCACATTATCATTGCATTTCATACATCTCATTTTCAAGATATATCTCACATTATCATTGCATTTCATACATCTCATCTTCAAGATACATTCGCAAATCAAAACCATGTCATTATCACAATACATCCCATACATGAGCATCATCATATCAATCATATGTAACATTCTAGATTGCATTATCCCTCGCACACAAAAGCACAAAAACAGGTTAGCAACATTTGCACAAATCATAAGCATCTATAATCATTAATCCAATCATCATCTGTATATCACCTTCCAAATATATAGTACATTACAATCATCATATAAAGCATATAAATCATCCACAACACACACATCAAATCATCTGCATCATCATCTGCAAAAATAATCTAGATCAAAAGCATATCATATAGCTAATCAAAGTCAAAGTAGCTGCATCCATAACATATCATCATATATATGTGTGACCACATGTTGATCCAAAGGAAAAACAAGGATATCCATCAGAAACATATCATCAATGAAGTAATCAAATGACCAAAGTCCCTTGATATATATCAATAACAAATTTCCATCATATCACATGGCATCAATACCAAGGCAATCAATAAACATCAATAAGATCATCAAAACATCATATGAGCATCGCTGAGTAGCATATAATTAAAATAATAGTACAACAAAGTATCATATCAGGTAGTCATCAAAATACAAAGATATATGTGCATCAAGGTACAAGAACAAAATCTTGGATCATGATCATGGTGCAGGATCAGCCTAACCACCTCCAGGACTTGTTGGTCGAGAGCTCAAGCTACCCACACCTACGCTACTACTGGGAGCATCCCTCCTAGGACCCATAACCCCCTCGTTGCCCCTTTGTCTCTGAGAATCCCTGTGTCGAGAAATGACAACATAGGTAGGAGTATGTCGGTCTGGTGGCACAACCTGAAAGTACAGAGTCCTGTAATACTTTGCCCGCCCTATCTACTCAATGAGAATCCAGATGGTGTCCCCTGTAACACCTTGTGTGGCTGCCTGTTGCAATGATTGTATTGTCTCCTCTGCCTGGCCACATCACTCTATCTTTGTGTCCCACTCTAGCGACACTATCACCACCTATCTCTATAGTTGTACAGCCTGTGCCTAGGCTTGTGTAAGTTGACCATGTATCCTATGCACACCCTATGGCTACCTAGGTTGCGGATCCTACATACCAACCTGTCGAGGGGCAGGAGGTGGCATATCAATCCTCCTCCATCGAGCCAATGGTTTCACATCCTCCTCCTCTAACTCCTCCTTCATTGCTACACCCACCAATCCCATCAAACCTACTCCTCTACCAACTGCCTCAGACTTTGTATCCTCATCAGAAGAATCACCACTCTCCTCCTCAGATCCATCACTGTCTGATCCCTCCTCAGCCTCCACGGCAGCAAAATCCTCCGCCTTCACCAGTCCTCCCCACCCAACCCAATCCATCCTCCTCCTCTACCTCTCACTACTCCTCCTCTACCCCTCACCAATCCTCCCTCATCAGATCCTCTTACCCTGCCACCACCTCCTCCCCGACCATGTCCAACCGCACCACCCACAAAGATCCTACCACGCCTCCTCCCTCTACCCCTCCTCCCACCTCAACTACCTCCACCCTGATCATCATTATTGACCTCCTCCAATGCAAGAATCAACTCTCCTGGCCCTGTAAATTGAGAGAATTTGTATGTCAAAAAGTTTTGCGTATACTCCGCAGTCATCCCTACATCCGCTATATCCTCATACATACTCCATACACAAGAAGGTAAAGAATAGAACTTAGCCCGAGTTGTCACAAAATCCAATAAGGGCCCCTAATTTGTCCTCTCCTTGTGTACCCGAGCGTACAGATTCATCCCCTACTGCATCGACTGCACATGCCCAAACTGTTGGTAAAATCGAGGAAGGATAAACCGCTCTATCACATATGGGGTGCAACCCAAAAGGAATATTCTCATGAATAAATGTGGCACCTCAAAAGCATCCTCTGGCCATGGCTCACACAATTGATAGGGCCTCCACACCACTATGTCCATATCATCGAGGGCCCACCTCCAATACTCTAACTTTCCAAGCATCGGTTGGGAAGAAACACAGTTGTACATCATCACAAAAGGTGCCCCTGCTGGTCTAAACCTCAGCCCAAGTAGACGGGCCACAACTATGAGCTCCCATGCCCAAATCTGTAGTAGAGTGCATCCAGAAGCTAAACTGGCCGCATCATTGTAAACCACCTGATGAAGCTCATGATATAAATGGGCGAGCAAACAAATACCCCTCACATATCGTGTGCGCAGCTACACCATCTACCGAAGAACTTGACCTCATCCAACTCACAACCCATGAGACCTCTTGTCCAGAATCAGGAAGCTGCCAATCAAACTTGCCAAAACTAAAGGGAGTGGGACATAATTGTCTAACATGTCCTGCCACACCACTAAGTAACCTACAATATGAGGATTGACAAACACCTCCCACAGAGAATCGGTCCTGTCGACCTCCTCCACATCATACTCCACAAGCTCACCTGTAATCAGAATCCGCAGAATCCCATAGACATCCTCCGACGTCACTATGATCTCACTCGTTGGTAAATGGAAGGTGTTATACTCACTATACCATCTCTCGGCCAGCGTGGTGAGTAGTGCCCTATTCTTCTGATAGGCTGACATGTGTAAGAAGTGGATGAGACCGCAAGCCTCTATGACTACCAAATAATCAACACTCAATCGATCTCACATCACAAAAGTCTTTGAGAATTTCTCCCAAAGCATGAGCACTCCTCGATGGACCTATATCAATACATGGATATCATCCTATCAGATACATCTATCCTATACAATCCGATAATCAACAAATCAAGTATCCAATCAATCAATCACGCCTCATATCGACATTCAAACAACATGCTTCATATCAGGACTCATATCGACAATCAAATACCATTTCAAAATGACCAAGTTCCATATCGACAATTGATCTCAAAAATAAATCAATCAAGTTCCAATCAATCAAAACCCATATCGAAACCAGACCCATATCTAACAACAAATTGACTCATATCGAATCAGGACCCATATCAAATCAAGACCCATATTAAAACCATACCCATATCGAACAACAATCAAATTCATATTGACAAATCGGGACCCATATCGAATCAAGACCCATAATGACGAGTTGACCCATAATTACAAGTTTCCCCATAACGAAAAATTGACCCATAACAAAAAATGACTCATAACGACAACAAGACCCATATCGAAATCAGACCCATAACGACAAGTTGACCCATAATGACAAGTTTCCCCATAACAAAAAATTGACCCATAACAAAACGTGACTCATAACGACAGCAAAACCCATATCTAATCGAACCCATATAGCAAACCGACTCATATCGACTTTGAAGCATATCGACTTTGACAAAAATTGATCCAGACCAACAATCGAATTAACACAACACACCCATAATGACAAAAATCAATTAACGACCGAAATCAACACATTTGATTCCAAATGACACTTTGACAGGGTGCAAAACTTCATAACAAATCTAAAAATCAAAATTGCACATGTTCAATTTTTAAAAAAATCACACAAAATGCTCATTGTCTCATATGCGCCAAAACAGTCATCAAATGCGCAATTTTCATATGTGTTATTTGATCCATCATATGCGCAACTAAAATCATCAAATGTGCTAAAATACATATTGTATGCACAACATTATTTCCTATATGCGCAATATTGTTTTGCATATGCACTAATCTATAAATCCTATGCACTAATAAAAACATTATATGCATCAAAGAAAATCAAATGCGCTATGATAATTGTCAAATGCACAACAAAATTTATCACATGCACTAAAAGAAAAATTATATGTGCGTAAACAGAGGCAAAAAAAAAAAATGTGTGCAAAACCCTAGCTAGCCTGAAAAATTAAAAAATATTGCAAAAACGTCTAAAATCTAAGCTAAAAATTTACAAGTAGGGTTAGAAAATTGAAATCACCAGTGGACCATACTCTGCTGGCCTCTCAAATCGATGAACTCGCTCGAAATGGTGATAGTGATAGGGGGGGTGCAATCTCCTCTCTCTCCTTCAAGCTCCAATGCTCCAAAGACAAGTGTGCAAATGAGGCAGAAATGGGCCCTTGGAGGCTTATATAGCCCATGCTGATGCCAGCAACTTTGATGCCTTAGTGGACGTGTGGGGCATGTACGCGCTATACCCACATAGTCTTCACTCCATTTTTCCATATCCTTTTTAATAATTCTATCAAGCGATAAATTAAAAAAAATAAAAAAATAAATCCAAAAAGGTCAACAAAATGTCGTCGTACTTCATATTATCTCCTCGAAAAGCTCATTTTTCTCAATTTATCGCCTCAAGGGGCACATCATCATTATCATCAGTCTCATATCAGCACTTCATATCAAAATCAATTCTTCATATCTAGGGCACCATATCAACAACTTTGGCAACAACATCATATCACAAAATTTTGACGACAAATTGAGCGTTTTTCTTTAAATCAACATGTGGTCACACATTAACTCAAAGAGGGGCAAAATGTAGACACCTAAAATTTGCACAACAAATTAAGTGAATTTTATTTATTTAATTATCCTTAATTCTTTCAATTAATTAAATTAAGATTTAATTAATATCACTATTCTTTTATTTTAGCCTATTAATCAAATTAAAGATTTGATTAATATTTCCCTTTTTCTACCTAAGCCATTTTTAATTAAATTTACATTTAATTAAAATTAATCCCCCTTCTAACCATTTTTAATTAAATTCACATTTAATTAAATCCCCCTTCTAACCATTTTTAATTAAATTTACATTTAATTAAATCCCCCTTTCAGCCCATTTAATTAAATTTACATTTCATTAAAACCACCCACTTGCAAAATTAAAAATCGCATTTAAATAAATCAATATTTATTTAAATCCTACAAATGCAAGTTGCAACCAATAATTAAAATAAATAAAATTTATTTTAATTAAGTTCTTTTTTCCCCCACCCACTTGCAAAATCCTTCATCTCCCACTTGCCTCCTAAACCTCTTTTAGAGCCTTCTAGATTCTTCTAATCTTATCTTAATTAGCCTAATTCATCTCTTAAACATTTGCACATTCTTGAAGAGAAGTTACTTCTCAAAAATGCCTCGGAGTCTTTGAAATGCATTAAAGGCTTTATGTCCTCCTCAACAAGTTAACCTTCAAAGTCTTCCTAACCATTAATGGTTAACTCAACCCTTCGCACATGGTTAGAGACTTTCTCTCTAACTTAACCCTTATCTAACCCAAAGGTCTCATTAAGCACTTATGGCTTTGACCCTAGTTATCCTATTAACCCTTGCACAAAAGTTTACCCCTTGGGTAAAAGCTTTATCCAATGGATAACTCTAACTTAACCTTAACCCTTACCTCCTAAGGTAACCTTCATGTCTTCTCAAGCATTTAATGCCTCTTACATCTCCTCTCAAACCACCTCTTGTTGACAGATGTCACCATTTCATTGGTGAAAATTGTAAACATGGATTGATAACTTTCAATCCTAGCCCTTGTTGAGATTATTCAATCTCAACCCTCCATTGCCCTATTTTCCCTATAAATAGAGCTCTCATTCTTCATTCTTAAAAATCCAAGTCTTTTGTGGATCAAACTTATAGTCTCATTTCATCAAGCATTGTTAACCTCTCTTTAATAATAGTAACTAGATCATTTAGTTTTATATATCATGTTAGCTTCATCTATATGCTAGTTTAATGTCATTTTAATACATTTTTCATGCTAGTTTTAGCTTCATATCAATATCTTGCATCATATCATTATCTAGTTTCATATCTAGATCATTCACTAGGATCATAGTTGTATCCATTTTGATCTTAGAATCATCACATATCCCTCGTTCTTTTGGTTGGAATCCTATAGATCAAGTTCTCTTCCAAGCTAAGAGCCACTTTGATTTGAAGGATCCTTGGAGATAGAGAACAATAAGACGTGCTTAAGGATCTTTATTATTTTACTTATTTGTTCTAATGATTTTGATCTCTAACATAATGTCCCATTGGTGTGTTTGTGTTGATTGTCTCTCTCATGCAGGCACCACAATCTGAGGATACACCTCCATCTCTTCCAATGATCCAATTCAAAATCAAGATCAAAACACAAACTCCAATGATCCAATTCAAAATCAAAAGAAAAGCACAAGCTCTTCTGCTTCACAAGATCATGATACGATTAAAGATATTAGCAAAGTCAATATGGGTGATCTCCCTATTGAGCGAGAAGGTTTTGATATGCTAGTGAAAAAGACTAAAGAAGTGAAGACAAAAGAGGTTAATACAAAAGAAGCTGAAATTGTACATAACATGCACTTGGTTGAGTCATCTATTGATATACCAGGTTGGATCTAGAGTTAGTGTTACATCATTTGCCCTTATTGCCAAAAATCAAGTCATACAAACATAAATGAAGAGTTACAAAAATTGTGGGATTTGGGAGTCATAAAGCCCTTTGATTATGGTTAGTTTAGATTGCATTTACATTTTACTTTCTCAGCATTGCATTGCATATAGTTTCTTTTCTAAATGCATCACATTCACAATCTTCATAGCATATAGTTTTTGCATTCACATATAGTTGCATCAATAAACCAAGGAGATTGTTTTTGTTATTCACCTGTCTGCACTAAAAGAAGCGAAGGTTGTCTCGTTTCTTACATAATTGTACATGAAGTTCTTGAAAGTTTTTGGTCATTTGTCTTCAACGTCACCTTGGGATTGAGCTTTATCTTTGGTTGGGTAGAAGTTTCACTATTGTGCCTTGTTAACCAAAGTCTGTCAATTGTTGTATCTCACACATTAATCATTTTCTCTAAGTCATTATAGATACCTAGTTGATCATGTGACTAGGGAAAAATCCAAAATTCTACTTCAGCGTCATTGTAATTTTCATACCCACGTAAAATTCATTACTTACAAGCCAAGGGAAGAATATAAAAAAGAAAAGAAAAAAAGTTGTGCCAAATTCCATTTCAAGACAAAAGAAGCAAAGATATATAACTGAAATATCATGCATAAAGTGCAATAAATCTTGACTATGGGAACATGCGAGTAACTCCATCAGAGATATGGATGCCTATTGGCAATGGAGCAATATTTGAGAGATTACAGTGTATAACCTCGTCAGGGCTATAGACGTCTGACTTCCAACAAGGCTCTATCCAGGATACTTTTGAAGTTAGAATAACTCACATAGCTAGTCATATAGGATTCTAAGGGTCTCTAATGGTTAAAAGAATCAGAATAAATTCAATTGCACACACATGGGCAGAAGAAGATCAAAGTTTCAAAAATCAGGGGGAAGTTTTCTGTGTCTCCATTTAGAAATCTTAGTTACATAGTGTGTTAAGTTGGATGGTCCTAGGTCTTTTTAAGAAAGGCTTGAAATGAACTATATTTGAAAAGTTTCATACCTTTATTTCAATCAGTGCAATACAAAATGATAAGCACTTACAATCATCCTTGTTCAAATAGGAAATGCATCATCATCTTGCCTCTTGCATCCAACAAATATGTATATCAAAATTTCAATTGTCCCCACGTGCATTCTGTAGATCATCATAACATAACAAGTTTGCATACTAGGGGCATGGCTGAAAAAAAATCCTAAAAATCAGATAAAGTCCTGAAAAAATCCTAAAAATCAGATAAAATCCTGAAAATCCCTAAAAAGTGTAAAAAGTCCTCAAAGAAATATCAAAAACATTAATATATAGTCCTCAAAAATCCAAAAACATTGAGAAAACAACAAATACCAAAAACATTGAAAAACACAAAAAATCAATTAAAAACATCGAAAAAAGCTCTTGGAAAAGAACTAAAAATCAAAAAGCAATAAAAAAAACTTGTAATAAAATGTCTCACAAGAATCAAACACCCTAGCAGATATCCAACAAATACTTCACATGAAGTTCACAAAGGATAAAACTATATTGTCAAATAGCTGCAATCAACTGTCCTAGTTGTCTTATCAATCATATCAACTATCCATATCAAGTGGTCATTATCTTGTCTTAAATAGAAGAGGATACACTCAAAATAAGATAGGTCAGTCTTAAATGGGGTCCACACTTTCTAAGATCAAACATTATCAACCATCACATCAAGAAATCAAAGAAAAGGCATAGATCAGTATGGTTGCTGAATTTTGTCCTAGTTAGTCTTTATCTTTTATCAATTTGTGATAGGTCATGTTTCTATTGTTGGCCATTTGGTGGAATTGATTATGTGTTGCATTGATGTTTTGTCATTGATTCCAACACTAGCTATTTGGATGCTTTACCGACACCCTTCTGGTCCCAGTAGGTTTTGAGTGGTTTCTGGTTGATTTGGATCCAGCATGTTCCAATAGGATCCGGTATGATTTGGTTATGGAATTGGCTTGTTCATGATACTCATGCTCATATTAAATAAGTTAGTTTTGGTCTGGTGATTGGATGCTATCCTATTTGCTTAGAAGCTTGGTTTCCTGTTCCAGCGAGGGTTTCACCAGTAGAGCTTTTGATGAAGATCTTTGATGAATTGCATAAGTGGTGTTAGTGCCGCTTTTGGAGGAGTTTCGGGATGCTGATGGTGATCATGTTCGAGACTTGGTGGATGGAGATCATTGCTGTAGCATGTGGACCTATACTGGGTCCCATTTGATCTAGGTTATGGATCGGCTTTAATGTAACGTGTGGATTGGACCTCTCGATGTGTTTCCAGGATGTCTTATGTGTTGGATATTATTTGTTTTGTCTAAGGCCGACATGGTTTGTAATTATGTAATTGGTTTATTATCTGGTGGCCGGCCTAATTGTTTATGGTCGAGGGTTTGTATATATAGATGTAAGATCTCATTATAGATCAGACGTATGGTAGAGAGATATATAAGAATGGGAAAATGAATGTAATGTGTGAATAATGTAATATCATTCAGATAGAAGATTTGGTCAATCATTGGAGATCGAATTGGGTTTATGTAAGAGGATTTAGTCCTCCGGTATTGAACTTAACCAGAACTGTACTCAGCCATAGGAGATGCTATCTTTTGCAGTTCAACACTTCTTCAGATTGTAGTCTAGTTTTCTATGTAGTCAGTCAGACTCCTTTTGTGAAGAGCAGTGCGCTCTAGGCTGTTGGCCTTCCTGCAAGTGCAGGCCCGTCAATTGTAATTCACATACTTACTGCAGAAGTATTATCTGATTGTGGGTAGGCTTCCCACCGTGGTTTTTCCCTTTACCAGTTTTCCACGTATAGATCTTGGTGTCATGTGGATGGTATTTATTCTATGATTATTGTTTATGCTTAATTGGTTTAACTGCTATTCCAGTATTAATGTTTTGGGTTTTGGTATTAAAGTTTTAATTGCTAATGGTTCCGGTAATCTGTGACAACTGATTTACCCCCCCCCCCCCCCCCCCCTCTCAGTTGTCTTCCGATTATTTGAACTATCTAACAATTGGTATCAAAGCATTTTTCCTCTCTGCAGAAAGATTAACCACTTGAGGAAGATCCTATGGCAACTAACAGTTCAAGTTCATCCAGTTCTTCTAGAGCTATCTTTCAGAGAGATATTCCTAGGCTTGATGGAACAAATTACACAGTATGAAAGATTTGGATGGAGACTCATCTGAGATGTCTTGGCTAGGAGATTTGGGAGATCACACAGAATCGTGTCATGCCTTATAATCTAGGATCTGGCAATCCTCCTCCGACAAACCTGGATAAGGAGGTTGATGTTAGAGTAATCGGGTCTTTACTTGATTAATTAAACAATATTTGTTTAATTCTTTAAGTTCCCTATTATCTCTTTTTACACTTAAGCTAACATTAGGTGCATAATAATTAATTATTTTATTAATTATTATGTGCAAGCCTAGGTTTTCCCATTTAGGGTTTCTTGACCTATTAGAGGTTAATTTTCTTTTCCTTGTATCATTATCACATTACTCATTTTGTGAATATTGAGCTCTCATCTTTTGAGCATATTTTTCTATGTTCTTGCTTTTAGTTATTTTTGCTTCCTTGCTTCTCCTTGTAACAAATTATTCAGCTTGCATAAGATCTTTAGGCTCCTATGGTGTTGTGTTTCTCAACTCTCACATGGTATCAGAGCTTTAGATCTGCAGCTATTTGTTCTTGTTTTGAGAATCATTGGAAGCAGATTTGGGGTTTCAGGAAGTTTTTCTTTTGCACTTAGGGATAGGCCTTTTTTCGAGCACTTTGGGCCTAAACGGACCTCACCATTGTGCTCAGAAGGCTCAAAAACCCCTATAGTCATATAAAACTTGCCTAGTTTTGACTCTTGAGCATTTGGGGGCATCTTTTTTTTAGTACTAGGTTGTACTACCCTAGCATGCAGTTCGAGAAAAAATTTCAAATTTTTTTTTTTTTTTGCCTTTTTACGACATGTAAGCTGATTTTTTCTTTTTTTAAATCAACAAAAAAAATCAAAAAAGGCAAAAGAGAAAAACAAGTTTAAAAAATCAAAAAAAAAAAATTGGGCATTGGGGTTTCAGCGGGTACTGTACCCTTGACAGTCTAGCTGTCATACGGCAGACCAGACCTGTCAGTACCGGCCCTGTCGGCCCCGACTTGTCGGCCCCCACCGACGCCCACTCAACCCACTGCCGTCATCGCCACCGCCTCACCTGCCATTGCCTCCCTGCCTCCACCTCGCTCCGCTACTCCACCCCGGAGCGCCACCCATGCACCACCGCCACCTGGCCCCTCCACCGGACCACCACCCTCTTGTCTTTTTGAGGGGGGGGGGGGGTCATTTTTTGGTCATATCTTGGGCGTCCGGAGTCATTTTTTGGAAAATGAATAAGCGTCGAAAAGATGGTGTCGAGCCGAACCTCGGTGTTGGATTTTTTTTTCGACTCTGCTATTTGAGTGTACTTTTTTCCAGTCAAAGTCAGGACTCCTTTTTGCACTTCCGGGGCTGTAGAATGGGCAAACAGACTCAGTTTTTGAAAACGAATAGGCGTTGGAAAGCTCTCAACATGCTCTATTTAGATATGTGATCTTATTTCTCAGAATTTTCCTCAGGTACATGAGCTTTCAGTTTGAAGTTTTTTCACTTATGCACTACTTCCTTCTCATCGGTATGTACTAGGGTTTGGGTTTATCTATTGTGGGGGGGTGTTTTTTCTTGCTTTCTGTCATTTATATCAGAAATCAAGAACATCAAAACTCTCAAAATAAACAAACCCTTATGCATCTTCTGTCTATTCTGAAAGATCACATAATAAAAACAACCAACAAGCAGGTGCAGGTGCAAAGTTTTTTTCATGGCAGATCCTTCAGTTGAGTTGTTGACTTCACACAACTATCACACCTGGAAGCCCCGCATCACGAGGCTTCTCCAGGCATGAGGGTTGTGGTCTTGTTTGGATAAGGTTCAGCCTCTCTTGCAGCATCCTTATGAGCTTCTTCATCATAGAAACAAGATGGATGAGGCCATAGGTTTTCTCTCTTTGCATGTCTTTGACAGTCTTCTGTTTCACCTTGATGAGTTTCTCACTCCTCGGGCTATGTGGTTGAAGTTTGAGTCTCTGTTCGAGAGGATTAATGAGATTCAGGCATTACAGATTGAGGCAGAGTTGGTTTCCTTGTCACTTGATTCCTTTCCCACCATTGAGGATTTTTTGAACAAGTTCAAGACCACCAGATCTGTTCTTTAGGGATGTGGCAAGATCAAGATAGACACAGAGTGCATTCACTTGATTCTTTCGAAGCTTCGGGGTCATTTTCAGTTTTTTGCCTTTGCTTTCAGCACCACCATGGATGGATTGGGTGCTCGTTTCACCATGCCTACCTTTGATGTTTTTTGTGAGCATCTGTCTCGTGAGCAGTCTCATCTTTCTCAATTGGATATGCTCTCAGGCTCTAAGAACAAAGCTTTGGTTGCTCAGTCCTCTAAGGAGAAGCAAAAGCAAAAATCAAAGCCGAAGAAGACTTCTGCAGGCAGTGAGCATTCCTCCAAGCCTCCTCCTAAGTCTGATTCTAAACCACCATTCCCTTCGAAACATGGGAAATCTTCACAGTCTGGCGAGTCTTCCTCCAAGACTAAGAAGAAATTAGGAGACACTTGTAGTTTTTGTGGCAAGAAAGGACATCCAGTTTCAAAGTGTCATGCTGTCACTGCTCGAGCTTCGACCTCACATCACATCTCCTCACCTCAGGCATCTTCTCCTTCCATAGGAAAAGGTCATGCTCTCACTGCTCGAGCTTTGACCTATGGGTCCACATGGATACTTGATTTTGGTGCTTCTCACCATATGACTCACACTCAGCAGTTGGTTACTTCTCTTGCCTCTTGTGGTACTTCACAAATTGCAGTGGGTGACTCAGTTTAGCTTTTAGTCTTGGGTTCAGGTTTTGTCTCTTTGGATGGGGGTACTCTCCAGGATGTTCTGGTTGTCCCTAACATCTCAACGAACCTCTTGTCCATTTATCAGATTTTCCATTCTAGCTATGGTAAGATAGTTGAGTTCTCACCACATGATGTGGTTATTCAAGACCTCCATGAATCTGATTTGGTTGTGGCTACTGGGAGTGTTGATACTGCATATCATCTATATAGATTTGATGGATTTGAGCCCTTTGCGGATGCAGGTTCATCTCTTATAGCACATGCAGATTCAGTGAGTAAGCTTTGGCATGAGCGCTTGGGCCATGTCAATTACCGATATCTTCAGCAAATGAGTACATAGGCACTTGTTCTTGGGCTCCCATAGATTTCCTGCATTGATGGTGTTTGTCATGGTTGTGTGCTTGGTAAGCATCACAAATATCCCTTTCCAAAGGGAAGAGCCTCTCGTGCTTTGGCACCCTTGGAATTAATTCACAGTGATCTCATGTCATTTCCCACTCCTTCTTTTTCTGGGGCCAAGTATGTACTCAATTTTATTGATGACTTTTCTAGACGCCCATGGGCATACTTTATTTAGTACAAGTCTGATGTCTTTGATTCATTTCGACTCTTCAAGACATTTGTAAAGAAGCAGTCTGGCTGTTCTATTCAGCGGATACGTACATATAATGGGTGGGAGTATGTGAATCAGCATTTCAGATATTTTTGCACTGAGCATGGTTTGCAGCATCAGTTTACTTTTCCCTACACCCCTCAGCAGAATGGTGTCGCTGAGCACAAGAATAGAACTTTACGGGAGATGGCAAATTTTATGATTTAGTCCAGGTCCATGGATTCATCTTTTTGGGACGAGGCAGTCAATTGTGCCAACTATATTCATAATCGAATGCCTCACAAGGTGATTCGACATATGACTCTTGAGGAGGCTTGGTCTCATGACAAGCCTGATGTTTCTTTTTTCCGCGTGTTTGGCAATGAGGCATGGGCTTTTATTCCTGATGCTCAGAGGAAAGCCATGGAGCGGAAGAGTTGACCCCTCATTTTTTTTGGCTACTATGAGGATTTTAAGGCATATAGGTTGTTTGATCCTAATTCCAGAGAGGTCCTGTTTCGACGGGATGTTCAGTTTGATGAGCGCCTTCCCACAATGGATACCTTGACTCTAATGTCTACTCCTCTACCTAATCCTTCCACTCCATCTCTTTAGGATTATTTTGAGGATGATTTTGATGATGGTGCTGATGATCCACCTTCCCCAACTCCACCTGCTCCACCTCAGATGCCCAAGTGCGCTCGCCTTACTATTGAGGCGGCAGGTTCTATGGTCGGTGATCCTTCAAATACTCATCGCAACCATTCTCATACTGTGGGTTCTAGTCTTTTGAGTCATGCCATTTCAAATGATCCTCAAAAAATTTCAGAGGCTACAGGACACCCTGAGTGGGATTGTGCCATGGAGGAGTATTCTTCTTTGATGAGGAATCATACTTGGGATGTTTGTCTTCTTCCTAAGGGCAGAAAGATGGTTTGGTGTTGTTGGTTGTATCGCACTAAGTATGTTGTTGATGGTTCCATTGATAAGTACAAAGCACATCTTGTTGCAAAGGTTTTCTCACAGGTTGAGGGTTTTGATTACTCCGAGACCTTTGCCCCTATCACCAAGATGAACTCTATTCGCTTTGTACTCTCTCTTGCAGCTTCTCAGGGATGGCCTATTTTTTCAGATGGATGTGAAGAGTGCCTTCTTGCATGGGGACCTTCAGGAGGAAATCTACATGGAGCAGCCTTAGGGATTTGAGCAGGATAGTTCTTTGGTTTGTAGACTTAGGTGTTCATTGTATGGTCTCAAACAGGCCCCTCGGGCTTGGTATGAGAAGATGGATTCTTTCTTGCTCTCCATTGGTTTCACCCACAGTCATTCTGATCACACAGTGTATATTCATCTTCTTGAGGGTGAGATCGGATTCTTGTGCTATATGTTGATGATCTCCTCATCACAGGTAGCTCATCCTCTATGATTCAGTATATTCAGTGAGCCTTGATGGACCAGTTTGAGATGACAGACCTTAGTCTTCTGCACTATTTCCTTGGTCTTCAGGTGATTTTTTCTTCTGATGGGATCTGCATCTACCAGCAGAAGTATGGTCTTGACATGCTTTGGCATTTTGGTGTTCTTGTTTGCAAGCTTGCTCCCACCCCTTTTCAGTCACGGGTTGTTTTGATTCCTACTTGTCCAACTCCTTCAGTAGATTCTAAACTTTACAGGGAGTTGGTTGGCAGTTTTTTCTACCTGACTCACACCCATACTGATATTTCTTTTGCGGTTGGCCTTGTCTCTCAATTCTCCCATGAACCTCATGAGAGTAATTAACAAGCTACCAAACGTATTTTGTGATACATTCAGGGCTCCAATTCTCATGGTATTCACTACACATTAGGGGAACCTCACATTGTTGGCTACACTGACTCAGATTGGGCTGGTGATGTCACTGATCGGAAGTCTACTTCTGGCTTTGTTTTCTTTCTTGGCTATGGTCCTATCACATGGTCTTGCAAGTTGCAGACTGCTCATGCATTATCATCTATAGAGGTTGAGTATCGAGATGTTGTGCTCGCCAGTCAAGAGATCTTATGACTTCGACAGTTGATGATTGAGTTTGGTTTTCCTCCTGATAGTCCCACTGTTCTTTGGTGTGACAATCAGAGTGCTATTCATATTTCCCGCAACCCAGTAGAGCATCAGCGGATGAAGCACATTGAGCTTTACATGCATTTCATCTGCCAGTTGATTCGGGATGGTTCTCTCATCCTGGAGTACATTCCCACTACCAAGCAGGTTGCAGACATCTTCACAAAACCTTTTGCATCACTACGCTATCTTCAGTTGCGCTCTATGCTTGGGGTGAAGGAAGTTGTCCTTGGGGGGTCTTTATGAGGCCTTCCTTCCTTCTTCTTCTTTCAGCATGTTCTTTTATCTCTTTTTGGAGAGGAGTTTTTTCCCACTGGGTTTTCTCCTTTTTCTCAGTTTCATAGAGATTTAATTATATTTGGGAACCTGATCAGGCCTTGTTGCTGGGACCCATATTTCCTGCTTTCAGTAACTGTTCTAGGTTTTAGTTTCTCCCTAAGTCTAGCTTAAGGGGGGGTATTAGATTAATTGGGTCTTTACTTGATTAATTAAACAATATTTGTTTAATTCTTTAAGTTCCCTATTATCTCCTTTTACACTTAAGCTAACATTAGGTGCACAATAATTAATTCTTTTATTAATTATTATGTGAAAGCCTAGGTTTTCCCTTTTAGGGTTTCTTGACCTATTATAGGTTAATTTTATTTTCCTTGTATCATTATCACATTACACATTTTGTGAATATTGACCTCTCATCTTTTGAGCATATTTTTCTGTGTTCTTCCTTTTAGTTATTTTTGCTTCCTTGCTTCTCCTTGTAACAAATTATTTAGCTTGTAGAAGATCTTTAGGCTATTGTGGTGTTGTGTTTCTCTACTCTCACACTTGAGAATGATTGTAGAGAAAGAGAAGCCCTCTTGTGTGCACTTTCTAATCAGTAAATAATGGGATTAATCGACAAATCGTCTGGAAAGGCTATATGGGATAAGTTGGAGACTCTTAATGAAGGTGACCCTACAATGAAGATTGCTAAAATTGATGGTTACCGGGTGAGATATTAAAACTTGAAGATGGAAGAATATGTAAGGATTACTGCATTCATGGAAAGGGTAAATGAGATTGTTATGAGAATTCAATGTTTTTGTGGAACGCTGAGCGAAGATGAAATTGTTTCTAAAGTCCTGATAGCCCTACCACCAGCTTAAAAATGAAGGCTAGTGCTATTAATGAGTTGAGAACAATGGCTAATACGTCTGTCAATAGAGATACCTTGGTTGGGAAACTATTTGCTTTTGAGCTTGAAGAATTTGGACCTTCCTTGAGATGTGAAGACTGACCCTGCTTTTCATGCATCTGCATCTGGAACCAGTAAGCAAGATTGGAAAGCTTTATATGGAAAGGAATTGGAAGATATGAAGAGAGAAGATGATGAGTATGAGAAACTTGAAGCACTATTTTCTAGAAGAGTACCTAAAGGACCGGTAGGAAGTATGAAGAAAAACACCTTTTAAATGTTTTGCATGTAATAAGATTGGTCATTTTGAATCTAGATGTCCTGAAAGGAATTCAAGATTTGAAGAAAGAATTAGAAGATCATTTAAGCCTAACCCTGGATATCAGAACAAGTATAAGTACATGAAAAACAGAGACAATTCATGCTATATAGCGGCTGAGGAAGGCATTACTAATTTTGATGATTAACCGACAGAAGATTATGTTAGTGGTCCTGGCAATGGAAAGGAATGGGTGTTCCTAGCTATCAAGGAAGATGATCCGACATTGGAAGAGAATGTACCTGACGAGAAGGCACTTACTACTAAAATTGAGGACAAGGATGAATGGGTAATTGACAGCGGTTGTTCACATAATATGACTGGAGATAAAGGGAAGTTTCTATCTTTGCAAGAATTTGTTGGCGGTCTAGTTAGATTTAGATATGACAAAGCATGCATGATCAAAGGAAAAGAAACTATATCATTGGATGGTAATAACAATACTGAAAATGTTAATTATGTTGAAGGTTTAAGGTATAATCTTTTGAGTGCAGGACAATTGGTAGATAAGGGATTTCAATTATAGTTCAAAGATGAAAAATGCAAAATCATTAATAGATCTGGTTTGGAGATTGCAACCGGTACACAAACAAAAGGTAATACATTTCATTTGAACTCCAGTGAGATTAAATGTTTGATTACATAAATTAATGAGAGTTGGCTATGGCATAAAAGGTCGTGTCATGTGAATTTTGATTGCATTGTAAAGATCAGTTCAACTAAGGCAATTAGGGATATACCTAAGATTATTAAGCCCTATAATCCGGTATGTAAAGAATGTCAAATGGGTAAATAGGTCAGAACCTCTTTTAGGAGTATACAAGATCAATCAAATGATGTTCTTGATCTTATTCATACTAATTTGTGTGGCCCTACTAGAGTTAAAAGTTTTCAAGGTGATAGATATTTCATGCTAATCATTGATGATTATTCTAGAATGATGTGGGTTACTTTTCTAAAGGAAAAATCTGAAGCATTTGTAAAGTTTAAAATCTTTAAGGCTAAAGTGGAAACTGAGACAGGATTGAAGATTAAATGTTTGAGGTTAGATCATGGTGGAGAATTTGCATCCGGTGAGTTTAACAACTTTTGTGAGAAGGATGGTATAAGAAGATAATTTTATGCTCCCCGGACACCTCAGCAAAATGGAGTTGTGGAAAGGAAGAATAGAACTATCTTGGATGTTGCTAGAACAATGATGATGGAAGCTATTCTACCTCATATCTATTGGAGAGAAGAAGTGAGCACAACGGTTTATACATTCAACAGAGTACATATCAAAGGAGAAACTGGTAAGACACCTTATGAATTATGGTTTGGCAATACACCTACAGTTAAGTATTTCAGAATATTTGGTAGTAAATCTTACATCAGGAGAGATGATATCATTGGTAAATTTGATCCTAGATGTGATGAAGGCATATTTCTTGGTTATTTTAATGAAATAAAAGCATATAGATGTTATAACAAGAGATTTCAAAGAATTGTGGAGAGTGTTAATGTCAAAGTAGATGAGCTAGATATAAGTCAAATCAGAGTTTATGAGAAGGAACTGATAGTGGAAATGACTATATCTAAATCGGTAGCACCTTTACCCAAACATAATGTTGAACCAATTACTCCAACTGTATCAAAGAATTATATAGTAACTAAAGAATAGGGAAGATGAATAGAGAGTCAGAGGAATCCTAGGTATGTGAGATTGAATCATTCAGAATATCAGATCATTGGAGATAAGAGCAATGGAGTGATGACAAGAAGAAGACTGGCAACTAATGAGGTATGTTTAATTTCACAAGTTGAACCGGTATCAATAATTGAGGCATGTAAAGATGAATATTGGTTGAAAGCTATGGAAGAAGAATTAGATAAGATTGAGAAAAATAACACATGGACTTTGGTTCCCCGACCTAAAAATAAAAATGTTATTGGAATATAATGGATTTTTAGAAATAAATTGAATGAGGATGGTCAAGTTATAAGAAATAAGGCTAGATTGGTTTGTAAAGGATATTCTCAGAAGGAAGGAAATTATTATGGAGAGACTTTTGCACCAGTAACTAGGATTGAAGTTGTAAGATTATTTCTTGCCTATGTTGCTTATAAAAACTACAAGGTTTATCAAATGGATGTTAAATGTGCATTTTTTAATGGGGATCTTGATGAGGAAATTTATATTGAGCAACCTAATGGTTTTTCACTATTAGATGATACAAATATGGTTTGCAGGTTAAGGAAAGCTTTATATGGATTGAAACAAGCACCAAGAGCTTGGTATGCAAGGTTGGATAAATATCTTTTGAAGCTTGGTTTTACTAAGGGCAATGCTGACAATAATTTATATTATAAGATCATTGATGATGATATACTGATTATTGAAGTATTTGTTGATGACATTATTTTTGGAGGTGAAGATAAGCTATGCATAGAATTTTTTAAGAATATGGAGAAATAATTTGAGATGTTTATGATTGGAAAGATGAAATTTTTCTTAGGTTTGCAGATTACTCAGACTGACAAAGGTATTTTCATCTGTCAAACTAAGTATGCTAAGGAATTGTTGAAGAAATTTGGTATGGGAGATTCTAAATCGGTAAGTACTCCTATGGTTACAAGTGAGAAATTGACAAGAAAAGATGTTTTCCGCACCGGTAAATCCTACAAGATACAAATCTATGATTGGAGGTCTGCTTTATTTGACTCGACTAGGCCTGACATAATGAATGTTGTTTGTATTGTTTCAAGATTTCAGAGTGATTCTAGAGAGAATCGTGAGAGTGCGGTGAAAAGGATTTTTAGATACTTACAAGGTACATCAGAATATGGTTTGTGGTACCCTAAGGGTGATAAATTTACTTTATGTGCATATACAGACATTGATTGGGTTGGAGATGTTGATGAGCGGAAAAGTACTTCTGGTGGAGCTTTCTTTCCTGGAAAGAAGTTGGTTTCATGGATCAGCAAGAAACAATCATGTACTTCTTTATCCACTGATGAAGTTGAGTATGTTGCTGCTGCTACTAACTGTACACAAGATTTATGGATGAAGCAAATATTGAAGGATATAAAGGTGGATTGTGATGCACTGATAGCTAGTCACTGTGATAACTCTGTTGCTATTGATATATCAAATAATTTGGTATTTCATTCTAAGACAAAACACATATCTATCAAGTACAACTTTTTGAAGGAAAAGGTGGAAGCAAATGAAGTTATACTAGTTTATGTGAACACTAAATAGGAGATTGAAGATATTTTCACTAAACCTTTGCCCAATGAATCATTTTTGTACCTGAGAGATAGATTGGGAGTTTCTACCCCTCTAATAGAGACTTGATTGATGTGGTTTGGCATCAGTCTGGTATGCATTATCAGAGATACTATTTATTCTGGCACTGATGTGGGGATGCTACTGCTCTAGGGGAGTAGTCAACTTTGTGATTCAATGATTTATGTTTTTGCTTTGATATTTTTGTCAGATTTATGGTATTGATGTCAAAGGGGGAGAGATATTGATGTGAAAAAGACAAAGAAAGAAAAAGAAAAAGTCAAAGGGGGAGAGATATGAATAAGAAAAGTAAAAAGGAGAGGTTTAGATCTTTACAGATATATTATTCGCAAGGGGGGTTTGGTCTTTATTTCAAAGTTGTATGCAGGAGATTGTTGGTTGTCTTCCATTGGGGGAGACTTGTTTGGCATTTCTTGGTACTTAAATGTTTTTCACATCTAGTGTTGCCATCAATGCCAAAGGGGGAGATTGTTGGCCATTTGGTGGAATTGATTATGTGTTTCATTGATGTTTTGTCATTGATGCAAACACTAGTTGTTTGGATGCTTTACCGGCACCCTTCTGGTCCCGGTAGGTTAACTGGTTTTTGGTTGATTTGGATCTGGCATGTTTCGGTAGGCTCTGATATGATTTGGTTATGGAATTGGCTTGTTCATGATACTCATGCTCATATTTAGTAAGTTGGTTTTGGTCTGGTGATCAGATTCTATCATGTTTGCTTAGAACCTTGGTTTCTGGTTTTGGCGAGGGTTTCACCGACAAAGCTTTTGATGAAGATCTTTGATGAATTGCATAAGTGGTGTTGGTGTAGCTTCTGGTGGAGTTTTGGGATGCTAATGGTGATCATGTTCGAGACTTGGCGGATGGAGATCATTGTTGTAGTGTGTGGACCTATACTAGGTCCTGGTTGACCTAAGTTATGGACTGGCTTTAATGTAATGTGTGGATTGGACCTCTCGATGTGTTTCCAGGATGTCTTATACAGGATTATATTTCCTAAAACCAGACATGATCATCTATCTTCGTCTTATACATAATGTATCCTTCCTGAAACTAGACATTCTGATCATCTTTGTCTTATATAGGATTTGTTCTTCCTGAAACCAGACCTAATCTTTATCTTATCAACCCGATCAATTCTATCGATCCCATCAATCCTATCAATCTTATCATTCAATCAATCTACAAATCACTCTAGCCATTTATTCTATCCAATCAAACCCATTCAAGTCATCAACTAACCATTCTTCCATTTCTCATATAAAATTATTCTTATTTCGAGAGATCATTCATGTCTTTAATGCACAAACAATCTCTCGAGGGGGCATCCTACCTCCATTGTCGGGGCTTACTGGGACACGATTTTTTCATTTTATTTGAAACAACAATGTTCCGACATTGTCTCAAAGAGGGGCAAATGTAGACACCTAAAAATGTCTCGTTAATCTACACTAATTATTCATCCTATTAATTAAATAATTCTTTAATTATTTAATTAAACTAATTAAATTCTTCCAAATTAGTTTTAATCATCACATTTCATCTTTTATAATTATTCTATTCCTCCTCTAATCACCTAATCAATTAATCCTCTTTCTTACATCAATTAAATATTTATTATTTAATTAATTTTGATTTAATTCCTTTAATTAAATAATTTTTATTATTTAATTCCTTTAATTAAATAATTTTTATTATTTAATTAAATTCAATTTATAAACGGTTAAATTATTTCATTAAATTATTTAATTATCTCTCATTCTTTTTCAAATTCAAATTTCAAATTCTCCAAAATGCTAATTTCGTCAAAATTCAATTAATTACATGTGCATTTCAGTTTTTGAAAATCTAAATTTAAATTGAAATAAAAAGGAAATGTGAATTTCATTTCAAATTCCTACAACACATGTTCAAATTCTAACTCCCAATCATTTCAGTCAACTGAACAATCTATTCAGTCATCTCCCTAGTTAACTCCTTAATCACCTTTTTCAACTCTCAATCACTTTTTTGGAAAAGAACAATCAATTAAGTTAACAGATCAATCAACTCAGTTCATTGGTCAATCTAGTCAGTTCACTGATCAATCATTCTAGTTAACTCATCAATCAAATGAGTTAAACATTCAATCAATTTTGTCTCAAGCAATCTCCACCATTGATCAATTATGTTCTAGAATGAATCTCAATCGTCCATTCTTATCCTCTAGAATCTATAAATTCAACCCATTTCTTCTCAGTTTTCCTTAATCACAATCTTTGAAATTATTGTGTCATCTTTATGCAAGAATCCCTATCGATATTTGAGATCTAGACAACACAATATTGGAGAAGAGAAATGAAAGATTTGTTTTGGATCAATTGAGGGAGTTTTAATTATATTCTTTTATGTTCAATTGATTTAATTATATTTCATTGTTATTTATGAACTAGTTTAATTGGATTAGAGTATTCATGATTTACTCTCTTAAATCTGATTAAGTATGGATAAATTTTCCCCTGAGACACGTAGCATATCATAATTTTTTAGGAAATCCCATTTTATAGAGTTGACAGACACCTTTGATGACAACCAAATTATTTTTTTTGTCAACACATCCACATCTTTTGTTTATGATCTACATCAACCTTTGCATGGGGTTGTTTAGTATCCTTCAAATATTTCTTCATTATCTTTGGATCTTGTGCATCATTAAGAGATTTTTATTCTTCCCAAATGAGAAAATTTCATATACCAATCTACAACTCTCCTTCCGTGAGGAATAAATTTTGTTCGTCATTTAGATATGACATTTTGTATTCTTCTTCAAGCATCATTTAGCATTGTAGGTTCTATTATCTTATGGGGGTCTCCGTAGTCTCTCTTTTCTATCCTCCTATTCTAAATTCTAACTCACTATTAAAAATGGAACTTGATGGTTCAAATCAAATAATGTGTAAATGTCTTCATACATATAGTGTCGTGGTTAAAACACTTCGTTGGTGAAGCGGCCACCATGGTTCAAATCCTTGTTGGGCCTTTGTGCTCGCAAGGCCTCGTGCCTTCGCTGGGCCATTGTGCTCGCGGATTTGAACAAGTGAAGTGTGGGGATGAGGTCCCTTGTTTGTGGCCTCACTGGTTCATAGCTCTAGGTCAAAAGCATTTACCCCTTATTTTTAAAAATAAAAAATAAAAAAATATGTAAATAAATTATAGATCCCTGCATGATTTATCCAAACAAATTGAAAGCAATTTGTCTTACTCAATTTGCATTTGCCTATAATTTTAGTAAAGAAAAAAGGTTATGTGAAAATATGTAGTATCATCAAATTTGTTAAATATAACAAGCACATTGATTATGAAAATTGTTACTAAGAAAAACTATTATTACACGTTCCATTTCAAAATAATAAAAATATAATAATAGAAGAATTTGAAACATTTCAAAGTTCCTATGTTTATTATGAAAAAGTCAAAAGAAAATGAAGTTGAATATACATACAATTTCAATTAAATGTGGGGAGATTTAGAGGACACGTTTGAAAAATTTGAGCTAACTAAAATTATAATTGAAGATAAAACTATCAAAGAAAAGACAAGTAACAATAAACTTGAAACATATGATCTGACTTCATATTTACAATATTTACAACAATGCAAGAAAACTAAATTTGATATTGGTTTTCAAACTATACAAAACCCAAACCTTCTTCAAAACACACAATATTATAAACCTAGACAACAACTAAATGAAGAACAAAAATGAATTATAAAAGTATTTGTAATTAAAAAAAATTACTAAAAAAACCTATATACCTTTTCTTAACTAGTGGTGTTGCAGCAAGTAAAACATTAATGGCAAAAGAAATTTTCCAAATGCTATTAGATATGTACAACTCAAATCTTGATTCTAACCTGATCAAGACAAAAGGACTAGTCATGGCCTATACAAGGAAAACAACATTTAGTGTGGGGGAACAACAATACATTCTACATTTCTACTGCCTTTTAGCAAATCCACTTTCATTCCACATAGAAATGAAACAATAGAATCATTGAAAAAGCATTATGAATAGCTACAAGTATTGCTAATAGATGAACCTTCTATAATAGGTAGTTGATTTCTATATTTAATTGACAAAAGAATGAGAGAAAATAAGCATTTCCCAACAACATATTTTGGAGGTCTTGACATAATCTTTTATCGAGACTTCTATCAAGCACACCAATATAAGATAGATTTTTTTTTAATATCCTATTATCAACAAGGAAAGAGTGCCATACAATTTTTTGATAGATATAACTAAATTGTTATTTATCTCTATACTAAACAGTATATAGACCAATTCATAATCTAATTATGATATAGAATATCTTAATTAAAAAATTCTTAGACCACCTCCATTTGATCCAACCTTCCCATATCTTTTCCATAGAAATAAGTAAGTCACTTTACATAACAATGAAATGTTGTTCATTGTTCTCAATGAACCAATTATCATTAACATAATTGATGAGATCAATGTCAACTATGGCAATATAAAAACATATCCAACAAAAAGTCAACCACAACAAATAGTATTCAAACCCAATATGTTAGTTGAATTGTATGTAGGAAATTATAACATAAAAGATGGATTAGTAAATTCAAAGTATACACAATCACAATGAAATAGATACAATATGGATTTGGTTCAATGACATAAATATTAGGAAAAAAATGGTCAAAAAATTAGAACATCTATATACATAAAATATTTTGAAACAATGGGTACCTACTCTATGAATAGAAAAATCTATATCACAAAAAAAATTATCCATCTCGTATTAAAGTTTGTAAATAGTTCCCAATGCAACTAGCATTTGCACGAACAATTCATAGATCAAAAGGTCTTACGCTAGATGGAGTCACATTTGATCTATTAAGAATAAATTGTCACGGATTAGTATATATAACACTTTCACGTGTTTGAGATATGCATTCACTCTACTTGTTAATTCCACTTACGAAACAAAATTCAAAGTCAAGGATAGAATAATAATTGAGATGCATCGATTAAAGACAGATGCAAAATGGAAACTAGCATATAACAAGCCTAAAACTGATATAAACATTACCATTACAATTCTACAACTAAATACAAGAAGCCTTAGATCACATATCGATGATCTATCTACAAGAAACACATACATCATGCATACCTTATCATTACAAATTCAAAATGTTTGAATCTATTATTATGTATCATATTCATGGACATGATTTCAGTTGAAAAACATAGCCCATAAGCTCAATATTTCCATTGCATGCACTGATAGAGAGACTCGAGAGGAAGGTTTCTTCCCTCCACACATAGTGTAGAAAACATCCTGGCTTCAAGTAGGATGCCAAAGGACTCACTAGAATCAACACAAGAACTAGAAGATATATTTAGTGCACCTATAAATCTAAAATCTTCTGAGGATACACAACCACAAGGAGAACCTACTCAAGAACTTACAAACAATAAGTACTGGTAGTACAATGGCTAAAGAAAAAGTAGAAAATCCTAAATGTTGATGTGGATTTTGACTTCAATCAACTGTGATAAACTCTCACTATAAAATAAGGTTTGTTTACTTGAAAGACTATGAAGATATCAATCCAAAGGCTCAAGACATCTTTGTTAGACCCAGTGGCATTCAATCAATAAGCATGCATCAACTATTTTATGAGGGGATTCCATATAGTTCACCATAATTCTAAATGATTCACAAGTTTTGGAGTATTTATTACAATTTATCTCTTCTTGAACGACTGATAAAAGAAAAGAATATGAAAGTGAAATAGATTATTATGTATGGGTTAGCTTCGTAGTCTAATTCTCCTCTAAAATAATTGAAGTGGCAAATAATAAATTTTGCAAATAATCAAAATGTTCTCACAATCATTCACAAAATTGTGCGAGCTTTTAAAGAAGATTGTTATTGACAAAGAAAGGGATATAACACATCAAAAATACTGCATAGAGTTTTGATTAAGTAAAAATAGGTTTTTGAAAGGAACCCGAACCTTTTACATAGAAGGAGAGTGAAAGAGCTAGAAAAAATTGCGCCCGATCACTTCAGAAACAAAAATTGATCCCATTTGAACAAAAAAGGGATCTCAACACACATAACATGAAGAACTAGAAAAAGACAGCATATAGTTACACTGCATAGAGTTATATCTTTCTTCATCAAAACAATAATTTACAGTCAAATTGGCATCATCAATTGACCAATAAGCTTTACTAGATCAACTATTTACAAAAGAATGAACACTAATTGAAACAACTATGATAGTATGAGAATTAAGAAATAGAGTCTTTGAAACACTAGAGCTCGCTCAAGTCTACAACTCTCAAACATAATAAAAATAGAAGCATGATGCTACTTTTATAGCATCACCATAGAATAAAACAAAATAGACAATTGACTATTGTGCAACAAATTTTACATTTTTTGACTAAGTCAACTCTTGGCTTCTTCTATACTGGATTCACTAGCCCTTTGTTTTTGCAACAAATACTTTTCAAAAACTGCCAACACTCGGACTGCTTCATCATTTGTACAGTTTTCAAAAGTGGACAAATTGAATTCTTGAACTTGGCACATACTCCATAGGGGATCTATATCTTGTTCGATCAGATTAACATTCTTATCATACTCTTTTACTCGTGTTTGTAGTTGTTCGATGCCCTTTAAAATTTGCGGGGTCTTGTACTTTGTGGCGTCATATAGCCTTTTGTTCTAGATGTCTTCAAATTCCAATATTATTCCCTCATCTCCCAAACAAATCACATCCTCAATCAGGATTTCCATCAAAATTTATATAAGTGTACCATTTTTTCCTTGAATCTTGATGGCCTCCCTCTCGATGTTTTGCAATTTAGTTTGTCCTTCCTACAACCTTTCTTCTTTCCATGTTTTCACTGCTATCCATGAGCTCATTTCACTTATTTGTTCCAAAATTTTTATTTCCCAATCAACAAGTACATTTACAGACATGTCTTCCATTTCCTACAATCTAATAGCTTTCATTTCCATCTGCTCTAACAATTATTCAAATCTATTTTGTGCTCGAGTTATCCTCCTCATCAACTTCATCCAAGCAAAATATCTTGTAACCATAATCTACAATGAAGATTTAGTTTGAGTCATAGCTTCATTTATCCTTTCATCCACTAACTCTTCCTTTCACTTTAGTGTGCTAACTACATCTACCTCTTCCTTTGATATTAGCACTGGGTGTTGTGGAATTGCTTGTAGAATTGATCCAGGTTGAATAATCCCTCTAATGAACTGCACCAGTTTCTCTATTTGGATTTTTTTCTCTTTGAGATTCTTTTGGTCTCTCTTCAATCTATCTTTTGTAATGGCTATACCTTCCTTGGTGATTCTAGCACCCTCAAACCTTAAAGGTCGCCCTAATTGAACTGTGGTAATTTGATGATCTTGAGAAATTAGTTCTTCAGCATCCTTATCTATTATTGGCTTTGCAATGTGTAGCTCCTACTCTCCTTCAGGGTTAATGCTTGTAACGTATCTTACCTTTTTTTTTTTTCTTTTCTTCACACTTGGGGCTTCTGCTAACAAACTGTTAAAATCTAAGGGTACCACCTCTATATTCTCCGTTAGCATTGTTTTTTTTTTTAACCAATCAGGAATGTTCCTGCTTTCCACGCTTGCTAGGAATTTTCTTTTGTGCAGGGTTTCCCTCCTTTCTTCATGTTCCTATTCATTCATTTCTTACCCATTTCCCTGAGGCATATTCTCCTCCACACTAACTTTAGCATCTTTTCCTTGATTACCATCTTCAGGATTCTCTGCATCCTAATGAGTGTTGCTTCATGATTTGGTCTATTATTTTCTATTTCCCTAGAGATCTCATGTTGCCTAATTTCTTCATGAAGAGAAATCTCTTCTATATTATTTGCCTTTCCCACCTAATGATCTTCCTATGGAGCTTCGTGTGTTTCTTTTTATAGAGATTTTTGTATTTCCTCTTGCAGAACTTCTTGTATTTTTGGTTTTAAAACTTGTTTTGCATTTCCTAGAACCTAATCTCTATTTCCATCCAAGGACCACATTTCCTTGATACTTGACACTTGTACTTCCTGTCCATCTTTGCTGAATGTTTGGCCTATAAACTCCTCTTCACTCTGTTCTAGATTGAGCATTTTTTCTCCTACTTGCATAGGAACTTTGCTTCCTTCCTTTCTCAATTTCTCACTTTTGGATTTAGCAAACTCTTCATCTACATTAGATGAACTTAGCCAATGTTCTCTTACTAGTGGTTTCTTTTGGTGTTGAGGTATTTTTTGAATGTTAATCTTGGGGTATTTTCCTTTTCTAACCTTTTATGCAAATCCTTCAGATTCCCTTTATTGAAATCCACAAGCACTTGGTTCAATTGTTGATAGAACTTTTCACAAGAATCATCCTCTTCGGGTATATTCAACACACCTTCCAAAGTACTAAGATAATTGATACATTTTTTTAAAAATTTGATGTGCAGTGCCAAAGTTATGAGTATGCTACTAATGCCCATAGACAATCTATTTACCCAAGCAACATTTGATGACATTTGTAAAATAGCTAGGAGTTACTTTAGGTCCACTTTAAGGAAGAACAAAAGTTCTAGGCTACTTCCTACCACTAGGACATCTATTGGTGTCTCAAGGGTACCCATTAATTCTTGGAAGGCCATGGTTGGCCACTACTGACGCATTTATTGGTTGAAAGCTAGGAAATATGATTTATCTCTAACAAAGATGTGACCAAAAAGTTGGTACTATATCCTCCAACTCAACCTAATTTTGATTTAAAATAGTGTTGGCAAGAGACACTGCACAGGTTATCCAGTGTTGTCATTGATGGCAACCCAAGTCAGTGCACCCATCTACATTGTTGTATGTGATCCTACTGGAAGTTAGATTCAAGATTAGTTTAAGTTTGGCAAGCTAAAACAGAGCATCTGACAGTGTTGTGCATTTTGGTTGATACATCATTTCTGGTTATCATCTTGTGTTGTGGATTTGGTTGTAGTTTGATGGATTTCTAGACAACCTTATTTCAAAGTTTTAGTCTCTAGTGATGATTAGCAGGTTCGAGTTAGAAGCTCAGGTATATCGGTTTTCAGTTAAATATCAATGCAATACAATCGACTTGTGTGGGTAATCCTTATGTGGATTATGTGGATCGATATTGGTGATTATTTTTGTGGTCTGGGTATTTATTCTAATGGTTGTGGTAATGTGTGGACAATTTTTTTGGTCTGCATTGGTATTTTAATTATGGATTTAGCTGATAATATGTACACATTTCATAATATGCTAAGTGTTCTTGAAACTGACATGTGGTTGATCTAATATCTTATTGTAGATATATATAAGTGATGCATTTGATCATTTTAGGGAGTGTGGTGCATGAAAAAGGTGTTGGTGATCGATTGTGTGTAGTTGCACATGTACAAATTAGAGATTCATGCTTTGGATCATAGTAGAACACAACAGTATAAGACAAAATATGAAAAGTTTGTGTAATGTGCTTAACTGGAACTATAACTAAGCATTTGTAGATGCTATTATTTAGTTCATGTACTTTAGTAATCTTATGTAACTCATTTGTAAGACAATGAGTCTTCCTAGGGTTGTAGCCCTTCTTTGTTTGAGCAATGAGTTCCAGGCAATATGCCTGAATGCATGTGAATTCCATTGTAAAACTTTATATTTGAGCATACTCATTTGTGGGTCTCATCCCCACCATGGTTTTTCTCTTGTTCGGGTTTTCCACATATAAAATATTTGTGTTATGGTGTTGTGGTTGATTTCTTTGTGTTCTTGCATCTTTCTTTTGGTTCAATGTATTAAGTGGTTTAATGATCATATTAATAATTATACATAACATTGATTCAGCCCCCCCCTCAGTGTACCTTGATTCAGACAATTGGTATCAAAGCCTAGTTCCTCGAAAGAAGTCTAACAGCTTGAGGAGGATCCAAGAAGGTGGTGCAATGGATTATGGTGGTCTTCAACATAAACTTCTTATTACACTTTATGATCTTGATCAATCCAAAGTTGAAGTCCGGGAATTAAAAGCGAATCTTAAGGATGCTAAGAATTTCATTCAGTCATTGAAGGAGCAACTAAATAAGTCTAGGGAAAAGAGAAAGGAACTTGTTGATTAGCTAAAGCGGAAAGAAAGCCAAAGCATAGATGATGGTCCCTTGAATCAAGATTTGAAGGATCAAACATAAGAATGTGAGAAGCTTGCTAGAGATAGTGTAAGTCCATAAAAATGAGATGGGATCTATAATAATGAGGTTGAAAAAGGAGATTGAGGAAAGAAAGAAGAATGAAGAGAACCTTAATGAATCCCTGAAAGAAAGATCTGATGAATGTTGTAGAATCAATTGTGAAAATGATCAGTTGAAGCTTGAATTGCAACAATCCATAAACAATGAAGAAGAGCTTGAAAGGCAAATTATCATTCTTAGGGATGAACTTGCTACTGCAAACGAGTACAAGGAAAAGTTCAAGATTATCTCAGCTAAACTTGATGTGATGCTGCAAACTCAGAAGAATGGAGATGACAAGCAAGGTCTTGGATATGAGAAATTAGAAAGCTTTGGATCTGGTCAAAGCAATCCTAAGCCAAAACACCAGAAAAACAAAGCTAAAAAGTCTCAATTAAGGTAACCTAATGCTCAAAAGTTCAATGGTAATTGTTTTGTTTGCAATAAATTTGGTCATAAGGCTAGTCAAATCAAAAATAGGATGAATCAAAATAGTCCATCTTTCTTTGGTCAGTGTTTCAATTGCAATAAGTATGAAAAATAAGTCTTTGAATAGAAGGAATGTTAGATGTTATGATTGTGGTAGGTTTGGTCACATTGCTAATCAATGCAAATCAAGAGGAAATCAAGTGAGTTATAGGGCTAGACAAAGAAATGTTTTGTGCTATAATTGCAACAAATCCGGTCACATTGCAAAATTTTTGTAGAAGCAAAAATGTGGACAGGAAGGGTCCCACAAACAAGAACAAAAGTGTGCAGATAGATGACAAAGTAAAATTGAAAGTGGATGAGATCAGGAATCAGATGAAGAAGACATGGGTGAAGAAGAGTGATTCTGATGCAGGAAGTGGATCTGCACCTGAATCCGGTATTGGAAATTCCTCTGGGAAATAGCTTAAGGCCTTTGGCCTAGGGGGATTTTTCAAGAAAATATTTTCCTCCCCTTCCAGAAGTTGATGTTGGAATGCGGCAGATTGTCAGTAGTTGCATTGGTGTATTGCAGATCATCTAGAAGGATTTCTAGAAGTATTGGAGATCCACATGAGAATTTATGTGAGTAGTCTATGAAAAATAAGATGGTCACATATGTAACTGGTTCCAATTTTGACAAAAGAGCTAAGACAATAAATGTTATTGTTGAGTCAGATGTGAAATTTGCTTCAATGGTTATCAGATACAAGGTTTATCACTCCAGCCAAGAGAATTCAATATCCGGTATTTTTATATTTTGCAATGGCTAGAGGCTACTAGAAGCATTCGTAAAGAGATTGACTCAATCAAGTCAAAAATTTGGCAAACACAGCATTCGTTATCTCATCGTTCCGATAAGTTTTCTATTGAATAATTGCACAAGAGATATTTAGAACTTAACAACAGAGGGAAAATATCAATCTCCCTCTTGGTCAGTTAAGGGACATGTGAAGTAATTGCATCTAATTGATGAATCATGCCCTCTCTAAGTCACAAGAATACACCTTCTCTGAGCCTAGATTCATTGACGAAGCATAACACACTCTTGTCTCTCTCCAAATTCAGGATACACTTCTCTTAGATGCCATTCAACAATGGGACAACAATGCAGGTATTTGTTCTTCCCACATTCTCAAGGAAGCTTCTGGTTAATTCCTACTTTTATCCTCAAGGAGAGCTTCTTGTGTACAGTTTGTTTTTTCTTTCTGCACCCTTTGCTAGTGATGCCAAAGGGGGAGATTGTTATAATATTGTCATTGATGTCATCAATATTTTGGTGATCCACAACATGGGTCCAACATAATCCAACATAGTTTCTATAAGCTTCGGTACTCTCTTTTGGTCTGGTCCATTCCAGTGTTTGTATTTGGATCTACATCAGATATTTTTGCAAAGGCTTTGGGATCATGTTGTATTCTAATGTCTACATCCAATATTTTTGATAGTAAAGTCTTTGATGTGACACTACTATGGGTATGATAATGAATTACCCTATATTCTGACTTAGTTTAGCATCAAGTTATTTGGTTCAGTCTCATCCAGAATCATTGGCAATATATTAGTTCTAAGTAATCATGCTTATTTCTCTAACTTTGATGATTTTGTTTTGTAACCCTTCACAGGGTGGTGGGGTGACACCACTCCTAAACAAAGTTAATTGCTCCACGTTGCCCTGCAACATCATTTGTGTTATCAAGACAACCATGTGGGGGTGCAAGGAAAACATAAGATTACACTACAAACATCACCCTACTGCCCCGCACCATATTTTACTCTCCTAAAAGAGGCTCGTAGGGTAGAGGAAGAAACCCTCACTTAAGTGAGGCAATTATGCATGTGGCCAATAAGACTTAAGGGTCATGGGGTCATAAGAAACATAGGCAATAGGGTGATTTAGACTTTATACTTTTAGGAAAATAATTTCATCTCCCCTAGGAAATGATTAACCGGTAAGAAATAAAACTCCTAACAAGTGGGACCGGTCAATGAATGAAGATTGAACCCTCTAAGTTATGACTAAGGGACTAATCAACCACATCAATCAGTAAATGACAAAATAGAACAAAGGAAGAAACATGCCTAGGGTGAAACTAAGGGATCCAAGACTTAAGCAAACATTTGAAAACCTAACCCCAAAAGGGCATAAAAGAGAAAAATTCAACAAAAATAAGTGATTTTTTGACAGTTCTAATAGGGGAGACACTCTTACAGGCTATCTAACAATTCACATGCATTTAAATTTTGAATATGCATATAGACCTAGTTGTGTAGTTGCAGCTAAAACATTTAATAGTTTTCCTTCATCTTTCATTATTTAAAGGAAGTCTATATTTTGTTGCAAATCTTCTAGCATCTAACAAACATCTATCTTTAATTATTATTATTATATTTATGCATCTCCATACCCTATTTGAAAGCTTTCATTTTGGCTCAAGGTAGTGAGGATGTTGTCAAAGGCTATATGTATATGTAATTATATTATATAATAAATAATATATATATATATATATATATATTATATAAAAGTGGTAAAGGGTGACACCCGTTTACATTGCATAATTTATTATATCGGTCCATCATAGATATTATTTAAGATTCTAAAATTAAAACGGGGATTACTCGAAATTCCCCCAAACACCATACTACACTACTATCCAAGACTCAAACTGTTGACTCACAGGTACTACAACTAAAAATTACCCCTCAAACATCTACTCGTCACCTTCGTTTTTTACCTCAACTATGACTAGGGCCCTTGACCAATTTATCCCCAAATTCTATGTCATTATGATAGCTTCCTTCGGGATGCTAATGCCCTACATGACCTCTTTTTTTTCTCTCTTTCTCATTTTTCCCCTTCTAAATTTAAAACGATATCCATGGTTCATTATATCATTGAGTTGGTTGTGGTCATACTCCATCTTGTGGGGAATACCCTATTCCCACCACTGCCATCTCTAAAAAAGTGATGCATATCCACCCTCTACCGTGTTGGCAATTGACACTCAATTGGTTGGTTTCAATATGTTATCATTGAGGACAACATGGCAACATGTTCTGACTTCATATTTTGGTTTAGTTGTGTACCGACAGACACTTCACCGGCACCGACAGGTTGAATGGATTTCTTTGGTTACCGATATTGCAGGCCGACATGGTTTATAATCAGGTTATCAGTATTGGAGGCCGACATCATTTGGGAGATCAGACATCGACAATTGTTTTGATATTCATGTATTTTTGTTATTGAGCAGACATGTTTATTCATATTGTAATTATCTTTCTAAGATGACATAAGGCATGATAATTTGTAAAGGGTATATAGGTCAGTTGATTAGATCATTTTGTAATATGTATGTATGTATGAGGACATGGTGAAGAAGATGCAAAATATATGAGAGAGATCATGTATGTGAGGATATTTATGTAAGATGGTATTCTGGTAAGGGTTTAGGGTTTCAGACTAGAACAGATAGAGCTTAACCAGAACTGTATTCAGACATAGAAGATGCTATCTTTGCAGTTCAATCATTTCTCTGGATTGTAGTCAGTGAGGCTCCTTTTGTGATTGAGTAGTGTGCTCTAGGTTGTAAGCCTTCTTGTAGGTGCAGGCCCCTATATTTTGTAATATCTCTTTATATGGCCAGTGGATTGATATTGTGGATCACAAATCTCACCCTGGTTTTTCCTCTTTGAGTTTTTCCACGTATAATTCTTTGTGTTATGGTATTCATTTGTGTGATTGGCTTATTGGTTGCTTTAATTCTTTCAATTCTATATGTATCGATATACAGGTTGGTGTATGCATGTTTTAATAAGGTTCTAATTGATCATTGTGGTAGAACACTGATTCATCCCCCCTCTCAGTGTTCTTGGATTCCAACAATTGGTATTAGAGCCTTGTGGCTTGGAGGAAGTTTAACAGCTTGAGGAAGATCCTGAATCCGAAATCCATGGATATGAGTTTGGAGAAACAACTTGAGGTAGCACTTTAATATTATGATGCTGAAAGGATGAAGAACTTGAAGTTACAAGATGAATTGAATTTTGCTCAGGAACTCGTTCTTGTCCTACAGGAGAGGCTGTCATCTGTTCAAGCTAGGAGGAAGGAACTTTTGCAGAATAAGGATAATGAAGAGAAAATGTACTTAATGAGAGATGTTTGAAGCTGAGTCGGGAGAATATGGTCATGAGGAATGAAATGAATGCAAGCTATAACTATGAGGATGTCTAAAGAGATTGAAGACCGGAAGAAAAAATGAATAAAATCTTGTATCTCTGGAAAACAAATTTGAAGATTGTGGTAGGTTGGTTCATGAAAATAATATGTTGAGAACTGATTTAGTGCAATCTCATAGTAATGAACAAGAACTTGAGAGACATGATAATTCTGAGAGATGATCTGACTATTGCAAGTGAGTATAAAGAAAAAATCAAGATTAGTTCAACACAGCTTGATGAGTTATTGAAGAGACAAAGATAGAATGGAGATTCCAATGGACTTGGATTTGAACAAGGACAAAGTTCTGGTACTGCAAATGAAGATCAAAACCATAAGGCACCGGTAAGGCAATTTAATGCTTATAAATTTAATGGTAGATGCTTTGTTTGTAATAAATTTGATCACATGGCTAGGCAATGTAGAAATAGAACAAATCAAAACCTTGATTTTGCTCCTGGTCAGTCTTCAAAATGTAATAAGTATGGTCATAAGACAAAATATTGTAGAATGAATGTTAAATGTTATGCATGTGGAAAATTTGGACATATGGACAATCAGTGCAGGTCAAGCAATTACACCGATTTTAGCAAAGAAATTAAAAAGAACAATGTTACATGTTATGCATGTAATGAGGTTAGACATATTGCTAAGTTTTGTAGAAGCACAAATCCACAACTTGGTAGTGAAGGATCAAATGTTAAAGGGAAAGAGAATGTTAATGAAATCCAGCAAGATCATACTCAGAGATGGGTTAGAAGTCAGAAGAATAATCAGTAGATGGAAATGCACCGGCTACTCAACCGACAAAGGAGGTTGCTCCTGCACCGGCAGAAAACTCATCCAATAACTAAGGAAGATGCCTTAGGGGTAGGCAAATTTCATGAAGATGTTGCATATGCCACATGAACAGGTTCTGGAAGATGTTCCAGATATTGGAGATGCTTATCCGACATGGCAATGTTTGATCGAGATCCAGTATGTTTCACCAGAAGTCATTCATATACACGATGGATTAGGGTTTCTTGGAGGTTAAAAGGATGAATTCACTTCTTTTCTGATCACTTTGCATTTAGATTGATTCAGAGGAAGTCTAAGGTGATTCAGTGTGACCGATATCATCTTGAGCGATTTCACCAGTGATCAGAAGAGTTCTTTAGGGTTTTTCACTGACAACTATCTTTTAGGTAATTATCTTTCATCATGGAAGCGAGATAATCATTTGTACCTATGTTTATTGCAAATCCTACTATTTTTGAGTTCAAGGAACGTCCTAGGCTGATTTTCAAATGATATCTGCATATTGCTACTTTGGACGATTCGGTTGGCATTTTTTCCCGTGTCCCGAAGGGAGTTTTATATGTTGAAGATGTAAGAGCTTACATTCACTATCATATTGAAGATTTTGGAATGAGTGATATTAAGAGCATGTACATGAGCGAGTTAATGGGAAATTCTGGAAAGATTAAGCCCAAGTACAAACATATTGAGGATCTAGGGTTTACCGACATTCTGGATATTCCAAAATTTGAAGATGAGATTGTTAGATGTGTTTTGACCAGAGTGCATGGAGAATTTATCTAGTTGGACAGAGCGTATAAGATTTTGAAGGAGGCCATCAGGGCCATCACCAGTTTACCACAGGTTGGACAATGCCCTGAGAAGAAGGTTTCTAATGATCAGGTGTATAAGATCACCGATGCAACATCAAACAAGCAATCAATGAGGGTTAGTGCTATCACCGACATAGATATCAGATTCGAAAGCATGGTCATCGGTTACAAGGTTTACTTACAACTAAGATAGATAAAAGGATTAAGGATATTCAGGGGGAGATTGTAGGTATGGTCAATTCTTTTAATGGTTCACATTCATTGACTACATCTATAGATGGTCAGATTTTGGTTTTGGAAGCCCAAGTTTTAGCTCTTAAGAGGGAAAAAGATAAAATCATAAGGAGAGCCAGAAGTCTTAGAGGATTGGTGAGTCCTCGGTTGGATTCATTAAGTGTACATAAGAAGGAGTGTATAGAAATAGTTGGCAAGCCCACATCGGTAGAGCTCAATGAGAAAGAGTCATATGCCCATATGCTAAATGGACTTGTATCTATTTTCAACACTTTAAAATCTGGCTGGGATACTTATCTAGAGCTTTTGGAGAAGTCCTATCTAGAAATTTTCAAATATATTAAGCTCCGATAAGGTATTTTGGGACATTCATTGTACAATCTTTCATTTTTCATCTCGATCTTTGGCTTTTTGGTATTTTTGGTTGGCATTGATGTCAAAGGGGGAGTATAGGTGAAAAATATTCAGGAGATTTGGAGGTATGGAGTATTTTGTTCAGATGGATATTCAGCTTAGGGGGAGTAGGCTCGGGATGAAACCAACAGATGGAAACCATGATCATTTTTTACATGAGTCTTTCCATCAATGCCAAAGGGGAAGATTGTTGGCACTTGACACTCAATTGGTTGGTTTCAATATGTTGTCATTTATGACAACATGGAAACATGTTTTGGCTTCATATTTTGGTTTAGTTGTGTACCAACAGACATTTCACCAGCACCGGTAGGTTGGATGGATTTCTTTGGTTACCGGTATTGTAGGTCGACATGTTTTATAATCAAGTTATCGGTATTGGAGGCCGACATCATTTGGGAGATCCGACATCGACAATTGTTTTGATATTCATGTATTTATGTTATTGAGCCGACATATTTATTCATATTGTAATTATCTTTGTAAGTCGACATGAGGCATGATAATTTGTAAAGGGTATCTAGGTTTGTTGTTTAGATAATTTTGTAATATGTATGTATGTATGAGGAAATAATGAAGGAGATGTGAAATATATAATAGAGATCATGTATGTGAGGATATTTATGTAAGAGGGTATTCCAGTAACAGTTTAGGATTTCAGACCGGAATAGACAGAGCTTAATCGGAACTGTATTTAGGCATAGAAGATGCTATCTTTGCAGTTCAATCATTTCTCCGGATTATAGTCTGGATTTGTATGTAGTCAGTGAGGCTCCTTTTGTGATTGAGCAGTGTGCTCTAGGCTGTAAGCTTTCCTGCAAGTGCAGGCCCCTATATTTTGTAATATATCTTCATATGGCTAGTGGATTGATATTGTGGGTCACAAATCCCACTGTGGTTTTTCCTCTTTGAGGTTTTCCACGTATAATTCTCCGTGTTATGGTATTCATTTGTGTGATTGCTTTAATTCTTTAAATTCTATATGTAGTGATATACCAGTTGGTGTATGCATGTTTTAATAAGGTTAAAATTGATCATTCTGATAGAACACTAATTCATCGCCCCTCTCAGTGTTCTTGGATTCCAACATATTGAGCCAAAACTAGTGCTTCCATAACTCTTTTCACCATTTCCATATCCTCCCTTGCTTCAAGAAACCACACAATTCATATCAAGGCAATGTTTTTTATTTGACTCAATATTTCCATGCTCCATTGATGTATTCATGTCCTAGAGACATTTTGATGGCTTGAAGCATCATGTCTCTACTACTGAAAAAAAAAATCTTCTAAATAGAATTCTCAATTATCCATCCTAGAACACCATTTGCCTTTGCTCAACCTTTAGACATATAGTCATCTTCATACCTTGCATTAATCTTCCCCAACACTTGAATTATTGGGTATTAAATCCATCCTCTATTTCATGCATGAGGGGGGGCCATCATCGTATCCTCTCATCACACCCTTCCCCTAGCTTTATTACCGGCATGAATTTAGGTTTAAAGCACCCACTTCCACTGTCCTCTCTTCATCGAATACTTGGCCCTGTTTGTGCCAAATATCATCTAATTCTCAAAAGATCCCAACATCATTTACTTCCATGTTGATTATCAAGTTGGCTAGGCAATTCTATAAAGATTTTACCCTTCCTATCTACACGAGAAATACAATAATCATCTAATCCTTCTAACAACATCTAATTGAAATTTTTCCTTCATTAAATAACATTTCTTGTGATAAGAGAATCTCCTTCTAAATGAACTTGCTCAGCTTTCAATATCTTACACAATCTAATCCCTAACTAGGCCACTTGAGATTCAACTTTGTTATTTGTCTCTTCTATCAACATCTTTACTTCCACCACTTAGATTTTTCTTTGTGAATTTCTCACATCTCGCTTTCAATAGCACTAGGTTTCTTTGTACAACTCCATCAAATTTAACCTTAATCCATTCTTCATCTAGATGCACCCATCTGATATTTTCCCTCAATGTTCCCATCAACTCAACCTATCCACCCCCATGAATGAGAGGAATAATATAATATAATATATAATAATACTGTATATAATTTATTATATATTATATTAATTATATAAATAATAAATATTATTATATTAAATATTATTTTATATTATATATTTATATTAGCTTCTAGTCCACTGAGAACCTTTGATAGTTCCTAATGTTCCTAGTCTATTAAGAACCTCTATTAGTTCAAAGGCCCAAAAAATCTCGTCCATTCCCAGTCTCCCCTTAATTCTCAACAATTCCTTCTCGATGCCCAAACCTCGACAATTCCTAATGATTCTAAAATATACAAGACTACTTTAAAAGTCATTTAAACATATTATCAATGAATTAGTGAAAAATAGGAACACTTTTAAAGGTTCTTGTGGTATCGGGAACGTCCTTTTCATATGAATCCCTCCCCTACAATGTGTTAAATATAATGCTTTGAAGAATTAGGATATGGAGAATGTTTGAATGGTGTGCTCCTATGGATGCTTGAATAGCAATGTATGCACAAAATGGATTCAATGAAAAATATTTTGAAACTTCTAAGCTCATGCCCTTCATAGGCACAAAAACAAACTCTAAAAGATTTACCAACCCCATTTCAACCTACGTAGGAGTATTGTTTTGATAACCAACAACCTACATAAAAGCCCAAAATTTAATTTTTTCCTTGATATCATTAGATCTTCTATTACAAAGCATAGACACTATAAACTCTTGGTTTTCATGCATTCTTTGGTTGTTGCTTTTGTCATGTTGGTAACACAAAAAATTTGTGAAAATGAAGGTCTCATTTTGGTAAACCATATGTTTAATCCTCCCTTTTCGTCCATGCAATCAAAATAATTAAAGATGAGAAGCTAAAATTGAGCTTTGTGATGGTGGGTTTGGTCATTATCATCAAAGGTAGGACACATGATCCCTTCACTTAGTTGGGAAACTAGATTCCCAATTTATATGTGAATTATTATATTACATTTAAATTAATTATTATTATTTTAAAAAACAAAACATAGTTTTTCGCCTTCCTGCCTATTACATGAAACAATATCCTAAGGCCTTCATAGATTTATTGCAACCACTCTATCTATACAACAACCTATTTCAAATATGACATTTATCTGGTCTAGATGCACTTCCAATATTTTAACACATCCACATATTTGGTTCATGTTCTACATCAACCTTGGCATGGAGTTGTTTAGTAGTCTTTAGAAATTTCTTCATTGTCTTTGAATCTTGTGCATAATTGAGAGGCTTCTATTCTTCTCACATGATAATATTTAATGCACCTATCCACATTTATCCTTCTTCCAAGAAAACAATGTTGTTCAACTTTTGGAGATCATATTTGTATTCTTCTTCAAGCATCATTTAACATTGTAGGTTCTATAATGGTGAAAATTAGGGTTTCACCAATTAAGGTAACAAAACCACTAGTTTTTCTTAAAAGGCCATTACATTGAAAGAGAGATGGACCTAATAGATCTAGGTTGAATCCCTTTGGGAAAAAGTCTTAAATTTTGAATAGGTTCACCTGGTTAGGGTTTGGCCCTCTTTCTAAGTTGAATTGTGAAAATGTTGAAATTAGGGTAAAATAGGTGATTATTGAAGATACTAGGCATAAATAGTGAGCTATAGTCAACGTGCAGAGACACCAACCTAGATCTAAGCAAAAGAAGATGTTTCAAATCTGTTCCTAGAAGTTCGGCCTAATTTTTTGAGAGTAGGTAGTATCAATTCACCATAGTCCTTTGAATTTCTTACTATCAAAAGGTGAACCTATTCATCTCTGTGAATCTTGTCAATCCTCCCGAACACAACTCTATACTTGTTTCTTGCACACAGAAAGAAGGGGAATTTTTTGGGGAATAGGGGTTTACCCAAGTCAAGCCCCAATTTAGGAAATTGACCTTGAATGAAATACTGCAAATACTGAAATAAATGCTAGATAGATATACCTCAAATCTGCAATTGTTGATGATGATGCTTTTCTCTTTGAATGTAATCACATATGTTGTATGAAATGGCATGAACACGACAAAACCCTAATCACACACACATGCTTGCATAGGAATGATGTAATTTTGCTCCACAATGGTTGAATGATGAATATGCAGCCTTGAAGATCTCTACAATTACCTGATGATAAATGCTTCATAGATGCAAGAGTGATAAGATATGTCAACTTATGATGCTTAATGTCTTTATATATAGGGTTCTAGGTAAATTATTGATTAGGACAACCTCCAACGATCATGCAAAGCCCCGAAGATCAAATCTTACTATCAAGGCAAAGGCTTGGCCCCATTTCAAATTGGGGCCTGATTTAGTGAGACCACAATGTTTAAGGGCACCATGGTCTAGATCAAGACATTCCATGCCCTGGTTCTACCTCAATTAGGACCAAAACAATGTCAAAAGGAGTGGATATCCCATGGTAGGACCCACAAAGGTTGTTCATGGCTCAAAGCTAAAGAATAGACACAAAATGGACATAGAAAGGTGGTGAGGATAGGACACACTAAAGTAGGGGCACAAACATGAGGTGTAAATCGACCTGTTGTAATTTACAACATTACATTTAGCCCCCACTTTAATAGGAGTATGAGCCTATGCAAATACAAACGATAAAGTGGATGAAGTGATGAAGGAGAGGAGTAATTAGGAGCACAATCACAAGGAGTATAAGACATCACTGGTTTTGAGGAACAAGCCACCAGTCTCATGATCTTAACTCACTCAATTGCATGCAAGGGCACACAAAACAAGATAAAAACAAAAATACAAACAAAGACTAAAGACGAAAGACAAACAAAACACAAAACCTAAAAACAAAAAATACAAGACCTTGATAATCAAATATCTCAACAGCTAATATCATTTTTGAAATGCCATTTCAAGAACACAGGCGATCACATAAAAAGAGTAAGAGTATGCATCATCCATTAACTACAAATAGAAAAGCTATGAGCTCATGAGGAGAAGAAAAGAAAGAAGCATGGATACACATTTTGGTTTTTTTTTAGGTGATCCATGAGAAAAAGAGTGAGAAAAGACATGGATACACATTTTAGTTGTGCTTTCCTAGGTGATTCATTTTGGGGAGGAGAGTAGGAATAGTCTAGTTGTGTTTTGCTAGTTCCACTCATCCCAAGGTTGTGTGTGCAACTGTCTGGTTTCAGGTGTTAAGCATCTTGTACAAGAGTTTGTTTTCTCTAGTTTTGAGCATGCAACAACCTGCATAAGACATGAAATGAAAATTCAAATATGTGTCTAGTATTGGGAAAATCTCATGTAAGAGTTTATTTTCTCTGGTTTGGAGAATGTAAAATTCCATGTAAGACAAATATATGCCTAGTTTTGAGGACATCTTGTGTAAGAGTTTGTTAGCTCTGGTTTTGAGATTGTGCACCCCGTATAAGACATATATAAATGTTGTGTCTAGTTTTGAGCATGAATCATATAGTGTAAAAGTTTGTTTTCTCTATTTTCAAGAATGAACTCCCCATTTAAGACATGCAAAAATATAGTACAATATGGTACAAAGGGGGCTATACGTATGCCTCCCCCTACTTAAGATGTCAACATAGGCATATGTTGATGTCTTAAGGAAGCTAGAAACAAGGATACCCACCTTCAACACCAAGGACATATCCTTTTAGGTGTCAATGTTCATAAATCTAAGCTAAAGAGGCAATACTCTTACAAGAAAGGATAAGATAGTTGAAAAAGAGATATCTTGCAACAAGTGTAAAGAGAATCATTGGAGGAGAAGATATATTTTCTCAAAAGACATATACCTCCAAGAGAATTTTCTTGAACAAACATAACATCTTCCACCAAAAGAAGGGAAGGAGAACAAAAATGCCTACCTTCCTCCTATTACTAGGTGAAAGGGATTATTGATGAACGATGACACACTTTTGACCCAAAGTGAGTGGTTTGTTTATAATAGATATACATTTCCAAGTGTACAAGAGGTTGTAGTTAAGGATACACACCTCTTGCATAAGAGATAATCCTTGAGAAAATAATAACTTCACAAAAGGAATAACATCAAATCATAAGAAAACACCACTCAACAAAGGAAAAGTGGATCCTTAGAAAGGATAGGAGAGATCAATGCCCCCCTAAGTGTAGGGACAATGAGAATCATCACACAACCTCTAAGGAGATATCAAACATAAGAAAATTCACTACTCCAAGCAAAGAAAGGTCCTAACAAGGAACGCACGTATACTCACATGAACGAATATTCAATGCAAGAAAAGGTCACATCAAGATATGCAAAATGAAACTCTAAAGAAGAGGTATTCTTCAAAGAGAGAAAGAGAGAATTATATGAAGAATCACATAGCCCCATAAGGAGAGATTATCCATAAGAGACATACCATTCCATGCAAGCAAGGACATCAAAGTTTGAAAAATGCAACCCCAAAAAGGAAAAAGTGAAACTTTAGATAGAGAGAAGAGATAGGATAATATTATTTCCCCCTAAGCATAGAGGAAAGAAGGGATTATGTTGTTATTCCAAGATTATTTTAATTTAAATAGCATCACCTCTCATGACAAAGAGCCCCCAATGAAGTTTAACTACTAGTGTCATAGTGTGAGGAGAAACATGGAGGGTGAGTGGAGTACTAAGGCACTACCTCTTCACCAAGGAAAAGTGCAAGATCAGTTGTAAGATGTTTTCAGATCCATTCCTAGAAATTATGTCTAATTGTTCAGGACCAAGTAGTATCAATTCGCCATGGTCCTCCAAATTTCTTGTCATCAAAAAGTGAACCTGTTCATCTCTATGAATCCTTTCGATCCTTTCGAACACAAATATGTACCTATTTCCTACATGTATAAAGAAGGGGGAAATTGTTGGGAATAGGGGTTTGCCTAAGTCAAACCTTAGTTTAGGAATTAACTTTGAATGAAATAATGCAAATACTGAAATAAATGCTAGATAGATATACATTAGATATGCAATTGTTGATGATGATGCTTTTCTCTTTGAATGCAATCACATATGTTGTATGAAATGGTATGAACATGACAAAACCCTTATCGCACACACATTTCCTCAAAGCTTTTCATGGCCTCAAAGTTGGAGAATAGACACAAAATGGACCTAAAAAGGTGATGAGAATATGACACGCTAAAATAGGGGCACAAACATGAGATGTAAATTGGCCCGATGACAATTTACGATGCTAAAAGCTCTATTATCCTATTGGGGGTCCATATTGTCTCTTTTCTATCCTCTTATTATAAAGTTTAACTCACTATTGAAAACGAAACTTGATGATTCAAATCAAATAATGTGTAAATCAATTATAGATCACTACATGATTCTTCCAAATAAATTGAAAGAGTTTTGTCTTGCTCAATTTGCATATGACTATAAAATTAGTAAAGGAAAAATATTAATGTGAAAAAATGTAGTATTATCGAATTTGTTAAATATAACAAATACATCGATTATGAAAACATTTAGAGAGGAAAACTATTACTACACGTTTTATTTTAAAATAATGAAAATATAATAACAAAAGAATTCGAAATGGTTCAATGTGCCTATGTTTAGTATCAAATAATTAAAGAAATTGAAGCTCAATGTGCGTACAATTTCAATACAATGTGGGGAGATTTAGAGTACTCATTTGAAATATTTGAGTGAACTAAAATTATTAGTGAAGATCAAATTACCAAAGAAAAGACAAGTAACAATAAAGTTGAAACATATGATCTACTTTTAGATTTACAATATTTACAACAATGACACAAGAAAACTAAATTTGATAATCGTACAAAACCAGACCTTCTTGAGAACATACAACATTATAAACTTAAGTAACAATTAAATGAAGAACAACAATGAATTATTAAAGAATTTGCAATTAAAAAATATTGATGACAAAAACCATTATATACCTTCTTAACTAGTGGTGTGAGAACAAGTTAAAAAAATATAGCAAAAGAAGTTTTCCAAATGATATTATGCATGTACAATTCAAATCCTAATTCTAACCTGCTTAAGACAAAAGGACTAGTCATGACTTATATAGAAAAAACAACATTTAATGTGGGGTAACAACAATACATTTTGCATTCCAACTGTCTTTTAGCAAATCCACCTTCACCCCACATAGCAGTAGAATAATAGATTCCTTGCAAAAGCATTATGAACAGCTACAAGAATTGCTAATAGATGAAGTATTTCTCTAATAGGTAGCCAATTTCTATATTTAATTCACAAAAGAATGCAAGAAATTAAGCATTGCCAAACAACATATATTGGACCTATCTTGACATAATTTTTTTAATGTAGACTTCTATTGATCACAATCAATACAAGATATCTATATTTTTTAATACCCTATTATCAACTAGGAAAGAGTAGTATATAGATATATGATAAAATGTTATGAATTGCAAAATACTATGCGACAACAAAATATTTTCGTTATCTCTATACTAAACAAAATACAAACCAATTCATAGTCTAATTATGATATAGAATATCTTAATAGAAATTTCTTTAGACCACCTCTATTTGATCTAACCTTCCCATATATTTTTCATAGAAATAGGCTAGTCACTTTACACAATAATAAAATGTTGTCAATTGTTTCTAGCAAACCAATATCATTAATGCAATTGATGAGATGGATGACAACTATGGTAGTATAAAAACATTTCCAACAAAAAGTCAACCCCAACAAATAATATTCAAACACTAGAAGTCTTACATTAGATATTGATGATATGTTAAATGACTTTGACTTCTTACAAGCAGACATAATGTCTACAAGAAACGCATATATCTCACATACCTTATCACGCGATAAATTGAAATGGTTTGAATGTATTTCTACGTATCATATTCATGGACTTATTACTTCAAGTGAAAAACATGTTCTAATTACAAATTCACAACAATACATCTCAAACAATATCAAAGTTCCAAAAAACAACCTTAGCTCTTCATAACTTTAACATAACAATGATTAACTTGCATTCACCCTAAATACAAGAATGTCTTTAATCATTAAAATTATTGAAAAAAAATAACCTAATATTGAATTGAAAAAAATATATATTAATCATTAAAAATTTAAATATAAAAATGGAACAAAACAACACAAACACAAACAAAGTGCAAACATTTATTGGCAATAAAGATATACACTTTTTCCTTAACCAAAAAAAAAACCCTTAATGCAAAGATCAATAAACTCCTATTTAATTCCCCCAAAATAAAATCACTTGAATCACTCTAAATCAAATTCACATAAAACAGCATTCCCATTAAAATATTGCATTATATATGGTGGCAATGGCCACCGGGTTCGTCTACTGTCAGACGCCATTCAGTTTTTTCCGGAATACTCCATACTCCTGACAAAAGGGTAAAGGACACAACAATTACCCTACACATTTGCAACCACGTGGTACGTGGTACGTGGTACGTGGTACGTGGTAAATGCACTAGTGGAGGAAAATCATCCTCACTGTTGGGAAGTTTTTTAAATGTATTGTTAAGGGTATCAAATCTTTAAGAGAAATGATCCTGTATATGTCATATGGATGAATTTTGTTAGTTTCAGTACAGGGGCTACTCTTCTCCATGTACTGAGAACTGACAACTTTTAATTTGGGCTTTTTTAAGTCATTAAGCCTGCCTCTGTTTGTCATATGGGTAATTTATTTTAATTTATTAAATAAAAATTATATAAAATAAATATTGGAAAACCACATTGTTAAAAAAAATTTACTACACTTAAATATATCTATTTTTATATTTTTAATAGAAAAATTGTTATTTTCATATATATTTTTAAATGTATTGGATTTTATTATTCACTTACTTAAAATCTTGTTGGAAAGTAACAACTAGCAATTGCACCTTGGTGTGCAATGGGTACACCGAAGAGGTGTAGATTCATGGAAGGTCAAATATGAAAGGTTTTGCGGGGGCGCGTTAAGGAGATATAGATAGAGAGGAAGATAGAGATGGATATGGAGAGGAGAGGAGTGGAGTGGGTGAGTTAGAGAGAGAGGGGTACACATAAAGATGGACATAGGTATAGGGAGGGAAAGATGTAGAGGTAGAGAGAGATGGGAAATAATGAGGTGGAGAGAGAGGGAGTGATGGAGGAAGAGACATGGAGAATGATACAGAGGAAAAACGATATAGATATATATATATAAGTATAGGAAGAGGGATATTGAGAATGGGAGCCATGTGTAGAGATAAACAAGGAGAAGGGAATATAGAAGTAGAGAGGGTGGTACAAGGAGATAGATAGGGGGGAATATATATGTATAGATATTGAGAGAGGGGGGATAGGTAGGGAATGAGGGAGAATTAAGTACAAGGGAGATAGAGGGAGAGAAATTGAGAGAAGTATGTAGAGGAGGAAGGGAGGGAGAGAGAGGGGGAGGGCGGAGATGACTAAATATATAGAGTCAGAGGGGGAAATGTAGGTATAAAGTGATATAGAGAGATAGAGAGGGATAGAGAGAAAGAGAGCTAGATAGATAGGGAGAAAGATAGAAGTATGGATCCATACAAGAATAAAACAAAACCTTAGAATTAGGAAGATAACTAGGACCCATTACCAATATTATTGATATATTAATATATATCTAGAATTATAAAATTATATATAAATATTTATCTATATTATATATTGATCATATAGTTTATTGGAAGTAGATAATCATTGAAAACTAATCTTAATTCATTTAAAATATATAAAATTCTATAAAATAATTAATATATTTTTAAAAAATTATTTAAAATTAAAAAACAGTACTTTCACATTACATAAATATATTATTGCATAGTTTGTTATTATCTGCAATTCTAGAGAATATATTAGATTAAAATAGTTAACAAATGTCCATGTTCTCTCAATTTCTCTCCTATTTGATTTCTAGAGTATTTTAGACAGGTAATAATATCTAGAAGATAATATTATTGATATATTAATATATATCTAGAATTATAAAATTATATATAAATATTTATCTATACTATATATTGATCACATAATTTATAGGAAGTAGATAATCATTGAAAATAATCTTAATTCATTTAAAATATATAAAATTTTATGAAATAATTAATATATTTTAAAATAATTTATTTAAAATTGAAAAATAGTATTTTCACATTACATAAATAGATTTTTTGTATAGTTTGCTATTATCTACAATTCTAGAGAAAAACAATGCTTTATATGAGATTAAAATAGTTAACAAATATCCACATGCACTCAATTTCTCTTTCATTTGATTTCTAGAGTATTTTAGATAGGTAATCCAAATGGATGTGGCATTTAACTATCAACTTCAAAAAATTGAATAGAAAATGTATAACTTCTAGAGGTGATAAGAACTAAACCAATCAATTTACAATGTAGATTTACTCCCATGGGAATGCATTGGAACTACACCATTGATGTGGTCTGCACATCCACTTGCAAAGAGAAGAATCAGGCAACACCATTAAACACTTGATCTGAATCAAAGAGAAGAAAGAAGATTTTGAATTGTGGAATCAATTGACATTACATTCTGGCGTCCCGAATTCAATATATAATTTTGAAGATTGTACTTGATCCACAAATTTTGTTGAGTGATGATTCTCATCTCCACAAGAACCAAATTGAAATTTCTCAATGTGAAACAATATACCTCATTGATATACTTATTTTGATACATTTAAATGAATCATATAGCATACCAAGATGAAATAAAAATACAAATAAATTTTTTAAAATAAAAATATACTCCATTCAACTCACTCAAGATCTATTAATAAATATATTTTTAAAATAATAATATAAACAATATTCATTAAAAAAACTATAGACTATGACTAAATGTTTGACTTATCTATGTTTTGGAACAATTGTTACTAAATAATTTGCCTCGCCCTATTAGCAAGATTTTTATTTTTAATAAAATTCTGGCTTACTGATTCAAGGGAAAAAAATCAAATGCATAATCAAAGTTTTTTGTAAGTTAAATTAAAGTTTAATGACCTCTCATTTAAGATTTAAGAGAAAAGTAGACTATATAGAATTATAATTTGGTGGCCTTTGATGTACGTCTATATCAAATGCTTGTTTCTCATTATAAATTTCATATCATTTTGAGTTAACCATTATAACGTGCAGTTTAAATACGGTAGTGGGTGCACAGTGCAATGGGTCCCAATCATGGGAGTCAAAAGGAGAACCGGCCTTCACGTGCAATTTATTTGATATGAACTGCGCTGTCATAATAGAGCCCGCCTTCCATTGTAAATGGGGAGTCGTGCCAAATCGAAAAGAAGCTGTGAGATGCCCGCCGAGAAGCAGAGATAAGACCGACCGACAGGTAGTATCAGAGTGTTTGACGGAGAGGAGCGAATCGATGGTCCCAAACAATTTAATGGTCTTGCACCCCTTTTCAACAGAGCACAACCATCGATTTAACAAGTTAGCTTCCACAACTTCATATAAGGAACACCTTCGGTGTAAAAATGCTTAAATCTCATAAATAAATAACATTTTTTATAGTTGTCTAATTAATCTAGAGTCATTAGTAATGTACTAAATAAATTTTAAAAATTATAGAACATAAATTAAATGAAAATTTCATTTTCTTTAAAAACTAAAGATCAAATATTAATAATATTCATATTTTAAAAACAATAATGGATTACTAATTGACTATGCAAATACACTCTTTAGTGGTCATTCACAATATGCATAAGGATAATTGGTCATCACCTCAATGGCGACCCAAAGGTGTAATCATTAGAATTAGGGATGAATCATCTTGTTTAGGAATGATGGCTTTAAAGGCTAGGAAACATGTTTGGCCATTGTGCTGTCTCCTATAACCATTATTGAAGAATATAGGCATGCTCAAACTTGTGAAGCTGGATGGAGTTGATGTCATGTACTTTCATGAATCAAAATATACAAACACATGTGCATACACATCCACATAATGCAATATACTAAAAATGCCATTAATCATTTCCCAATTGAGGTCACATTGTAACATTGTGAGTAACCTCATAAAACATCTAAACATTACATCATTATCAAACCATCATCAAATAATCACATTTTAATTGGTACAATAAAAACATTCTCCTACTATAATCCAAACATCGTTATATACATGTAAACAGTCGAAGTGCTAAAATCATTTGAAGGAAATTTTAACATCACATGCATTCTCATATATTCAAATGTCGTGATATCACCCCTTTCCATCTAAATATCCATTGAAACATAACCATATTACTTTCAGATAATTAACTAACATGGTAACATCATCATCATCATAATAATCACTAGATCTAACACTTATTTTTGTCTACAATGATTAACATTTCAACATCAAATTATACTTATTATATTTGCATCTAAGCGTAGGTTCAACATCATGATACCTTCTTAACCGTGTAAGAGTGGGAGGGGAATTACACCCCATAATTCCATACACCAATAATCCTTCTAATATCATTGTTGCTAGCACAACATTTCTAAAACACTTTGCAAGATCACCAACACTCCCCTTCGCCCTTTATTTCTTTATTCAAGAGGAGGGAGCAATAACCTCCCAACTTCTTTCTGAGATACTCAAAAGTATCATTAGAAAGGTTTTTTTTTTTTTAATATCTACAATTTGTTGCTTAGTCTCAACATATTCCAATTTCACCTCCTTGTCTACAACCTTTTCTTTTAGAAAAAAAGTACTTAATTGTAATGTGTTTTGTTCGTGAATGCATCACTGGATTCTTTGAGATATTGATAACACTTTGTATTATCACAAAGAATTGAAATAGGTTCATCAAATTTTACCTTCATCTCCTTCGAATTGTACTTCATCCATAGTACTTGAGTGCAACAGGAAACTGCTACAATGTATTATACTTTTTCAATAGACATGGACATTAAATCCTGCTTCTTACTCAACCATGATACTAGACAGTCACCAGAAAAGAATGCTTCTCTGCTTGTACTCTTCTTGTCATCAATACATCTGGTCCAATCTGCATCAATGCAAGCAGTTAAATTGAATTTCTCACTCTTGGGATACCATAATCCAAAATCCTTTGTAGCTTTCAAGTACTGAAAAATTCTCTTCACATCCTTGACATGAGTTTCCTTGGTGTCACTTGAAACCTAGCAACATTCCAATTGCTTGCATAAGATCTGTTGTTAGGCCAAGATCAAGACATTTGTGATGTCTTTCAATTTTGATAAGATCCTTATGGGGTCGAATTGAGAATTGAAGTAAGAGGTTAACCTTTGTTGTACATAATCTATTCAATTCAAGTAAATCCTTGAGGTCAATAGAACCAATTTATATGAACTCCATGAGTCATAGTCAACTATTAAGGCTTGTAATGCTAATGATATGTAAAGTCCACAAATCGATTATATACAAAATGGAATCATTGGAAATTAATGAATGTATGGAACATAATGATGTGGAAAGACACATGCATGTATGCATCTATGTGGAGAGGATGCACATACATGTACACATTCATAGAGCTGAGATGCACTTGCTTTCATAACTAGTTAATGTGAACGAATAAAATGAAATGTGAAGAGAGTAGTAAGACTCGAGTAATCCCATGTAAATGTACATAATAAAGTTGAATCCATGAATTGACTTAAGTTGTATTACATCCAAATGATCTTGAATAGCTCCTCTAAACGATTGATATAATGTAGTTTTAACATGTCATAGTAGTTAAGCCCACCTAGTCAAGTCAACTAGAAATTGAGTAATGATGTATCACATTGAGTAGGGAGGTGAATAATGACTGCATGTTAGACGTGTGTTGCAACTATATAAATCTTTGGCCAAAGTGGCGTAGCATTTTGCATGCACATGTCAGTTCACAAGATCTAGATACACTTCCTAGTTAGAAGGTCATACTAGTTAGGAGGTACCTATAATGCGTGACCAACTAGATTCATGCAGGTTCTTAACACAAGAATCAAATGGCAACGAGACCTAGTCTTGTGTCTGCACCCTCATGCAAGGTAGGGTCACTTTTGTATGGAAGGTGAGTGGGAGACCACCAAATTTATGGTTGGAAGCAAAGCACCTTGATGATGCTCTCACTCCTCGAGGAATAGTCGAGACTTGTATGAGATTCCAAGTTGGAAAACAAAACACGAGTGAACTCTGACTCTTCTCATTTACTTATTGCATATTAATATATGCTAGAAAGAAAACACACAATAGCTATTGTTTTTGTAATGTCATTCAAATGATATTTCATACATTTCATATCTTGAATTAAAATAGTTAGAAAAGTTTCAAAATTTTGATTTATGTAAAATTGACAATTCTTTTCTTTGTAAAAATATAAATTATTTTCCTTATATTTTCTAAATAAATAATATATGTCATAAAATAGATTCAATAAAAAACTTTCGAAATTTCTAAAGTCACGCACTTCATAAACACAAAGACAAAACTCTAAAATCTTTACCAACATAGCATTTTTTTGTTTTGATAACACCCTACATAAAACCCCAAAATTTAAATTTTCCCTTGATGCTGTCAGATTTGGCAGTGCAAAGAATAGACGCTCTAAAGTTTTGGTTGCCATGCATTTTTTGTGTGTCAATTTTGTCATGTTGGCAACCCTTCTTCAGTCAATGTCACTTGTTCTTCACTACTGACATCTGCAACAACCTGCTATGTATGTATTTTTTGGTACAATTTGTCATCATTCTTATTCTTTTGGGTAACACTCTTTTCTAAATATTTGAAAAATCAAAATCTCTGACAAATCAATTAATGACTATCATTCTCCAAGAAGATTATCTTCTCATCTGAAAAATCAAAATCTCTGACAAATCAATTAAAGACTATCATTCTCCAAGGAATATCTTCTCATCGGTAAATTTGATTCGCCGTCACTATAGATCTTCAATGAATGATTTTTTTACCTTCAAATTTAAGACATTCGTATGCTGGAAATAAATGTACACCTAGATTTTCACTGTTGGTAAATCCCGAAGCCTCTGCTAAGAATTCTTTCATTCCAATTATACAGAATCCCATTCATTGTTCTTATAGCTCATAGGAAACTCGACTGAGCGTCTGGCAAAAAAAATTTATACCTTATTTTTCCATTTCGCCGAAAAATCCCTGGCACTGGTGGAATAGTCAGAAGAATCCATTGCTATTGTAAAACTAAAAACATTATTCTGACCGTTCCACCAGTGCCAAGATTCTTCGTCTTAAACGACGATCAACTTCTTCCCATTCTTCAGATAGCAGTCAAGAAGTCTCCATTCAGTAAGAATCCCCCGCCCAAATAAAATAATGAAATTTCGTCGACACCAGCAAAATCCTCTTCAATGAAGCCAGAGAGGGAGTGGCTTCTGACAAATCTGCAAAGGAAAATTTAGCCTCGAGTGTGGAAAATGAAATTGCGTTTCTGAGCGGAATTGTCGGGTGCACGGAGAGAGGTAAGCCATTACCTAAATATGCTGTTATGGAATAAAATTTCCTGATTCGCCGTTTATTATAGGAAATTTATAAGGTTTTTATGCAGTAGATCTTTTGCCCCATGCCCCCAAACATTAAAGATTGAGAATGTCTCCTCAATTTCCATGGACATTTATCCGTTTAGGTAATGTGCTGATGGCTAAAATGATCGTTTCTGTGTTCCTTTTGGTCTATAAATAATTATTTTTAGAGGATTATAGTTGCATGTTGTGCGTCTCTTTAATATTCTGAATGGATAGTGTGAGGGACTTCCTGGTGTAGGGACAGGTCACTTGACTGTTTGAGGATGGGGCTAAATGTAATGACGGAGCAGCCGTTTTTTGTGCTGTAAAATATAACTAAAAAAGAGTAATATTTAGAAAATTATATATTTTTCTTTTTAGTATATGCAGTTTGTAATGCTTCTTTTTATCATGGAAGGGTAATTTTGAATAGAAAAAGAAAGAAAATCTTTGATGATAAATGGGTTTTCTGAATATCTAATCCCAATCAAAATCACACAGTCTTCTTTTTCCTCCTCATGTATGTACAAGTGGATGAATATTTAAAAGAAATTCCTATTGATCAAACATAAAATTTCCAAGCGATGAGAACTATATCACTAAGAATGAATTGGGATTTCTATCATCTAATTTTATCCACACATCAACAAGATCAAAAACATCTCTCAACCAAAAATCACACCCTCTATTTTTCTTCTTCATTTGATTGAATATTACAAGTACCATGTGCTATTGTTGTTTCATTTAACTGATTCAACAAGTACGACAAGAAAGTGTAACATGAATATCTGTACAAAAACCAACAAGGAAAGAAAAAATATACTTCAATTAGCACTGGTTTCAGGTTTTCAATGTTGTATATAAAAGTTGTTTTTCAATGGCATTTGATTTATCTTCCATTGATCACGAATATATCCTAAATGTCTGAACGTCATACATCTCACAGTTGATAGAAAAACAAATTGCTTTTTCTACCATAAGTTCACATATGTACTTGTTCTGTAGCAGAGTAAAGCAACAAGAAATAATCAAATGATGAAACGATTAGAAAAACATCAATGTAGAGCTTCTTTTCTCTCGAGGCCTTGAAATCTAAAAAAATCACTTTCAACTTTAAACCTAATCTATTTACAAATTTGGCTAAGCACCTATCCATCACATGGATATCCTTCCTATGCCTTCTTATCTTTTTAGCATTGCCTGTACCTAGTTATTGTTTCTCCTCCACATCTGAATTCTGAAGCAGGCATCTAGTCTTAACAAAAATTTTTTTGTTTTTCAATCTTTTTAGCTTTACTCTAGTCTCCTTCTGGAAGCTTCTTTCTCGAACTGGGGTTAATAGTTTTATAGATACTTCTACGGTGAAGCTGCAATTTGTTTTACAATGGCTTCTATTTCCTTTGTTGTGATTGGTTAATTTCTTGCAAATCCTATGCCTGCTGCTTTGTTATGTGACTTATTGTGCTGATTTTACAGGTGAATGTTCAAATTTATGTTGTAATTTTTAATTGGCTATGCTAATGTGTTTTTTTTGTCAAAATCATACCTTAGCCAGAAAAAAGAGTATTAAAAGGCCTTTGATTCATTAATAGAGCATGGCTGCAGATTCGGATCTAACAACTGTTGTTCATACTCGGGGAGAAATTCTTGTAAGTTTTGAAAAAAATAAAATTGAGGAAGTTTTTGCTATCTACATATAAAAAAAATTTCGATCTTTGACGATGACTACAGAATGGTAAGGATATTCATGATTATATATTTTACTAAATTGGTAATTTAGAGTGAAAGCAGAGGGTGAATTTGCCTATAATATAAAATAAACTTTCATTAGGGTTTGAATTAATTTTCTTTATATGTTCTGTAAAAGTGAGCCATAATAGAGAGTTGAATTTCCCATACAAAACAAAATATTTCAGGGTTTGAATTTTTGATTTTATATATATTTTTCTCTTCTGTTGAACTGGAAACTATGGCCAGAAAACAAAATATTCCTATTTGTGTGTTTGCTTTCTTATTTTTCCAAGGTGAAATTACTCTTTTCTATTTATTTATTTATTTATTTTGTATGAACTGACTTTGTTTATTGAAATTACTCTTTTCTCTTTTCAATTTTTGATGAAATTTAGATAAACTAGTTGCATCCCCCCATATTTCCCGAGAAATAGCATGCATATGCAAACAACGAGCTTTCAAATCCACAACAGAATCAAGTAAATCAATGCATGGAATAGGAGCCCATACCTATGAAGACCCACCTCCTAAGTCAGAGTTGGTTTGAATTTCACTTACCTTATCATCTTTTCCTGATGTCGAAGATTCCCTTACCTTATCCCCCCTTTGATGTGACGAAGATAACTCAAGTGGGTTACTGTTAGACTGTTTGTCCATCATCTTTTCACCAGCGTTCAGCCGAGAAACCCTAGATGCCTCATTTACAGATGAAAACTTCACAAATTTTGCATAGGATCCAAAAATCGTTGATGCCCTTCACCAGATCTGTCCATACTCCACCAATTTCCATTGCTTGGACCTCTGAAAAAACCCCGAAAATACTTGGAGACCGGTCTGAAATTTCTTAAGTCTGCCCTCAACCAATTCTGCGCCACCATATCTACCCATTTGCCCTTCGTGAAGACCAGTTGTGGGACATGCGGCGGATCATCCCAGCCCACGTCAGCCCATTCGCCAATAACCCTAGTTTTGCCCATACTGAGCAAGAAATTGTAGTCTTATCTCTTTTTTGGTTGGTGGTCTGCAAACAACAACAATTATATTCTTGCCTAGGCGTGGAGTTGGTTATCCTGCTACCATTGTTATAGATAATCTGCTATATCTGTTATTGAAGAGTGTGTTGGAATCTGTATTGCTGATGAATCTTTCCTACAGCACAATCAAGGTTCATTGCATATTCCTCTGAGTCGTTGGCTGCTAAACGGCGTGAACCTCTTCAAGATTGCAGGAAACCCAGCTTGTAACCCTGGAACTAGTCTTTCAAGCTCTAGAGAATGTCAAACCGTTGTGCCAGAGGAAAGCTATGAAACAAACATGGCACAATGTGGGGACGAAAAATGTCATGGAAACCTGAAGCTCAATCCAAGGACGTGCAAGTGCCAACAACCTTATACGGGTCTATTGAAATTTAGGGCTCCCTCATTTTCAGATCTGCGAACAAGAGGCGATTCGCACAAAGCGTAGTCTTCTCCATTGGCAAGAGTCTCAGCTTTAGCTCTGCTATATTTATTGTCCGCAATGTCTTCGCTACTTGATCTATCGCCCGCCCAAGATACCAAAAAAAATTATTGTTAGCTTGTTAATATTGAGAAAATTAAATTTAAATGAGAGAGAAGCATTTTAATTTTAATTAGAAAAGCAAGTTAGATTTTTGAATAGTTGAAAAGAATGATTTTTCATTTTTATTTAAAAGATGTTTAAAATTCAAAATTGGGAATTAGGTCAAAATTCATTCCATTTAGCCTAGGTTGGAAAATATTTTTGGGGTTGTTGGATTTTTGGAAGAAAAATATTTTGGATGGAGAAATTGGGGATTTTGGAGGAAATGGAGATTTTCTTGAATGGCAGTTTGGGCTCGTCTTCAAAATCTTGCCAGGAATGCGAAATGAGGTAGGATTCGATTTCATCTCTTGTTTTCCTGTGATATTGGTTTTGTATTTTTTTTTTTAAAAAGGGAATGGTTTTTCTTGAAGATTTTGTACTTTAAACCTCCAAGAATGTTGTAAAAATTTAGGTTTCAATTTTGAAAATGTTGGTTGCTCTGGGGTCAAGATTGTCTAAATGGTTTTGTGTTTGAGCAAATTTGGCATATCTAAAGGCCATGGAGTATTTGGAAAATCATGAACTTGCTGGGAAAATTTCCCATAATGTGGTTTTGAACAAGCTGGAAAATATATGGGACTATGATAAAAAGGAAATGGGGGTTTACGTTTCTTAAAATTTCGTTTATTCCTATTTAAATAAAATTGAAAATCGAAACTATGAAAAAAAAAGAAGGAAAAGAATAAATAAATAAATAAATAAAAAAAGGGAACGAAATTATTTTGGGGTTTTGGGGGGGGGGGGAGTCGAAGCTCAACCCACGCCCCTCCCATTTCCGCCACCCGCAAAACTGTGGAGGTAGCCTCTGCGCCCTCCACAACGGCCGCAGAGCCCCTACGTCCACCCTGTGGAAGCGAAGGGACTGCGTCCACGTGAGTGGCTGCAGTTACCCCGCTCCACAGTGTGGAGTCCGAAGGGTCTGCGACCCCACGGCAGCCGTAGAGACCCCAACTTCACTGTGTGGAGGCCGAGGGTCTGCGTCCACCATGGTGGCCACAGGCTCGGCGGCTAGGGCACGGCTGCAGCCTCACGGCTAGGGCACGGCTGCCCTCCTAGTATTTTTTTAATATTTTTTTTTAGTTTAAAAAAAAAGAGGTGTATATTAAATTTTAGGTTTTCTTGTTTTTTTTATAGAGTTTTTAATTAATAGTTAAATATTATTAATATACATATGTTAATGATAAAGATTAACATTTATATATTAATTAATATTTATTTGTGTAACATAAAATTATTATTAATAAATATTGTATTAATGAGATTAATATACATATATTAAATAATACTTAATTTGAAATTGTGCATTATTAGATTTAAAATTGTTATATTTTATTTCCTGGAGATAATATTTTTATTGGTAAATTGCTTGGAATAAAATATATCTTGTTAATTTCTACATAATATGTTATTCAAGGATATAGTATTAATGGATTTGAATATGCTAGGAGACCTAGGAATTTTAGAAAAAAAAAAGAAGAAATATTTATCATTAGATATCTTGTAGACTTAAATGATATGCTATTAGATTTATTGGAAATTGAACGATGTGTCGATTTGAGAATTGGTAAGATATTGTTGTTATCATTGGTGAAATAAATGGTTTAAATATACCTTCCCTCTGTAATGAGAATTAGACAAATGGTAATATTGCAACTGTGGCATTGTATTCCCCTTTGTAATTGTGATTTTCTGTTAATGTATTTGGAAAACTTAGATCGTTTAGAAAACTTGATCAACTTTTACTGTTTAAACCAGTAGGAAAGAAGAATGTCTGTTTCCGGTTATTGCCTATGCAAGTTAAATTTTTGTATTTGCTTTGGTTTAAAGTAATGACAAGCCTTGATATGCTTGTTTGGACCCTGTCGTCTGGTTGGTTTATGGTTGGCCATAGTGGGTCGAGTCCCTAGTTAGGGTATTGTCATACAAGAGACCTTTGTATTGGCTTTTAATACGTTCAGTTGGATCTGTTTCTATGTAGGGATCATTTATGTATTTATTGACCAAAGTGGTCGTTTGTATATTGGTTGTGTTCACCTAAAGGGCAGAAATGTAAATGACATGAACCTTATGTAATCTTAACTTAATTAATTGCCAGAGGGGTCTTGCAGTTGAGCAGACCCGGAGATGTAGCCCTCTAGGGGTGAACTCTGAGATCATTTCTATGTTATGTGATGCTTTTGTCTCTCATGTTTCATAGTTAGTGTTGGCATGTATGGATGCATTATGTTAAGTGTGTAATGGGGATTAGATGAAGATAATTTTTGGAATGCATGTATATAGTCATCTTGTTAAACGCAGTAATTAGGGTCATAAAAGATCATAGATATGATCATGGGAAGTATTTTGTTAATGTTAATGAAAATAAGTAAGCATGGAAAGAACTTACTAGGTTATGATGAAAATAAAGCATGTAATGAAATTAGATGCATGGTATATGGTTAAGGAAAAATTTGAACGAAATGAATGGATAACAATTATTGGATGAACTTGTCATATTACCTAAATTGTAATTCTAATGGATGAACTTCATTTAGTTACTTACATTTTAATCTCAATAAATGAACATCATCATAATAGCTATATTTTAACTAAATTGGATGAATTCATTTAGTTATTTACGTTTTATTCTAAATAAATGAACTTCATCAAATTAGCTTCATTCTAACTATAATTGGATGAACTCAATTGGATTATCCACATTATAACCTTAATAAATGAACTTCATCCTAATACCTACACTTTAACTATAATGGATGAACTCATTGGTTATTTACATTTCAATCTAAATAAATGAACTTCATCTTATTAACTATATTTTAACTATAATGGATGAACCCATTTGGTTATGTACATTTTAGCCTTAATAAACGAACTTCATTTTATTAGCTATATTGTAACTAAAATGGATGGACTCGTCAAGTTAACCATATTTTAACCTTAAGGGATGAATTTGCATGTGATCTATGTTTTAACTTCTATGGGTAAAATTCCTCATGTTAGCCTCATCTTCAACCATAATAGATGAACGCTTCCTAATTTCTATAATGATTATTCACTGAACAAAGTATATCCATGTTTCAAGTAATAACATGTAATTAAGATATCCTGTTTAATTGGATCAGATGTCACGAGTTGAGTTAGGTGTTAGGTTACGTAATCATGTTGGGAAACTCCTTAGGTTCATTTAGTCTTCGGCTGCGTTATCTATGCATTAGAGAACTCCAATGCATCTTAATGTTGTGTATTAAAGTTTCTAAAAAAAAAATATTTACACTCCATTGGAGTGTTTTAGCTTTATCCCTTTGAGGTTTCCTGGTGGGGCATTACATGTGGGTCCACATGAGGCTTGGATGGGTCGGGGGTTCAGATTAGGTTGCCAAGGTAACCCAGTGTATGGGGCTGGAACCTATGAAGACATGCCATGGTAACCATACCAAGTTGTGTGATGACACTTGTCCCTATGTTCGCTAGTGTGTTGTTGTGTTGTCTTGATAGGAGAACCTTTGGTGGAGTCGTCCTGTTGCTTATGCCCTTGTGAGAACCTGATTTCATGTCAAACCTTGGGTTGCGATGACTCGGTTTTGTGGATGCTCTAGTGGACCTTTGTATTTGCTTCGATCATGTTCAGTTGAATCCTTTCCTATTCAGGGATCAATTATGTATTTATTGACCGATGTTGTCAATTGTACATTGGTTATGTTTCGCCTTCATGGCAGGATTGTAAATAATGAGAACCTCATGTATTCTTAACTTTATTAATTATCAAAGGGGTCTTGCAGTTGAGCAGACCTGGAGATGTAGCCCTTTAGGGGTGAACTCCGAGATCATCTTGGTGTTATGTGATGATTTTGTTCTTATGCTTCATGTTTAGTGTTAGCATGTACGGATGACATTTTGATAGAATGTAAAGTGGAGTAGAAGAAATTAATCTTAAATGCATGTATGCAGTCATCTTTTAATTGTTGAAATGGGATCATGGAAGATTGAAGATTAGAGCAATAAAATGCATTTAGTTATTGTTAAGGAAATTAAGTATGCATGGAAAGATCTCATTAGTTTATGATGAAATTCAAGTGTGTTAATAAATTAGATGTATCACTTAAATTTTAATGAAAAGTATGAACGAAAGGTATGAATAAATCTTAATGGATGAACCTTATCTTGTGATTTATATTTTCATCTTCTGAAAGAAATTATCCTTGTTTAAGAAATATCTCGTTATAAGATAATTAGCTTATTGGATTAATTAGTGTGAGTTAAGTGAAATGTGGAATTAAGTAATCACGTTGGGAAACCCTTTTAGGAGTTAGTTGATGTCTTTCGCTATGTAATCTATACTTTGATATCTCGATGTATCTTAATGTTGTATTTAACTTTTAAAAAAAAAAATATTGCACTCTATTCTCGTGTTTAGCTTAATCCCTTCGGGGTTTCCTGGCGGGGCATTACATTCGGTATCAGAGCCCATGTTGCAAACATTGGGATCTCTGGTGTCATGTGTGCCCTTAGTTGGTGTGAGGTGTATTGACCTTATGTGCATGCTTGTCCTCCTCTTTGTATGTGAGTGATTGAGCAGACCTTAACTTGTGTGTAACGCGTGTGTTCACACCTTGTTTTCACCTTCTTGAAGTTGGTGCTTTGGAGTGATTATATGTTCTTTGTTGCTTATTGATATCTTGGTCTACGATTACTCATATTCTGAAGAAGAATTGTATGTACCTTTCTTATTGAGTGTTGTACTCTTTGGACTAATCCATTTGGGCTGGTCTGTGCTTGTCTTGAATCTAAAAGTGTGAATTGTGCTTGTTTAAGATTATGATCTAGCTTAGTGTTGTCCACTTGAAGGACTAGTATGGCAAATATTGAATGCTTATTTTGTAGCAAATTGAATGATTATGACCATTCCTCTCTCTCTCTAGAAATTAAAATGTTTGGGATATGTGTAATTATCTCTTATATGAGGTTTCTTTTTGCAAGAGAAAGGTGTGACTTCTTGAACCCTTGTGTGAGCCTTATGACGCTTATGTCGTTTTAGATAATAAAAAGGGGCTATGGGTTTGAAAGTTCATTTTGGTTATTGGGAGAAAACTGTATGTTTACATTAAGAATTCTCCATGTGTTTTGTAGGAGTAACATAATTAAGTTCTGTCTTAAGTAATGTGCACTAATATGTGAATAGTTGTTATGTGAAACTACTTAGTTTGTAAAAAGAAGTATTAAAGGGAACATGTTATAGTAGCTTCGAGAGTGTATTAATGTGTTCCACCAAAGACTATTTTATGTGTTTCATTAAACCAGTTTGATTGAGGATTTTTTTAGCAATGCTCCATTGAACTTGCTTTTGGGTATATGTAATTGCCTTATTATGTTTAGAAAGTGCGAATGAAAAGCTTGTTTGATGTGCATGCATTAATATGTATTGTTTTGGTGATAGTTCCTCGCTTACCTTTTGATCGTAATTTGATTTTCAATGATAGGTTGCAAATTATGATATGTGTCTGTATTGTATTAAAGTAGTGGGTGTTCTCAAGAGGTCTAATAGTATCGAAAAGACTGCCTATTTTGATCTCTATTGTTTGGAAAACTAAAACATTCTGTTGCAACCATAATAATTGGAAACATCATGTTAGGCTGTTCGGCATCCTTCTAAAATGGTAGCGACATGAAAACTGTGCAATTGAAATGATAGGCTTATAGTGAGAAATTTTAGCATGTAGTGTGATTTTGTTGATCTTGTGTCCATGTAGGAAATAGTTTGGTTATCAAACTTTCTTTCCCTTCTCTTTGCCTAAATCATAAGATTTTTAGAAATGCTACTAAGAATGCATTTATTTAAAAAGAAAAATTGCATAATTAGTAATGTGAATTCGAATGCTTAGTGAAATTCGAGAAAGATATAGGAATGATGTTATTTTCTTATGTAATTGTGAATTGTTAATAATTTCAGTACTTGTATCTAGAGTAAACTTGATTCAGTAATTTATGTGGAAAGCATAATTTAAATCTCCCTTGAGTAGATGATAGCGTACTAGAAAGTACTCCCCGTAGATGTGACTAAACCAGTACTGGTATATTCGTGTGTATTGTAAGAAACCAGTGCTTATTATATGTGCCATGGGTTGGTGAAGTAATCAACCATGGAGGATGTGTTGCTTATGAGTATGGGAAACCATACTATTTATGTGATGCTTATTTGTTTCCCTACTGAGTACCAAACCTCGAGTTGTGGGTAATTCAGTATGTTAAGGGGTAGTATTCGAAGTCACCATTCCTTGAATAGTATGGATCGACGTACGAGTAATATTGGCGCGAAGTGACTTTAGCTTCTCTATTTCGAGGAATGATATAGTTATACAATAAAATTGTATCAAAGGTGTAATCAATACTTTCCCTTTTGATGAATCTATTTATAGGTTTATGTGTGACAGCCTATTCCTCTCCTTTATTTGAGCATATTGATGGTGATTCTTGAGCATAGTGATGGTGTATTTTGGAGGATCCTTTGCCTTGTCTTCATGAAAGGTAGGTTTATCCACATGGGCTATCAGTTAGTAGGTGTTGGTGGACATGTGGGTGGACCTTAGTCATGTATACCTCTGGTTTACGGTGAGTATCCTTATAGATATGTCGCTATGCGGGATGTGACCTGCGCATGCTTGTTTCTGCGAGGTACACTACCATGCAGGATACGTCCATTGTGTGTCTTCTTCGCTTGGGGTATTGCCATTCTGCCTGACGACGTGATGCGGGGTGATGTCGAGGTGCACACCGCCATGCCATGTGGGTAGTGTGACTATGTCGCACCACATGATGAGCTACTGTGATGGCTAGATGATTGTTCCTTCCTTCCTCATTGGTGGCTAGATGCTAGTCACATAGTGATGTTATGTGCAGTTGTGATATTCTTTATATTTCTTTGGGGACCAGCAATTTATTTTACTTTGACTTTGAAGGTTTAGCCATGATCTTGTGATATTTTGCATTCTTTATTTGGTGTTGCAAATTTCGGATTATTTTCTTTCCTTACTGTTGGAATTGATGATTTATTGTCTTTATTCATCTGTACTTTGGTGGCTAAACTAATTTATCCTTATTGTTTTTGTATGCTGGTCTTGTGTTGAACTGTGAAATTCCTCTCCAAGGACGTATGAGACGGTCTTGGTAAAGTGTGTACGAGGAAGTAGACATAAGGAACCTTGAGGATGGGGGTATGTGAGGCTATGATGCATCTAGGATCCACTACCTACCTATGTGTGGTGACTATCTCTTGGAGGCTAACCACCTTACTCAACAAGGGATATTCACAAGGGTCTTGTATGGAAGGTAGCACCGCAATGGTGTGCCCTAGCACCATGAAGCCTTTGAGTGAGATATTGGATATTTATGATCATATTGTTGTTCTGAGATCAGGCATAGAGATGTTGATTGTGCATGTTATCTTTGACCAAGCATTAGACATGCTCACATGTGGCCTTTTGAGTTGTGCATTTCAGTTATGCGGATGGTTATTATGTGTATCATGGAGTAAATTGTATTAACTTGTCACTATGTTATGGGACATAGTCTTTGGAAAGGTTTTCTTATGCCTGGCAAGTGTAAACAATTGAGTTATTTATGTTGCTCTTATTCATGAAAGTTAACTTGGTTGTAGAAATTAAAATTTTGAAGCTAGTTCTATGCGATAAAGTTTTATGAAAAATATGTATTGGTAAAAGAAATTGATCACGATGGCATGTTTTCTTGTCATATTTGGTAGATGAGTATGGTAATTGTTGTTTACCTCTTTGTAATACATTAACTTGGTGTAATGAAAGGGAGAAAATTCTTGTTTCTCTGCTATGATTGTGGACAATTCCTAGAATATTATAAGAAATGTATGTATTTAGATGTATCTTGCCAATGGATAATGGAATTCATAGAGGAATTAGCAATAACATTTCATTTATTTATGGAAATATTCCCATGTGCAATTTAATATTTGTTGAATGAGTTTCAGGGCTGATGTGTGCAACATGTTCTCCATCTAGCCTTACGACTTCCAGGAGTAAGTCAGAACCTGGGGGGAGAATGTAGTACCCCTACCCTAATCAATTCCTAATCTCAGTTTGACCTTGGTTAGTTTATCATAATATAGTGATTATAGTCAGATGTTTTGATTTAGTGCATATCTGTTAATGTGGTTTTCGCACCAGTTTGTATGCATGTTAATTAATTCTCCTATTTCATGTTATTATCTCGGGCTAATGCTTTCATTAAGTTTATATATGTATGCATGTATGACTCTTGGTTGCAGGAGATTCCAGGTACAGTGTCGCGTGGGTGCGAGGTTCGTCTTCACCTAGATTCGCAGGTTTGAGTGTACCTCTTTGGTTCTTAGAACTTGGATTAGGTGGTCGTAAGACCCTCGTTTGACCAAAGTCGTGCTCAAGTGAGCATTATCAATCGTCGTCGGTATTCCCTTTGGTTGGGGTTGTGGGTCGTCTGTTCGTTTGACTTTCTTGGGTTGTGTGTTTTGTGTGTGTAGTTAAATCGAGTAATTAATCCTTAATATTTAATTGTTTTAATGTGTGTTTACCCATTAGTATATTTGGGGACTAAATTAAATAGGCTCCCTTTTTATGTGATTAATCGTTAATTGGATTGCTCAATTCAGGTTGGTAGCAAGTTCAATTAAATGGTTGTTTTTAATGTCAAATTATTATGTTTATGATGTTGGAAAAGAAAGATTTAAATTTAATTAAAATAGAATTAATTTTATCTTGTTGGCATTTTGGAAATAGAAAGGTTAAATTCAGTTATTTGAAAAAATCAATTTTAAATTGAAAAACAAGTTTAATTATTGATATAGTTTTAAAACATGATTTTGAGGAATTATTTTAAATTAAATATTTTAATTCCATAAAAATAAAATTTTGGTCAAACCTTTAACCTAGATTTTTGGAAAAATATAGGAGATTGATTTTTCTTTTTGGAAAATATTTTGGATGGAAAATTTAAGGATTTTGGAAGGAGAAGAATTTCTTGAGCTGCAGGTTGGGGCTCTCCATCAGATCCTTTCCAGGAATGCTTATTGAGGTAGGAATTTGTTTATCAATTTGGTTATTTGTTTAAAAAAAAAAAGGGCTTGAATGTTCTTCATGCAATTTTGGTTTCAAATTCTCCATTGATTGCCTCAAGATTAAGAATTATAGTGGAAATTAGTTAAGATTGGCTGATTGCTTGTATCTTGTTTCAGAAATGAGATTTCTTTTTGCCCAAAATTGTATATTTTGGAAGGATATTCAACAAATTTCTCTAATTTTGAAAACCTCTATCATTCTGAAATTTTTTATTTTAAGTCTCTATATGAGACTATTTAAAACAAAAAATGGGGGTTGTTGTTTTTAGAAAAGAAAAATATAAAACAAAAATATATTTCATAGCAAAATTGATTTTTATTTCAAAATTGAAGTTTAAATTGTTTGAAACAAAAATAAAATAAAATGTAATTAATTGGGGTTGGAGGGATGGGGAGCAGAGACTCAACCCGCCGCCTCCCCCCCTGCACATGTCTGCGACTAGCTACGGCCGCAACTAGTTGCGACTCCCGCGGTGGCCGCAGGGTCCCCTGCGCTGGCCACATGGGCGCCGCGGGACCTGCATCCACCACGATGGCGCCGCCCGCGGCTAGGGCACGATCGCCCAACCCCCGTTAAAGGGAGGTGGGCCCAGCTAACCTTTCGCCACCCCCCATTATACTGTTGTTTTTAAAAATTGTTTTTATATTTATTTTTTTTATTATCAAAAAAAAAAAAAAAAATTATTTAATATTATTAAATGTAAATTTTAATTTAGTTTTTAATTAAGTTTTAATATGGCATTTAATTAATAAATTATGATTATTTGTAATTAATTAATTGTATAAGTGGAAATATACTATAATTAATTTTCAAATTGTATTTTATTATTAATGCATATTTTACTAATTAGATACTTAATTTGTTATTTTGTTATTATTAATTGTATATATTTTTTTTAATTGTGGATTAAAAAATTTATATAGTAATTAATATTTAAGTTTGGTAATTTTCTATATATGCACAAGGAAATAATTGTTAAGTAGGAATGGACTATCTTTATTTGGATTCCTTATATGTTTATGTTTCCTTGATCCGTATAGTGTAACTGGGCTTGGAAAAGATGAAATTGGAGAGATTGTTTTTGAGCCAGTATGAGAACAATGTTTTATTTGAAGAATAAATATCTTATTTAGTTGGTTAATGATTATTTAATTATATTCATGTGAACTTGGTTTAAGAACTCATAACGACACATTTATGTATGCCGATGCTAATGAACCTTAGGGAGTTAGAAAACCAAGAATCAAATTGTACCTAGATGAGGTAGATAACTGTAATCTAACTTAGATCATTTAGAAAACTTGATCAACATTTAATGTTTAAATCAATAAGGGAAAAGATTGTATTTACCAATTGTTGCCTATGCAAGTTTAATTTATCTATTCGCTTTTGCTTAAGTAATGGCAAGTCGTGCTTTGTTTTATAGGACCCTATCGTATGGAGTGATTTGGGGTACCTGTTTCAGCCCTCAGTCTCGAGTTTGACTGTTTCTTTGTGGTGGTGTCGTAATTGGTCATTTCCTTTATGCGGGTGTTGAATGATAATTTGTGATTGACCATAGTTGGTCAGGTCTCTAGTTAGAGTACCGTCAGTCAGTGTACCTCATATGAAGGCGTGTTTGACCAAATGGTTGTTCCTTCCATTTTGAACTCTGTTTGTTTGACCATGTGTTTTCCTTGGTTTATCGAGTTCGTTTGAGTATAGTCTAGTGTCATATGGGAAAGTGGCTTTCGACTGGGGGCCGCACCCAGAGTGGCTACTGGGTAACCCATCAAAAGTGAGTCTAATAAGTGATAACCTTATAGTATATTAGAGTGTTGTTAATGAATCTCTAAGTAAGATAATTGTGCCTCATACATAGGATGAGTGCTAACACAGACTTGGCATGCTGTGAGAAGGCCTGAAATGGAAAACCATCATCCTTGTCTTCACGAAAGGATGTGGGGGTCCACATGAGGCTTGGATGGGCTGGGGGTTTGGATTAGGTTGCCAGGGTAACCCAGTGTATGGGGTTGAAACCTATGAAGACTTGCCATGGTAACCATACCAAGTTGTGTGATGACACTTGTCCCTATGTTCGCTAGTGTGTTGTCGTGTTGTCTTGATAGGAGCACCTTTGGTGGAGTCGTCTTGTTGCTTATGCCCTTGTGAGAACCTGATTTCATGCCAGACCTTGGGTTGCGATGACTTAGTTTTGTGGATGCTCTAGTGGACCTTTGTATTTGCTTCGATCATGTTCAGTTGGATCCTTTCCTATGCAGGGATCAATTATGTATTTATTGACCAATGTGGTCGTTTGTATATTTTTTATGTTTCGCCTTGATGGTAGGATTGTAAATAATGAGAACCTCATGTATTCTTAGCTTTATTAATTATCAGAGGGGTCTTGCAGTTGAGCAAACCCGAAGATGTAGCCCTTTAGGGATGAACTCCGAGATCATCTTGGTGTTATGTGATGATTTTGTTCTTATGTTTCATGTTTAGTTTTAACATGTATGGATGAAATTTTGATAGAATGTAAAGTGGATTAGAAGAAATTAATCTTAAATGCATATATGCAGTCATCTTTTAATTGTTGAAATGGGATCATAGAAGATTGTAGATTAGAGCAATAGAATGCATTCAGTTATTGTTAAGGAAATTAAGTATGCATGGAAAGATCTCATTAGTTTATGATGAAATTAAAGTGTGTTAATAAATTAGGTGTATGACTTAAATTTTAATGAAAAGCATGAACGAAAGGTATGAATAAATCTTAATGGATGAACCTTATCTTGTGATTTATATTTTCATCTTCTGAAAGAAATTATCCTTGTTTAAGAAATATCTCGTTATAAGATATTCAGCTTATTGGATTAATTAGTGTGAGTTAAGTGAAATGTGGAATTAAGTAATCACGTTGGAAAACCCTTTTAGGAGTTAGTTGATGTCTTCCGCTATGTAATCTGTACTTTGATATCTCGATGTATCTTAATGATGTCTTTAACTTTTAAAAATAAAATTATTGCACTCTATTCTCGTGTTTAACTTAATCCCTTCGGGGTTTCCTGGCGGGGCATTACATGTAACGCATGTGTTCATACCTTGTTTTCACCTTCTTGATGTGGGTGCTTTGGAATGATTATATGTGCTATGTATGCTTATTGAGGTCTTGGTCTACAATTTCTTTTATTCTAAAAGAGAGTCGTATGTACCTTCCTTTTGATTCGTTGTACTCTTTTGACTAGACCATTTGTGTTGGTTAGCGATGTCTTGAATCTAAAAGTACGAAATGTGCTTGTTTAAGGTTGTGATCTAGCTTAGTTTTGTTCGCTTGAAGGACTAGTGTGGTAGATATTGAATGCTTATTATGTAGTAAATTGAATGATTATGACCCTTCATCCTCTCTCTCTCTCTAGAAATTTAAAATGTTTTTGATATGTGTAATTGTCTTTTATTTGAGTCTTCTTTTGCGAGAGAAGGTTGTGACTTATTGAGCCCTTGTGTGAGCTTATAACACTTATGTGTTTTTAGATTATAAAAGGGCTTTGGTTTGAAAGTTAATATTGGTTATTAAAAAAAATTGTATGTTTACATTAAAGAATTCTTTATGTGTCTCGTAGGAGTAACATAATTAAATTCCATCTTAACTAATGTGCATTAATATGTGAATAGTTGATTTTGTGAAACTGCTTTAGTTGTAAAAGAAAGTATCAAAAGGGAACATGTTATAGTATCTTTGAGAGTGTCTTAATGTGTTCCACAAAAGATTGTTTTATGTGCTCCTTTAAACCAGATTGATTGAGGACCTATTTTTGCAATACTCCATTGAACTTGGTTTTGGATATATGTAGTTTCCTTATTATGTTCAGAAAATACGAATGAAAAGCTTGTTTGATGTGTATGCATAAATGTGTATTATTTAGTTGATAGCTCCTCGCTTATCTTCTTACCGTACCTTGAATTTTCAATGATAGGTTGCAGATTTTTTATATGCTTTGTTTTGAACTAAGAATAGTGAGTGTTCTCAAGAGGTCTTGCATTATCGATAAGATTACCTATTTTGATATCTGTTGTTCGGAAAACTAGAACATTCTATTTCAACCATAATAATTGGAAAAGCCATGTTAGTTTGTTTTGGCATCCTCCTAAAAAGATAGTGAAATGAAAACCATGCAACTAAAATGATAGACTTATATCTGAGCATATAGTGTGACCTTGTGGATCGTATGTATTCATAGGAAATAGTTTAATTTTCAAACTCTCTTTCCCCTTCTCCTTGCCTAAGATCATAAGATTTTTAGAAATGCTACTAAGAATGTAGTGATTTAAGAAGAATTTTTATAACACATATGAAATTGTATGTTTTCTTTTGGCTTCTAATTTAAAGAGGAAAGTTTTTCGCTTTGGAAAAGAAAATTGCATAGTTAGTAGTGTGAATGCAAATGCTTAGTGGAATTTGAGAAAGATATCGGAATGACGTTATTTCCTTGTGTAAGTTTGAATTGTTAAGAATTTCAGTACGTGTATTTAGACTAAACTTTATTTAGTGATTCATGTGGAAAGCATAGGTAAAACCCATCTTGAGTAGATGATAGCGTATTGAAAATTACCCCCGTAAATGTGACTAAACTAGTAATGGTTCTATACCTTGTGTGTTGTAAGAAACCCGTGCTTTCTATGTGTTCCCATGGGATGGTGAAGTAATCAATCATGGAGGATATGTTTGCTTATGAGTATGGGAAACCATACTGTTTATGTGATGTTACTTATTTGTTTCCTTACTCAGTGCCAACCCACGGGTTGTTGATAAGTCAGTATGTGAAGGGTTAGTATTAGAAGCCACCATTCCTTGAATAGTATGGAATGGCGTACGAGTAATGTCGACGCGAAGCGACTTTAGCTTCCCTATTTCGAGGAAAAATAGTTATATAATGAAACTGTATTATAGGTGTACTCAATACTTTCCCTTGTGATGAACCGATTTATGAGGTTCATGTGTGCCAGCCTATTCCTATCCTTTATTTGAGCATAATTGATGACAGTTCTTGAGCATAATGATGGATTTTATTGGAGCATCTTTTGCCTTGTCTTCATGAGAGGCATGTTATTTTTCACATGAGCTGCCAATCGACTAGTGTTGGTAGACTTGTGGGTAGACCTTAGCCATGTATACCTCTGGCTTACGGTGGGTATTCTAAGAGGAACGTTGCTATGCAGGGTGTGACCTGCGCATGCCCTTTTCTGCGAGGTACACTGTCATGCGGGATACGTCCATTGCGTGCCTTTTCCACTTGGAGTATTGCCATGCCATGCTGAGACACGATGCGGGATGTAGTAGACATTGCCATGCAGCCTACCGACAGGTTTAGGGTAGAGCCATGCCACATGATGACGTGATGTGGGGTGATGTCAAGGTGCACATTGTCATTCCATGCGGATGTGTGACTAGGCCACACCACATGATGAGATACTGCGATAGCTAGACGATTGTTGTTTTCGTATGTTGGTCTGGTGTTGGAATGTGAATTCCTCTCCAAGAACGTAGGAGATGGTCTTGGTTGAGTGTATACGAGGAAGTAGATGTAGGAAACCTTGAGGATGGGGGTATGTGAGGCTGTGAGACAGCTAGGATCCACTACCTACCTATGAGTGGTGACTATCTCTTGGAGGCTAAACACCTTATGCAAAAAGGGATGTTCACGAGGGTCTTGTATGGAAGGTAGCACCGCTATGGTGTACTCTAGCACCATCAAGCCCTTGAGTGAGATGTTGGATATTTATGATCATGTTATTTGTTTTGAGATTAGGCATAGAGATGTTGATCGTGCATGTTATCTTTGATCGAGCATTAGACATGCTCACATGTGGCCCTTTTGTGCTGTGCAATCCAGTTATGTGGATGGTTATTATGTGTAATCATGGATTGAATTGTGTTAACTTGTCACTATGTAATGGGACATAGTCATTGGGAAAATTTCTTATATGCCTGGAAAGTATAAACAATTGAGCTATTTACATTGCTCCTATTTATTGAAATGTTAACTTGGTTGTAGAAATTGATATTGGAAGCTAGTTCTATGCGATAAAGCTTTGTAAAAGGATGAATTGGTAAAAGAAATTGATCATGAGGGCATGTTTTCTTGCCATGTTTGGTAGAATGAGTATGGTAATTGTGGTTTTTTTTTTGGTTTTTTTTTTGCTATAATTGGTGTAATGAAAGGAAGAAAATTCTTGTTTCTCTGCTATGATTGTGGATAATTCATAGAATATTTTAAGAAGTGTATGGCTTTAGTTGTACCTTGCTAATTGGTAATGATATTCATAAAGGTTTTAGCAATAATGTTTCATTTATTTATGGAAGGATTCATATGTGCAAATTTATATTTGTTAAATGAGTTTCAGGGCTAATACGTGTTGCATGATTTCTGTCTAGCCTTACGACTTCCAGGAGTAAGTCGGAGCCTAGGGGGGACAATGTACTGCCCCTACCCTAGTCGGCCTTGTAAAACCGGTTTGACCTTGGTTGACTTTTTGTATGTGGCATTCTTGGATGGTTGATTAACCATTATGTAATGTTGTAGATTAGATAATATGAATATTGTGGGTACCTGTTATTGTGCTTTCGCATTGATTCTTGTGTAAGTTTAATTATTTTCCTAATTCTTGTTAAAAATCTCAAGCTAACGCCTTCATTGAATATATATATATATATATATATATATATATGCTTGCGTGACTCATGGTTGCAGGATATTGCAGGTACAGTACCACCTAGGTGCGAGGTTCATCTCCATCAGGATTCGCAGGGTTGAGTATACCTCTCATCCTTAGAATTTGGATTAGGTGGTTGTAAAACCCTCGTCTTGCCTTAGCCATGATAAAGTGAGCGTCGTGTGTGGTCCATCAGTTTCCCTTTTCATTTGGGTTTGCGTGTCGTGTGATTGGTTGGATTTCTTGGGTTGTGACTTGCATGTGGTAAAATGGATTTTTTTATCCTAAGTATTAAATTCAATTTAATGTGTTCATTTATGCATTGGTAATTGAGAAATTTAAAATAAATAAGTTTCTTTTATGTGATTAATCATTAATTAAAAAGATCGCTTTATGTAAGTTTGTAGCAAGTTTAAGTATTTAATTTGATTTAATGTGTTCATTTATGCATTTGTAATTGAGGAATTAAAATATATAGGTTTCTTTTATGTGATTAATCATTAATTAAAAAGATCGCTTTATTTATGTTTTTAGCGAGTTTAATTTAATGGTTAATTTTAAATAACGAATTTAATTAGTTTATGCATTTTAAAAAGGAAAGAATTAAAGTTATTTGAAATAGAAATAATTTAATCTCTTTTGCATTTTGGAAAAGAAAGGTTAATTTTACTTATTTAAGAAAATCAATTTTTATTAGAAAAGCAAATTTAATTTATATGTATATTTGATATAGTGTAAAAGATTGATTTTGGGAATTAATTTAATTAAAATATTTTATCCTCGTCAATATTGTGAAATATAAATGTTAGCTTAGTTAATATTAAGAAAATTAAAATTAAAAGAAAGAGAGAATCATTTTAATTTTAATTAGAAAAGCAAGTTAGATTATTTGAATAGTTGAAAAGAATGATTATTTTCATTTTTTATTTAAAAAGTGTTTAAATTAGAAATTAGAAAATTAGATCAAAATTTCATTCTTTTAACCTAGGTTGGAAAAATATTTTGGGGGTTGTTAATTTTTTTTTGTAAAAAGAAAGATATTTTTGGATGGAGATTGGGGGTTTTGGAAGGATGGATTTTTCTACAGCTGCAGGTTGGGCTCTTCTTCAAAAAATCTTGCCAGGAATGCTAAAGGAGGTAGGATTCTTGTTTAACTTTTTATTCCGTTATTATATCAAGAATTGTGTTTGGTTGTTCTTCATGAAAAATCTGGTTTAAGAATCCATGAATGTTCCCAGATTTTAGTTTTAGCCTTGGAAAAATTGGTTGCACTATTTTGGATTGTGGAAAGATGGTTAAATCATTGTGTGAAAAATGGTTCTTTTCTTGCCCAAATATGGGCTTTGGTTGAAGAAATTCATTTGTGGTTTTGGCCATTCATCAAAGTTTTGAGTATTGGATAACCTGTGATTTAAAAAAAAAAAATATGTTAGTCTCTGTGTGAGACTGTGTTTTTTTTTATTATTCATCTCTTAGAGTTTATGTTTTATTTATTTTTTTATTTGTTTAAAAAAAAAATATTCTATTTTATTAAATTAAAAATCAGAATTTTTAAAGTTTGAAAGAGAAAAGAATTTTTTTTTTTGGGGGGGGAGCTGAAGCTCAACCCACACCCCTCTCCTTCCCATCTCCCGCAGAGCTGCAGAGCCCCTGCATCCACCGTGTGGAGGCAGAGGGGCTATGTCCACGTGAGTGGCCGCAGCTACCCTACTCCAAAAGGTGGAGGCCGAAGGGTCTGCGACCCCCACGGCAGCCACAGAGACCCCGACTCCACTGTGTGGAGGCTGAGTGTCTGCATCCACCGTGGTGGCCGCAAGCCTGATGGCTAGGGCACAACCGTCCCCACTCCCGTGGATGGGAGGTGGGCCCACGGCTGCCCTAGGGTTTACCGCCCTCCATTAAATTTTAAATTAATTAAAAAAAAATTTAGTTTCAACAAAAAAAAATATATTAAATTTTAAGTTAATATATATTATTAATATTAAACTCTAATTAATATATATTATTATTATATATTAATTATTAATTGTGGATTAATGTATATTTTAGATATATATTAATTTAGATAATTTATATATTTATATATATTATTAATTATATATTAATTACTGGTCCTTTTATAGTGTATATTACCAATGAATAAATAATTGTTGTTCAGTTGTTAATTTTTATTAAGTTAGGTATATATTGGGATATATATGTGTTATTTAATATTTTTGGATGGCGAAATTGTTTTAAATATAAGGGGATTTTATTTCATTAGAAAAGGGGTTTCCCATTTCTTTATTCCTTTTATTGTATATTTCCTTTTTGTAAAGGGTAAATTTGCATTGCTAGAAAAGGGGACTAGAGTATTGTTTCAAACCAGTATGTCAATGATGTTTATCTAAGGATTAAATAACATATTTAGACAGTTAATGCTTTCCATTCATCTGAACTTGGTTGAAAAACTGGTAGGGATGTATTTATGTTATGTCTTGATGCATATGAATGTAGTGAGTAGAAAACCAAGAATGACCTGGACCCGGATGAGGTAGAAAACCGAAAACAACTTAGATCATTTAGAAAACTTGATCAACCTTTAAATTTTTAAATCAATACGGGAAAAGATTGTACCTTTTTTTTTTGGTTATTGTTGTCGCAAGTTCTCAATGTTGTATTCACTTTTGTTTAAAGTAATGGCCAGACCTGGATATGTTTGTTTGGACCCTATCGTCTGTTTGTTTTGTGGTTGGCCATAGTTGGTCAAGCTCCTAGTTAGAGTATCGTCAGGCAATGGACCTTTGTATCATTTTTAATATGCTCAGTTGGATCCATTTCTATGTAGGGATCATTTAGGATTTATTGACCGAAGTGGTCGTTTGTATATTGGTTGTGCTCGCCTAAAAGGCAGGAATGTAAATGACATGAACCCTATGTAACTATAACTTAATTAATTATCAAAGGGTTCTTGCAGTTGAGAAGACCCAGAGATGTAGCCCTCTAGGGGTGAACTCTGAGATCATTTTGGTGTTATGCGATACTTTTGTTCTTGTGTTTCATTGTTAGTGTTAGCATGTATGGATGGCAATTTGATAGAATGTATAAGTGGGTTAGATGAGAATTATCGTAATGCATGTATGTAGTCATCTTTTAAATGCAATAAATGGATCATGAAGGAATGTACTCTAGTAATGTTAATGAAAATAAGTATGCATGAAAAGACCTCATTAGTTATGATGATATTATAGAACGTTTTGGAACAAGATGCATGGTATGAGTTTAATGCAAAATTGTACGTAATGAATGGATAACAATTATTGGATGAACTCGTTAGATTACCTAAATTGTAATTCTAATGGATGAACTTCATTTAGTTACTTACATTTTAATATTAATAAATGAACTTCATCATAATAGCTATATTTTAACTAAATTGGATGAACTTATTTATTTATTTATATTTTATTCTTAATAAATGAACTTCATCATATTAGCTTCATTCTAATTATAATGGATGTACTCATCAAGCTATATATATTTTAACCCTAATGGATGAACTTCGTTATGCTATTTACATTTCAACCTTAATATGTGAACTTCATCTTAATAGCTACATTCTAACTATATTGGATGAACTCAATTGGTTATCCACATTTTAACCTTAATAAATGAACTTCATCTTAATAGCTACATTCTAACTATAATGGATGAACTCAATAGGTTATCTACATTTTAACCTTAATAAATGAACTCCATCTTATTAGCTATATTTTAACTATAATGGATGAACTCAATTGGTTATCCACATTAAAACCTTAATAAATGAACTTCATCTTAATAGCTACGTTCTAACTATAATGGATGAACTCAATTGGTTATCTACATTTCAACCATAATAAATGAACGCTTCCTAATTTCTATAATGCTAATTCACTGAACAAAATATATCCATGTTTCAAGAAATAGCATGTAATTAAGATATCCTACTTAATTGGATCAAATGTTTCGAGTTGAGTTAGGTGTTAAGTTATGTAATCTCGTTGGGAAACTCCTTAGATTCGTTTAGTCTTCCGTTGTGTTATCTAAGCATTAGATAACTCCAATGTATCTTAATGTTGTGTATTAAAGTTTTAAAAAAAAATATTTGCAATCCATTGGTGCATTTTAGCTTTAACCCTTCGGGGTTTCCTGGCGGGGCACTACAAAGTATATATAATCTTAGGAACTAGACAAAGGATTTGAATAGGGATCCACGGGATAGAAAGCTTGTCAATAATTCAGGTAAAATAAAGACAAGACAGTGTAAATATTACAAAGATAAAATAAAGAGTATTTAACATTTACAAAAAGAATTGAAAAATAGGTTAAAGCTAAACTAATATTTGTTTGGAAATAATTTGACAAGATAATGTAAATATTGCAAAGACAAAATAAATAGTATTTAAAATTTAATAAATAAATTGCATATACTTTTTTTTTTTTTAAATATATTGAATTCTTGGTAAGAACTAGACTAATGAATAAAATTAAATGAATTATGTATTTAGAGGTGTATTATTTTGAACTTAATATATATGATTTATATTTGACATTGAATCTTAAATTTTACATTTTGAATTACATATTAGATTTTATATTTTTACATTTCACAATAATATTATGTAAAATATTTTATATCTAACTCTATATTTTAACTAGCATATATGTCTTAAATTTTAATTTAATCTATATAACATGCGCCTAAAGACATGGTTCTCGATGTGCCTATTTTTAATCAATTTTACACCCTAAATTAAAATAGGCCCCTCGAGAAGGATATCTCTCAGCCTATGTTATATAGATTAAATTAAAATTTAAGATATATATGCTAAAATATAAAATTAATTAATATATAATTATATAGTATCTTTTTATTAAAATAAATTATACTATAATATTATTATATATTATTATATTATTATATTATTTTATCATTAGGTGGAGATATATTAAATGTTATATATCTATTAAGACTATTTTTAATAATATATATGTGTTGCAAGATCAAAGCAAATACTAAAAATCTAAGATATATTAAACTTTATTTAATGGCATGTATTATGGTTATGGTTAGCGTTAGGGTTAAGGTTAGTGTTATGGTGATGATAAGGTTTACATCATGGTTTGGATTTAGGGTTATGATTAGGTTTAGGGTTATGATAATGGTTAGGGTTAGCATGGTTAGGTTTAGGGTTGGCATAGTTTAGGGTTTATGTCATGGTTAGGTTTAGGGCTAAGGATTATTGTTAGGGTTAGGGTTTATGTTTATGGTTAGGTTAGGGTTAAGGTCTAGAGTTATGGTTAGGATTATGGTTAGGGTTATGGTTTACATCATGGTTGGTGTTGGAGTTAGGGTTAGGTTTATGGTTAGGGTATGTGCAAGCTAATGAGTCACAAATTCGCGGAAGTCTATGCGTTGGAAAATGCGCTCCGCAAAACAGGGGCCCGTTAATGGTTCGGCCTCCCAAGCCGAAAGGTCACAGGGTGCCGAAGCTAAATAAAATGGGCCCCCGTTTTTAAATTCTATTTTTACCATTTTTTTGGATAATTTTTCATTTTCACCGTGACAGTGAGTTGAAAAGAAGAGATCAAAAACAGGCTCCCGTGCTGTGGTTTCCACTTCAAGCCTCCACCACTATCCCAGGTACACATTCAGTCATCTATTTTCACATTTCATAATTTTCTTGTATATTTTTCTTGTTTTTTTGTGTATTATTTAGTTTTTTTTTAATTATTTTAGTTTTTTTTTATAGTAGCATATAAATAAATTATTTTTTATATTTGTAAATTCTTGATTTTGATCTAAAATATTTTTGAACAATTAACCCTAAACCGTAATCAACAAATTTAGAAACCAAAACCAAAGCTAGATAATTAACAAAACAAAATCGACACAAACAAAAAATTGAAAAATGAAATGGAAACAAAAACAAAAACGTTCAAAAATGAAATTGAAATAAAACCAAACATATGTACCTAAATTGTTCTTAATCCTCATTAGGCAATACAAAAGTTACCACTAAATTAGTATAACCTTAAAAGTAATTAACATTACTCTTCAAATTTTAGATATGAAAGTTTAGGCTTAGGTTTATGCCATGTCATGGCATAAAGGTCCTATTATGGTCCTATTATGTCATGTGATGGTATAAAAGGATCAATTATGGACACAATTTTAGAGCAAAGCTAGATAAGTTACTAAAATTGGAGTTTGGTTTACATAGGTTCATAAAGGAAGCTAATATGCCAAATATATAATTCATTAATACAAAATAAAAAATATTCTTGATTTATATTGTTGATTGATAATGAGTTTTCTAAATGGGGTGCTAATTATATATACATCCGAAAGATTTGAAAAATATAATTCCCAAGAAGTATTTTGAATATCTTTAGAAGTATATTGGTATATCTAGAATGTAATTTATATTATAAAAGATTTGATATATGATTTGAAGTTGGTAGATATTTTGAGGAAGATTTATTAGATTATGTTATGATTAAGCTAATATTAGAAGAATGGTTTTAACAACATCTTTTGGTTTTAAAAGGTGCACAAGGTTTGAAGTTGAAATCATATTCGATTGTATATAATATTAAATTGTTAAGGAGCTGGTTTTTTTTTAAATAGTTAATTTAAGATATTAGTTGAAGCTATTTGAGAACGTGAGATAGTCCTAATGAACACACGAATTAAATTAATGAACCTAGGATAATCACAATGAACATATGATAGTCCCAACGAGCCTCAAATGATCCTAATGAATGTAGGGCAGTCTTAATGAACCTAAGAAAGTCCTAATGAGCCTAAGAAAGCCATAATGAACTTGGGACAATCCTAATGAACATAGGATAGTCCTAATGAACCTATGATAGTGTAAACAAGCCTAGGATAGTGTAAGAAAAAATCACTACAAAAAAGACCTCAAATGCGTTAAATGAATTTCCCAATAACGCACTCGTGTTTATCTTTTTTTGGTCATTTGGCTACCTTTTTTTACAACATCTTGGTGTATACGCCCCTAAGAAGACCTTTTCCTCAAAAATTTCTTGGATCATGAACTCCTCATGTGCACCAAACATAAGTTGCCACTTGGAAGCTTCTAGTGCACACAATCCTTTCAATCAATCTACTCCATTGATCTCTCAAAACAATCTTAGTCTTTAATCCTCTATCCTTCATGACTATAAATAAATCATTATATGAGCTATTTTCAAGAACTCTTGTAATGCAATGTTATGTTGCCAATTTAAGCACCTTACATCCTATCTTGGTCACAAATCCATCTTGAAGCCATCAACCTTTAGCTACAACAAGAGTTTTCTTTCTAAGATACTATTGTCTTTCATCTTTTATACATTATCCTTTAACTCGATCTAAAGGTGGTACTTATGCATAGCATAATGGTTTGAAATTCATAGTTTAAGTCCTTTATTGATTTTTTATGCTTGCTTGCATACACATATATTGCTAGAATTTAGCAAATCTTTATAGCTTCTATTTTAGTTTATTTATGAAAGATTATAAATGAAGCTATATTTAAAGTCAAAATTGTAAGATCCCCTCAATCATTGAGGTAGAATTCAAAATTGATTTCACCTCTAATTATATGAAAAATTTAAGTTGTCTGTACATATCAAAATCTTTCAAAATTTTGCATATTAAACAATAAAATATTGTGATGAACAAGTCTCTAGAGTCTTAAAAACCTTTATTTTCATAAAGTGCCAACACTGCATTTTTTCCCTAAAATATTCTCTTTGATTAATACGAAATTTTAAAATGGTTGCCACTAAAAGTATTAGGTCAGCGAAAGGAATTGGGATATTTAAAAATAGGCTTGCATCACTTTTTTAGCTTCATTGAGTTGTAGTTTGTTCATTGACTTAATAATTAAGTGCTTGCAAGTATGATAGTGGAATTTAGGAATGAGGATCATATAGTATGTTAGGAATTTTATTTGGAATGTTAGTCAAAATAATATTCTAGTTGATAATTATAAATGCATGTGTAAAATATTGTTGAAATTGATTATTTTAAAAGTAAATATTGCAAAGTTAATTTTGTTTTTAATTGTTGGCATGTTGTGTTGATTTTTATGTAAGAGTTTCATTTCTTATTCAACTTTGTAAGAGAATTTGTGTATGAATTGATATCTTAAATTTTATAGAAAGATTATATATGAAAACAAATGATTGTGGAGTTTTATAATAAATGATTTATAGAAAATAATATTTTTTGAAGGTTTTGTAAATTATAATCTTGTGTAGATTTGATTATGGGAGAAATTTAATGGTGAAATATGCTTAACTCTTCAAAAGTTTTGATGTTTTGTCTTTACATGACAACCACTTAGAATATAATATGTTTTAAGTATGTCATTTATAGTCATGGGAGATTAGTTTTTTTTTAAGATTGTGTGAAGACTAATCAATGTAATATGAATTGATGGCAATTATCTCAAAACTATGTAATTGAATTCTAATAAATTATCATGTACACTAAAACACTAGAAATATGGAGCATCCAAACACACACGTGCATATTTCAAAATAACTTTAAGTTAAAGTTAACAAAATATTATGTTGTCTTAGTAATATTGTTTCCATGCTATATATTCTTACACTAGAAGGAGGATCATCTTATTTCTCACTTCTTTATTGATCTTATGTATGAAATATTTTATATTGATTTTAATAGTTGATGCATTTTACAAGAAATGAATTTATTAAATTGAATATATAATAGATTTATGATGTTTCATTGAAAGTTTTTATTAAGTTTTGTGCACAAATTTTATATTTCAAGATTCAATATTATGTACATGTATATTTTTCTAAGTTCAATATTATATTATATATTTCATGTGTATCTCATTCAACAACATAGAAATGTTACTATTTATAAATGTTTTTTTTTAATTTAGTAAAATAGATTCTTCTTTGACATAGAGTTGTATATAATTCATGTATATCTTTATATATGCAGGAGTTCTTTGTTATCATGGATGTCTTTGACATAGATGAACTATTAGGTGAAAATCCCCCACCACAACCCCCTCCTCCTCCTCCTCCACCTCCACCACCACCACCCCCTAGATTGGATGAAATTCGTTTAAGAGAATGAATTAATGAAAACCTACAAGTGATTGAACAAAACATTGCTGCTATCCAAAATGAGCAAGTCACGCCACCCCATCTTGTAGACTTTGCAAAATCAATGCAAACTGTTGTTGAGTCAGTTAGATCTGTTGATTCTCAATTAGATCAATTTCATAGACGACGACAAGAGTTGCGTTATTTTAATGCTGATGGTTTAACTTATAGGCAAATCACTGATTTGAAAATAACCAAAGCTCATTTATGTCCATATTTTACCAACCCAAAAACAAGAGAACCAATGCAACCTTACCAGAAAAGAATTTCAATTAGGTGGTGTGTGCATCCAGAAATGGCTACATACTTTTGGGATAGACGGTGGATGGTTTTTGATTATCCACCACATCATAATTATGAGGTCCCTTTTTATTTTTTGAAGAAATTATACTGTGAGTTTGTAATGAACCAAAAACCAAATTATTTTGATATTAAGTCATTCTAGGGTGTTGGTCGTGGAATGCCATAGCATAGATTAGGGGCATGGAGTAATAATCCCTTACCGGATCCACCCATAGTTCCACTTGTTGCTCCATCGATTCCTGCAGATGTCCAAAATACATCATTCATTTTGACATTAGATGCTTTGACTTCCTTCACAGGTAACCTAAGTGAGCAAGCTGCTCACATGGCATCTGCTCCTCGATGGATGCCACATATGTGTTCGAGTTGTCATGAGACGTGTGTAGGTCCTACTACTTTTGCAGGATCTACTTCAGTTCCAGATGAGCATGATGCAGCAGATGATAGTATGATGACATCTTATATGGATTTTCTTTGCTCGGATGTTCATCTTGACCAGGTATAGATATATATATATACATGTACACATGTCAATATTTTTATACTTCATTAAATATAGGTATAAACTAAGTGCATCTCTTTTTTTATACAATCTAATACTTCATTAAATAAATTTTGTTTATGTAGATAAGGACTACACCTAATATTAGAGTCAATATTGCATCTACAGGAACACAACTCGACACACCTTATGGGGTATAGTATAAATTTCTATCTAGACATTGTACTAGATCTTTTTAAGTTAATATGTTATCATCGTATACTATATAAATTTTCATGTTGATACATTGAATGCTTCTTTCTCCAGGATTCAGGTCATGAGGGACCCTCTACATCACATCGAGAAGAGGGTCTGACTATTGTGACACCATCTATGGTATGTATCTTATAATTCTTAAATTAAATATGAACTCTTACAATATTGTAACTTAACTTGAAATTATTTAGTACACATATATAAGTTCACTAAATATGATTTCATTAAATGCATGTATGCAGGTGGACACTACCATTAGGATAGGTTATCCTCATAATTTTGCTTAGAGCCAATTTGAATGCACATCAACATCCTTTGAGGTATTAATATGTAATACTTAATTTGATCTTATTTTGACTCTTAATTTAAGATTTAATTGGACACTTTGAATTTGACCTTGTACAGGAGTTAGCTAGCACTACATTTGGTGTTGATACTGCACAAGATACTGCTAGAGGAGATACTGCTAGAGGATCTGATGAGCATATGGTAAGTTTGTAACTTAATTTATGAATTCTACTATATTTGATAAATGATTCTTTTAATAGTTAATTTCAAGTAATATTTTAATATTATTTTTTTATTGTACAGCATGAGACAGGTGGATCTGGACCACGTCCCGGGGACAAGAGAGATACTGGTAGAGGATCTGATGAGCATATGGTAAGTTTGTAACTTAATTTATGAATTCTACTATATTTGATAAATGATTCTTTTAATAGTTAATTTCAAGTAATATTTTAATATTATTTTTTTATTGTATAGCATGAGACGGGTGGATCTGGACCATAAATGCATGAACTGGAAAGAAATAATTGTTCATTAGGTGGTTTACAAAATAAACTTCCAATAAAATCTTTTATAGTTTCAGGTGGAACATAAACACCACAATCCTGCACAAGATCATTACCATGCAACATACAACGAACATATTGAAAAACATCATAATAGTAACGAAACTGGACATGAGTTTTACAACAACAAGATATTCTTTGTTTATTGATTTTAACATACCAGGGTTTGCATTTTTCAAATGATCTTTGACTAATTCGTAAATTCATTAACATAGATTCATCACTAAATTTTGTAAAGAATTCAGTTTGAGTCATGTCAAGAAGATGTTTTGGATGAGGATCACAAATTTTTGATCCCACCCTTAACTTTAAAACATCTCTAGCATTTGATGAAACTCTAGTGTTATCATGCCAAAATTTTGCAATTAATTGTTTAGTTTCATCATTTAATTTCATGTCCGACCTTTGAAGTCTACCACTAAAACTCCAACAATGGTTTAGTGGATCAATTTCAATTGTGTCTCTTCTTTTGGCCGCTCTTGACAAGGTTCTACGATGTAAGTTCAAATAGCCACTTATATCACTTAACATTCTTTTACTAACAATCATTTTGTCAACTATAGCAGTCGTTATAACTCTACGTGTTGCATTCTTATCTTTAGATCGACTTGTTTTTCCTATAGAATCGATGGCACTGGCAACAGTAGATACAACTTGCTTATATGATTCATCTTTTCTTTTTGGTTTTGCATAAATACCTATTTTCTTTTAGAGAGGGTGGTGTAATATTTTCAATTTTTATTTCTTTTCGTATTGGTGTATGAAATTTATATCCAGCTTCATTTAAATAAGCAATTTGATTGGCATCATAGTCATCGGGATTTAAAAACATACCAGGATTCGCATCCACATCAACATTTGCATCAACAGTCATACTCGTGTGTGGTTCTACATTTCTTGCATCCATCATGATGTCTTCAATGGTCTCATCTACAACGGGCACTGAACTAGATGCTTCAGAAGTGTTATTCAATTGTCGTTGTTGTGATCTTCGATCTCTTTGGCGTTTTGCCTCCTTCTCTCTTTGTGCTTGAATTTCGTCCACTGTCATTGTCCTCTTTTTTTATTTTGACGTTGCTTAGAACCCATTTTTACAAACTCGTCTTCAAAAAATAATATCTTTGTACTGAGTTCTTCAAAAAATCATGTAAAAAATATTAAAAAGTACTGCCAAATGATGTAAAAAATCTTTGTCAGTATGGATTTCAATGATAGTGTGGTAAATCGATGCAATCTATCTTTTTTTTTACAGTAACAGTTATTTAGAAACGGGGGCCCGTTATTTAAATAACGGGCCCCCATTTCTAAAATGGGGGCCCATTGTTAAATCCAATGGGCAAAAAATGAAACGGGCCCCCATTTTCGAAACGGGGGCCCGTTATGCAAAATTTGAATTCACAACCTGCCTCTTGCCTTGGGATTAGGCTTGGGATAGGCCTGGGATGGCCACACCTGAGACATGAACCTGCAAATTCAAAGCTCCATGAATGAAAGCACAAATATGATGAAATGAAATAGTTTACGTGCCTCTAATCAGAGAATTTTTATACGAAATTGAAACCCATTTCAGATTATACTGTCTAGATTCTAAATATGTAAATTAATTTAAAAATTGATTATTCTAACTATTTTTCATTTAATTTATACTAAATCAGGTTCATAAATTTGAAATATTAACTAATTTTCTTAATTTAATAACTTTTTTTATTTTAATGAATTTTGAAAAAAAAATTATATGTCATCAATCTACACAAAATTCTTTTCAATTTAAAAAAAAAAATTCAAAAAATGCTAAATTTACATCAAATTATGTGGGTCGTACACATCAAATTTTTAAAAAGATAATTACGGCCATTAAAAAATTAATTAAAAAAAAAATATTTGAAAAAAAAGTACAGAAAAATATGCTCATCAATCTTCAATGTGTTACAAACCATTTCCCAAAACGGTTTGAGAAAATAATTTTAATTGTGTCAAAAAGTGTGGGTCGTACACATGCATGGTATGGTCCTGAAACATGCATTTTTAAAACATAGTTTTTAGAACTCCATTCAAAAAGTTATTTTTTATTATGTGGGTATTAAAATAAATTATATATTTGAAAAGTACACTCAGAGAGCTATCTTTTATATTACTGACTTTTTCCAATAATCAATCTCTAAGTGTTTCAAAATTTAAGCTCAAGTGAGACAAAATCTGAAAACAGGGAAAACACTTCCACTTTTTGGCCAAAAAGTGGACTCATCTTCTTGCACTGACCCGTTAGGCTTAGGGTTACAGTTATGGTTAGGATTATGGCTAGGGTTAGGGTTTACATCATGGTTAGGGTTATGATTAAGGGTTAGTGTTTGGATTAATTTTAGTATTTATATCATGGTTATAGTTAGGGTTAAGATTTGCATCATGGTTAGCGTTAGGGTTATTGCTTGGGTTAGGGTTTAGGGTTTGGGTTATAGTTAGGTTTAGGATTATAATTATGGTTATGGTTATGGTTATGGTTAGGGTTAGGGTTAGGATTTACATCATGGTTAGGATTAGGGTTTACATCATGGTTAGAATTATTGATAGGGTTAGGGTGTACATCATGGTTAGGGTTAGGTTTAGAGTTATTTTAGGCAAACAACTATCCAACCCTTTGGATGCAGAAAGATATTAATACCCTTAATATATTATTAATATATTATAATAGATGATTGGTGCATCCTAAGGGTTGTAGAGCCATTCCCCATTTTTAGGGTTAGGGTTTAGGGTTATGATTAGGTTAGGTTAGGGTTGGGATTGTGATAAGGATAATGGTTTAGAGTTGTGGTTAGGACTATGGTAAAGGTTATGGTTTACATCACGGTTCACGTTAGGGTTAAGGTTAATGTTAGTATTATAGCTAGGGTTATGGTTTACATCATGCTTAGGGTTAGGGTTAAGGGTTAGTGTTAGGATTAATGTTAGTGTTTACATTATGGTTAGGTTTAGGTTTAGGATTAGCATTATGGATAGGATTTACAAAATGTTTAGGGTTATTTACATTAAAATTGTTATGGATATATTAATTTTAGCATTTTTAAATTTTACATTAAAATTGGTAATTCCTATCATATTTTATTTTTTAATATTTAATGTCATTTTCCTTGAAATAGTCATGAATTCTAAAAAATATTATTGTGATTTATGTTTGACATTGGATCTTGAATTTTACATTTTCAATTATATATTAGGTTTTATTTTTTAAAATTTTAAGTCATTTTTCTTGAAATGGTGATGAATTCTAAAAAAATATTATTATGATTTATGTTTGAGATTAGATCTTGAATTTTACATTTTGAATTATATACTTGGTTATATATTTTTACATTTTACATTAATATTAGGTAAAATATGTTATATTTAAATCTACATTGTAAATTAAATTGACTATTTGACATTTTATATTAGATTTTATATTTCAAATAAATACAAATAAATATGTCAAATCATTTTTCTAAATAAAAACTAGCTTATATATATTTATATAGAATAAGTCAAGAGATATCCTTCTAGGCCTCTATTTTTAAAGCAAAAGTGGTTTTATCACATTAAATAAATTAATTTCAAATTATATATTATTATATAGTTATATATTGGATTGGTATAGTGTTAGATTTAGGATTCCATTTGGTTAAATTCTAGATTTAGAATTATAGTTAGGATTGGGAATAAAATAGTAGCCTTAATTCAGTAAGGATTAGGTTTAGGGTTTTATTTGGTATGATTTAATTTAGGGTTGGAGTTTGATTTGATTTAGTGTGTAACTTTATTTCAAGTTAATTATTTAGGTGCCCTTCACCAATCAGTTTTTCTTAATTTTGTTTTAAGTTGATTTTGATTAGGTTTATTGTAAGAGTTAGTGCATGATTTAATTTAGGGTTAGGGTTTTATTTGATTTAGTTAGGGGTAGGGTTCAATTTAGTTTAGTGTTTAATTTTGTTTCAAGTTTGTGTTCTTTAAATTTAAGGTTTATTATTAATTTGGTTTAATATCAGGGTTAGGGCACAATTATATGTTTACAAGTATGGTTAGGGTTGAATTTTATTTAGGGTTAGGATTTTGAGATTTGGTTTAGTGTTAAGGTTTGATTTGGCTTATGATTTAGATTTGGTTTGGTTTAGGTTTAGGGTTCACTTTGGTTTAGTGATAGGGTTAGGGTTTTTTGGTTTAGTGTGAGGGTTGAATTTGGGACAAAGTTAGAATTGAATTTTGATTCGATTTAGTGTTAAGATTAGGTTAATATTTAATTTAAGGTAACAATTAAATTTGGTTTAGTGTAAATTTAGAATTAGAGTTCAATTTGGTTTAGTGTTTATTTAAGATTAGGGTTCAATCTAGTTAGTGTTTAATTAGGATAAGGGATAGGATTTAATTTGGTTTATGGTTATGATTAATATTCAATTTGGTTTCTAGGGTTATAGTTCAATTTGGTTTAGTGTTAGGGTTATGATTCCATTTGGTGTATGGTTTGGCTTTAATTTGATTTAGTGTAAGATTGTGGTTAGATTTAGTTTTCAATTTAGTTTACTATTAGGGTTAGCATTCAATTAGGCTTAGTATTATAGTTATGATTTAGTTAAGTTCATACACAAGATTTAATATCATTTAATTTAGGGTTAGGGTAAGACTAAATTTGGTCTACTATTGAATTAGGTTTAGGGTTAGGGCTCAATTTGGTTTAGTTCTTGGATCAAGATTATATATAGAATTATTGTAAGGATAGGGTTCAATTTTATTTAGAGTAAGGGTTATGGTTCCATTTGGATTAGAGTTTAATTAGGTTTGCATTTAGAATTCAACTTGGTTTATGGCTAGGGTTTATTTTGGTGTTAGGGGTAGAGGTCAATTTAGTTTAGGGTTAGTGTTTAATTTTCTTTATTACTAGGGTTAGTGTACAATTTTGTTTACAAGTAGGGTTAGGGCCTAGTTTTTTAGTGTTAAGGTTTGTTTCGGTTTAGTGTTATATTTTAATTTGTATATGATTTAATTAGTTTTATAGTTGGTATTTAATTTGGTTTAGTGATAGTGTTTAATATGAATTATGGTTAGGATTCATTTTGGTATAGTGTTAGGTTTAGAGTTCAATTTGGTTTCTAGGGATACAATTCAATTTGGTATTAAGTTTTGGTTGTGGTTTAGATTGGTTTAGGGTTAAGGTTCAATTAGTTTTATAGATAGTGTTCAACTCGGTTTAGTGTTAAAGTTCAATAGGGTTTAGTTTGGTTTAATATTCAATTAGGTTTATTGCTAACGCTAAAATTTGTTTAGGGTTAGGGTTCAATATGGTTTAAAGTTAGGTTATAATTCAATTTTGTTTTCAATTCAATCTGGTTTAGTGTTAAGGTTTGACTTGGCTTATGATTTAGATTTGGTCTAATTTAGGGTTCAGGTTCACTTTGGTTTAGTGATAGGGTTAGGGTTTATTTTGGTTTAGGGATCCACATGCAGAAAGTTTGTCAATAATTCAAATAAAATATAAAAAATAAAAATATATATAGTACTAGCACTTGAACCTCGGTGCAATGGTTACTAGAAAAGATATGGTTTGGTATTACATGGAAGTGGAGGGTAAAAACTAAAAGAAATGTAAGTGGTTGTAATATAATTTAGTTGAAAACATTATAAAAATATGTTTATTGTATAAAACCATTTAATAATGCTTGAAAACTACTACTGGTATAATAGCAATATGATGTCTTCGTGGCCCCAAGTAGATTTATGCAAAAGATACATATGTAATAATGGAAATCGTGTTCTAAGAATAATTGGGAGAGAATAATTGGGAGATATATATGAGAGAGAAGAAATAGTTGCATACCTTCATTTCTTGGAGACATAATTGTAATTCGAGCTTCTTTTTTAATATATATTTGTGTAGGGATTATATTGAATTTTGGAATATTTCTTGAAGGAGAGTGTTGATTTTGTTATAGGCTATATTGTAGTTCAAGGACACCTACATAAGACTATTAATTTTCTCAAGTAATTATATAGCTTCTACTTCAACAAAAGATTATAAAAAATTAGAATACAAATAAACATAAATGGAATATGTGCAACCCGCTCTGCAACGCTCCCACCTTCCCCTCGTTTGAATCTAATCTCCTGGATGACCACCCCCTCTGGGGAGGTCCCCCCCTCTCTGCAACTGGACCCCATACCCAATACCACGGTCAAAACACATGCAATGTTCTGGCTGCGGGGACCCCACAGTCTATGGGTCATACGGAAGAAAACACCAGTTTTCACACCCCTTCCACTTCGCCAGTTCTGACTAATTATGGCTTGAATGGTGAAGAGAGGAATATACCACATTCCAGACTGGAAACTTTCGCCGGACAGGAGGATGTAGAGCTTGTGAAGGAGAATCCCAAGTCTAGCTGGAAGAACTCCCTCCTTGGGTCCACAATTTCGACCCCTGAAGTTGTTATGACCAATTTCTCCCAAACGGAAGACAGAATGAAGATCAAGCTCCCATACAATCTTATGGATAGAATCGCCTCTTGCCTTCACTTGGCAATAGTTGGTCGATTCTTCTCCTTTCGACCATCTATTGGCATGATCAGACGATGGGCAAAATCTCGATGGAAGCTTAAACGAAGCCTTGATATATCAGCAATGTTGGGGGGACTCTTTCTATTCAAGTTCAATGTTGAGGAGGACCTGATCTATGTCCTGACAGGCTCATGGGCTTATGGCAAGCATTTCCTAACCATGGCTAAATGGAAGCCTGGTTTTGACCCCTCAGTAGAACTAAACCGCATGGCACTGGTTGTGATTAGGCTCCCTGGTCTCCCGCTGGAGTTATGGGATGAACAAATCTTTCGCTAGATAGGGGACTCATTTGGCAGCTTTGTCTCAGTAGACTCGGACACCCTCAATAAATCCAGGTTGGTGTACACTCACTTTTGTGTTAATGTTACTATTAACAAGGCTCTCCCAAATTTTATTTCCCTAATATCAAAATGGGGAAAATGGTCCCAGGATATTGTGTATGAAAATGCCACCCTTTTTTGCCAGAAATGCAATAATCAAGGCCATTCCTATATTGAGTGTAAAGCCCCTGTGGCTGTTGAACCAAAGCTCAAAAATAAGGCTATCTGGGTTGATCCCATCAACCCTAGTGAACCATCATCATCAGCTCCTCTGGAGCTGACTACTATGAATGAAATATCTAAGGAATACCCCCTCATAGACAAGATCCTAGAAATTCTAAAATCCCCCGCGGACCCTGTCAAAACTGCTAACCCTAGCATCCCCCTGAAAGAAGGTGAGATCCCACAAGTGATAAATCTCAACCTGTCCCCCAACCCCCTCCCACCCCCTGGTTTTTCGGATGGCATACCCATCATGCCCTCTACTTCCCCCACACCCTCTTCCCTTAATGCCTCCACCCCAGTTATGGATATGCCTCTTGGGGTTGAGGTTAAGCTACCTACCTCAACACCTCCTCTCTCCCCTACTATGGTGGATAGACCTACTCACCTAGGAAACTCCCTGGGAACTCTGTTGAAAGTGTCTCCTTCGGGATCCCCTCGGAGAGATAATTAAGAATGGATAACCCAGAAGAAGAAAGCCAAGGCCAAGAAAGAAGATGTGGGGGGAACTGAAAATAAAGTAGGCAAACCCTTAGAAAGAGTCTTGAGACACAAGGTTATGGCTAGGGACATTGCAAAGGGCAGACAACTGACCCTTGATGGACTCAACAAAAGTAATAAATGAAGTTCCTCTCCTAGAACATAAGGGGTCTGAATAGCCCCCAGAAGCAGTTCGCCATAAAACAACTCATTCTGGAGATGAAAATTGCAATTTTCCTTCTTTAGGAAGTCAAGATGCCCTTCCAAACCTTTGATTCTATTGCTAGTAAACTCTAGCCTAGGGTGGATTTTCTATATGTTGATGCTTTGGGTGCCTCTGGGGGTATTGCTACCCTCTGGGACCCCACTAAAATGAAAGGTAAGCTTTTCGCTAGCTCCCAAAATTCCTAGCGGTTACTCTTTATTACAATGAACAGTGCTGGCAGATGTTCAATATCTATGCTCCCAACATGAGGTTGGGGAGATGACTTGTTTAGGAGGAAATTTTTGATCTCATTGTGGCTAATCAGAAGGTTCAGTATATGCTTGCGGGAGATTTAAAATCCCCCCTCTACCCCTCTGAGAAATGTAGAGGCCTTGATGATTTCACTGATAGCATGGGTGACCTTGCCAGCTTCATCAATGCTTCTAGCCTTATGGATATTGACCTTCAGGGTGCTCCTTTCACATGGTCAAACAATAGAAAAGGCAAACATCTTATTCAAGTCAGACTAGATAGATTCCTGATTTCCACCAACTGGGACATCCGACACAACTCCTATCTAAAAACCCTCCCAAGGATTGCGTCTGATCACAACCCCCTTTTATTCCATTGGAAGGACAGACCCTACCAAGGCCCCCCCTTTCACTATGAGATCACGTAGGCCTCTCATCCCGACTTTAGGGAGTTGGTTAGACTTTGGTGGGCCACCCCAGTCCAAGGGACTGCTATGTTTAGAATTATGGAGAAACTAAAGCTAATCAGCAGGGAAGTCAAAGGTTGGAATAGAACCACCTTTGCAGACATCTTCGAAAGAAAGAAGGACCTGGGTTCCAAGATGGAACAACTTCAGAATATCATGGCTACTAGTAACCCTCGGATCCCATTTGGAAGGAGGAGGAAGACTGCTGCAAGAACTGGAAAGATACCCTCTCTAAGGAGGAGGTGTACTGGAAGCAAAGATCCAGAATCTAGTGGCTGAAGGAAGGGGACAGAAATTCTACCTTCTTCCATAGAACGACCCGTATCCACAAGAGAAGGAACTACATCAAAAGTATCAAGGATGAAACTGACCAGGAGATCACTAGAGATTCCCTAATTGGACAGAGTGCAGCTAATTTTTTCACAAGACTATATTCAGATAATGGCGGAAGTGATATTTCTCTCCAGGACTGCCTTGTGAGTAAGCTTCTGACTATCATCAAAGAGGACAACAACTGGCAACTAACTGCCCCCATCTCCGCTGATGAAGTCTACCTAGCTGTCTTTGCTATGGAGGCCTACAAGACCCCGGGCCCGAATGGCTTCCCCCTGGCGTTCTTCCAGGATTACTGAGACATTGTTATCTATGATGTCACCAAAGTTGTTCAAGATTTCTTTAAGACAGGGAGATTGCTGAAGAAGATCAACAACACTTTAATTGTCCTCATCCCAAAGACCACTAATCCCAGTTGCTTGAAGGAGTATCATCCCATAAGTCTCTGCAATACCATTTATAAGATACTCTCCAAAGGTCCTTGTGAATAGGATTAAGCCCCTCCTAGGGAAATTTATCAGCCCGTCCCAGAAAGGTTTTGTCCCAGGTCGCCAAATTTTGGATGTTGCCATTGCCACTCATGAGATAATCCACTCCATGGATAGGAGAAAAATACCAGGTATGGCTTTTAAACGTGATATATCTAAAGCTTATGACAAGGTTAATTGGGGTTTTCTTTTCAAATCTCTTTTAAAACTAGGCTTCAACCAAAAGGTGGTGAGTATGATTCGGGAATGTGTTACCATGGTCCAGTTCTCGGTTTTGATTAATGGGACTCCTAGGGGCTATTTCAAAGATGAAAAAGGCATCCAACAGGGTGACCCTCTATCCCCTTATCTGTTTATCATGATAGCTGAAGTCTTAAGCAGGAATGTGACCCATCTAGTCACCAATGGTAGGCTCCAAGGGTTCAAAGCGGCTTCCACACTCCCTCCCTCTAATATTCAAGAGTTTGTGGACGACACCTTCATATTTGGTAAGTCTTCTATCATGGAGGTTAAAGGATGGAAGATTTTACTTGTTGACTACGCCAAGCCATTGGGACAATGCATCAACTATGAGAAGAGTAATCTATTCTTCTTCAACACTCCTAATGACCTCCAACTCAAAATCATCTCTATCCTCAGATGCAAGATGGCTGCTCTTTCGGGAACCTACCTGGGTCTCCCCCTCATGGTCAAGGAAGTCACTCCCACCTTCTGGAATACTATACTGGAACGGATGCAGAAAAAACTTGCTGGATGGAAAGGGAAATTCCTTAGTAGTGCGGGGAAGCTCCAGCTCCTTGCAACTTCCCTGTAGGGAATTCTAGTGTACTTCCTTTCCATGTTTAAAATATCAGGGGTCATAGGAGAAAAACTTGAGAAAATCCAAAGAACCTTCTAATGGATTGGCCTGGAAGAGAAAAAATGCCTTGCTTTGGTCAATTGGGATAGCGTGTGCTTACCCAAATCAATGGGAGGTTTGGGTATAAGAAAGATAAATGCCCTCAATAAGGCGCTAATTGCTAAGATTGGATGGACCCTGGCTAAAGGTGAGGCGGACTGGTGTAACATCATCAAAGAAAAGTATCTGAACCGGGAGCACTTCTATTATAATTTGAGTACAGTCGACCTTCCCCAAGGTTCCAAGTTATGGAACAACATCCTGAAGAGCAGATTGATGGTTAGAGAAGGTTTGAAATGGCAATTGGGAGATGGTAGAAAAGTGATATTCTAGGAAGACTTTTGGAAGGAGGACAGGCCCTTGGTCAACACCCATTTCCATCAAATTATGCACCACCTAAAAGGTCTCCTAGGGGATTATATTGCGAATTATTTGGAACCAGGAAGATTTTGCTGGAAGGACATTGTCCACATCTTTAGCAATAGACCTAACCAGATCCCTCTTGCTTAGGACTTGTAGTGCATTTTGTCAGAAACTAGAATCCCCCTAGCCTCTCATGAAGACATCTTCATCTGGAAAGAGACCCAATTAGGCTCTTTCTCAGTTAAATCAACTTACAATCAACTCCTCAAACCCCCGGTGGATGTCGAGTGCTGGAAGAAAATTTGGAACCCTCAGTTAATCCCTAAAATTAATTTCTTCTGGTGGTCCCTCATGCATGGTAAAACACTCACGCTGGATAACTTGAAAAAGAGGGGGTTCCATCTCCCCAACAAATGCAGCCTATGTAAAGTGAATGAGGAAACTATTGACCACCTTTTTTTCCTCTACCCCTTTGCTGGTCATCTTTGGACTATCACTCTTCAGAAATGCAGTCTCTATTGGGTCTTCTAGAAGGACATTAAAAAATTTGCCTTTGATTGGACCCCCCCCCTCCCATCACCCCCTCATCATTCAGTTATGGAAATAAATATCATCGCACATCTACTGGGCCTTATGGAGAGAAAGAAACAACAGAATTTTTCAGAGACAATGAGACCCCCCCGGACTTTGTGGCTCACTTTTTCTTTAAGATGATCTCTGAAAACTTAGAGGTAACAAAATGGAAAACCCCCCCTTATCCTCCTAATGCAATAGAGAAAAAAATTTCTGAAAATTGGAAGCTCTCCCCTGGTTCTGATAGCTTCAACAACAACACCAAAAACAAAAGAAGGACGGCCAGATGGTCAACCCCTAAGCTACACCAGTTTAAATTGAATTTTGATGGTTTAGCCCAAAGCAATTGTCAAGCAGGGGGTAGAATCATCTGTGATCATTTGGGGAACACTGTTGCAGCCTACGCAGGCAACCTAAAGAATAATACGATCACTCAAGCTAAAGGAATGGCCCTCCTTTGGGGTTTGAAACTGGCAAACTCCATAGCAATTAAATAGTTGGAAATTGAAGGAGACTCTCAGATCATTATGGACTCAGTTAAAGGGAACTCATCGGCGGGTTGGAGAGTGGGATCCAAGCTGAGGGATATCAGGTGCCTCCTGGTCAATCTGGAGGACTTCACCATCCACCACATCTTCGGAGAAGGAAATGAAGTTGCCAATTCCATGGAGGTGGTGGGAAGGCTGCAAAATGGCTTACAATGTTGGAGGGACCCCATTCTACTTCCGGTCACCACCAAGGTAATCTTGGAAAAAGAAATGGCCTTTACATAGGAAGGGACCATTCTATCCGCACAAAGATGAAGGAAACCTTCATTCAAACTTCAAGTTGGCATGGGAATCCCGCTCATTACTATCCCAGATGGTCACATATCAAAGGCACGATGAGTCACCACTCCCACAAGGGATGGATTAATGATGACAATACAGACATCGGGAATGATTACTCCCTAATTATTACCCAAACGGAGCCAACTGGCAATGATAAAGGCAGCGATGGGGAAACATCAAATCACATTGTCTCGAATGAAGGTTCGCACATACCGAGTAGATTTTCTATTTTTGATATCTACTTGGACTTAAGAGATAATAATCACTCTGATTATTATGTCCTCTTAATCCAAGTTCGGCACAATCATTTTATCAACTACGCCTTAAGCTTGGCTCAGCTCTGTGTTTTTTCTGAAAGTCACTTTCATTCTGTTAAACTGGAGGATTCAAGAATGGGGGGGATAGGCTTAGACTCAAACCCAATAAAGTGGATGAGTTCAAAGCTAAATTGGCGACATGGTTCATCTACTTGAAAGGCGGCATTGAAAAATTCATGGAGAGTATGAAGGGAAATGATGAAAGACTATCCAAACAATTTGTGACTTTCTGGGAAGACAGAAGGGTGACCATGGGGGGAATCTCTTTCAAAATCAATGAAGAGGTTATAGCCTAGGCGATGGGTCTTTCTATGGAGGGAAGGAAATGGAAAAAAAAGAGTCGTATTGTGGATTCCACTAGCCTTAACCAGTTCTTCCGCTAGGGTGAAAACCCTGTCAAGAGGGTGGGCGGCTTCAATAGGGAGGAGCTCCCTCACCCGTGGGATGAGGTCTTCTATATCATGATGAAGTATTTTATGTTGGAGGGAAGGTATGGCATATTCTACTACTACCATCTCCCTTTCCTAAACCACTTGAGGAATAAAGACTTTATTTCGATTCCATTCTTTTTGTTGCATTCTATGGACGCTAATATTAAAGATATAGCCAAAGCTAAGAAAAAAGGGAAATATTTTCCCATCCTGCACCAGGGCCTCATTCTCCACCTTTATAACTTTCACCTTTCCCTTTACTCACCCCATTCTATCTCTGTCCAGAATGTCAGCCCTTCGAAGCACCCTCCTGCTATTAATGATACTAGCCCTCCTCATCTCCCGAAAATTGGCTCCTACAACAAGAAAACCAAAACTCACTTTCCGAAGGAGGTGACAACTCCCAAGAAAGTCAAAATCCAAGAGATTGACTCTGATATGGAAATTATTGAAGAAGCCAATATCCCCCATCGTTCTTGTAAACTGGCCTCTAAACCCTCAGAAAAATCCCTGAGAGACCCCTCCTCCTCGCACGACACCAAAAATTCCATTATGACTGATAAAATGGCCTTGGCCCAGAATAATCCAACCCCTCATTCTGTGAGCTCCACCCGGGTTTCAGAAAGCCCCACTTCATCCAAGAGTCTGGAGCCTCCCAATTTCCCCTCCCCGACCTTCATGCTAGAAAAAATGATGGTAGTGGAGGAGGCCAGCAGCGTGAAAGAGGAGGAGGAAACCAACCTGGTGGAGCTAGAGAAAAAAATGGAGGCCCTCTCTGACAATGTGTAGGTGATAACCAGCAGACTGGAGGTGGCGGAGTCTAAGATGCACAATGTTTCCAAATTTGCTCTGAATGTTATGCGATGCTCGGCTACTACTTTGTGCCTCATGCAGGAAAGAACGACCAAAGGGAAAGGCAAGGAGGACGAGGATTACAAAGCCCTGTTCAAATTCCTCACTAAGGAATGGGCTAGAAAGCTGCTCCCTAAGAAGAGCCATGGGAAAAAGAAATAATTTTCTTCATATGGAGGATCTCTAGTTTTGTCTATATCTACTAGCCACTGGGCGGATAAGGCTAGGTTATGCTTTTGTTTATACTTCTTTGTTTATTGCCCTGCGAGGCAAATGGCTAAAACTCTAATTAGTATTACTTTATTGTTGATAAACTCTCGTAGGATGATCTTTGTTTTTTATAGAGGCAAAAGGCTACTACTATGTTGATTATATGTGGACAGTGGTTCTGCCACTGACCTTCTATTTGTTCCTATGGGTCAGCCCCCTCGTTTTTTCGCTACTTTTAATATCAAAAACATAAATGGAATTAATGAATATTATTATAAAGGTCAAACAAAAAATAAAGAATTTAATAAAATATAAAACACAATATTATGTGTAAATTTTGTAAACAAATATGATCTATAAATATTTTATTTATATTATTATCATTGTTTTTCACATGAATGATCTACCTTAAGAAATTGACTATATTGAATTCAATTTTGTCACGTAATGATTTTGAATAGATAATATTTTGTGTAAAATGTTGATCGAAACATAATAATTATCAATATTTGTTTGTTTTTTTAAGTAGGTTAAAGCTAAACTAGTATTTGTTTGGAAATAATTTGATATGACAATGTAAATATTGCAAAGAAAAAATAAATAGTATTTAAAATTTATAAAAAAAAATTGCATATATAGTTGTATATTTTATTTTTTTGAATATATTGAATTCTTGATAAGAACTTGACCTAATGAATAAAATTAAATGAATTTGTATTTAGAGGTGTATTATTTTGAACTAAATATATATGACTTATGTTTGACATTGAATCTTAAATTGTACATTTTGAATTGCATATTAGGTTTTACATTTTTACATTTTACAATATAATATTATGTAAAATATTTTATATCTAACTCTACATTTTAAATTTAATTGAATATTTAACATTTTATTTTAAATTGTAATAAATATGTTAATTATTATTTTTTTAAATAATATAAAGAAAATATTAATTATAAAATTTAAAACAAAATAATTTTATATTAAGTTTAGCATTTTTATATTTTAAATTAAAATTGGTAATTCCTATCATATTTTATTTTTTAAAATTTTATGCCATTTTCCTTGAAATGGTGATGAATTGTAAAAAATATTATTATGATTTATGTTTGACATTGGATCTTGACTTTTACATTTTCAATTATATATTAGGTTTTATTTTTTAAAATTTTATGTCATTTTTCTTGAAATAGGATGAATTCTAAAAAATATTATTATGATTTATGTTTGACATTGGATCTTGAGTTTTACATTTTGAATTATATTTTTACATTTTCTATTAGATTTTATATTTCAAATGAATAAAAATAAATATGTCAAATCAATTTTTTAAATAAAAACTAGATTATATATATATAAAGTCGAGAAGGTTAATTTATCACATTAAAGTGTAATATCTCTTGGCTTATTCTATGTATATTATTAAATATATTTAAACTAATCGCAGTCCCAGTACAAATTGGAAGACATTAAATAAATTAATTTTTAATTATATATGATTGTATAGTTATATATTGGATCGGTAAAGTGTTAGATTTAGGATTCTATTTGGTTCAATTTTGGATTTAGAATTAAAGTTAGGATTGGGATTAAAATTGTAGCCTTAACTCAATAAGGATTAGGGTTAGGGTTTGATTTAATTTACTGTGTAATTTTGTTTCAAGTTAATTATTTAGGTGCCCTTCACCAATTAGTTTTGCTTAATTAAGTTTTAAGTTAATTTTGATTAGGTTTATTGTAAGAGTTAGTGCATGATTTAATTTAGAGTTAGGGTTAGGGTTCAATTTAGTTTAGTGTTTAATTTTGTTTCAAGTTCGGATTCACCATGTTTTAATTTTAAGGTTTATTTTTAATTTGGTTTACTATTAGGGTTAGGGTACAATTATATGTTTACAAGTATGGGGTTGAATTTTATTGAAGGTTAGGATTTTGATATTTAGTTTAGTGTTAAGGTTTGATTTGGCTTATGATTTAGATTTGGTTTGGTTTAGGGTTAGGGTTCACTTTGGTTTAGTGATAGGGTTAGGATTTGTTTGGTTTAGTGTGAGGGTTGAATTTGGGACAATGTTAGAATTCAATTTTGATTTGATTTAGTGTTAAGGTTAGGTTACAATTTCATTTAAAAGGTATCAAATCAATTTGGTTTAGTGTAAATTTAGAATTAGAGTTCAATTTGGTTTAGTGTTTACTTAAGATTAGGGTTCAATCTAGTTAGTGTTTAATTAGGATAAGGGATAGGATTTAATTTGGTTTATGGTTATGATTAATATTCAATTTGGTTTCTAGGGTTATAATTCAATTTAGTTTAGTGTTAGGGAACCCAAAAAAACAATTGAATTGCTTTGCATTGGATTGAACACCAAAAAAGAGAGAAGACAACACCCATCGACCTCACACAAAATTTAATTCACAAGTTTAAATATCCCTAGGCTCAAGCATTCATTTTACACATTTTTAAATCTCTACTGAAATGTGAAGGACACACAACATATAGAGATAGGGGTGAAGAACTAATCAAAAAACCAAATCAACTCATTTCTAATTCCTTAATGATGCAACAATAAATCAACATAAAAAATACACACATTTATACAATAAACACCAAATATATGTGTGTAAAGTGGAAAATTGAACCCTAGTGATTCCTCACCTGGGGGAGAGAAAGGAAATCACTAGGATGATTTTCACTGGGGAGATAATTTACATTCAATAGAGGGGTTGAATTCACTAGATCCAAACCCTAGAGTGAATAAGGATCTGAATACTAAGTGAATTGCAAGGGTGAAATGCAATTTATCCTCTTTTGTAAGTAGAAGAGTTGACTTGTTGACTATGCAGAAAATGAAGACAAAATGGATAAAATAAGGAGCTACCAATTCAGGATCATGTTGTAACTTTAGATCTGATGTATTTAGACTGATACAGACCTTCCCTACAAATTTGGAGAAAATTTATCGGGGCCGTTCATAAGTTATGCACGATCCTCCAAAAAATCCGCAAGACGAAAAGGGTTTTTTCATCTCTGCAAATGAATCCTAAATCTGCAATTACAACCATGCACCTACAACCTGCACATAGAAAAGAAGGGAAGAAGGGTTGTAAATAGGAGTTTGCCTTAGTGAAACCCCAGTTGAGGAATCAACCTTGAAATAAAGTAATTACAAATGCTTAAATGTAAATAATGAAAATGAATACCTTGGAGATTTGCAATTTGTTGATGATGGTAAATAATGGAAATGTATACCTTGTAGATCTAAAATTTGTTGATGATGGTTGCTTTGCTTCTTGAATTTAATTACAAGTGTTGCATGAAATGGCATGTAACATGACAAAACCCTAACACACACACATGCTTTCAAATGAATGTTGTAATGTTGCTCCAATGGATGAATGAAGAAGACACATGAAGAAGAAGACTTGATGGATGCTTGAAGACTTTTAGACTTGAACGCTTGATGACAATAATGGAGACCTTCCACTTGTTTTCACAATTTTTGCTTATGCAAATGAGAGGACTCGATCCCCTTTTATACTTTCCTTGGAGGGTTAATTATCCCTTCACCAAAGGCCGACAAAGGGGGGAAATTTAATTCCCGAAAGATAATTTAAGTCCAAGGGTCAGATGGACCCATATTGGGGCCACACAAAGAGGGAGGACAAGGGCACCACACCCCTATCCTAAGGGGACTGGGGTACCACACCATGGTCCTATTCATTTTGGGGGCCTAAAACAGGGTCTAAACAAGTTGTAAAGTGTAGAAATGAGGCCCGATTCCATGGTGGAGACATAGATGGATCCCGATCGGGTGTGGGAGATGATATCGCCAAGGTAAGGGGTATAAAATGCATTCAAAATTGTAATGGATGCAATTTTATGACACTAAATTTAGCCCCCACTTTAGCGGGAGTATGACTTATGCCAATATTGTCAGTAAAGTAGAAGAAAGAGAGATGAAGATGAGAGATGCAGAGAAATATCACAAGGAGTATAAGATGTCAAATCTCAAGGAACCAAGCCCGCGATCTTAGGATTTTAACTCACTCAAACATATGCAAGTGCACATAAAAAGGCACGCTAAAAAAGCTAATATCGTAAGACCTCAATTCAACTAGCCAAAGAGACCTCGATATGAAAAATATCTCAATCAATTAATATCATTCTTGAAACATAAAATACTATCTCATGAACAAATATAATCACATAAAAGAGAAAAGTTGGCATCATCCATGAACTATCAATAGTAAAACTATGGGTTCATGAGAGGAAGAAGAAAGAGAACATGAATACACACTTTGGTGATCCATGAGAACAAAGGCGAACAAAAGGAACCATGAACATCTTGCCCCTAGAACTAGGTGATCCATGGAGAAAAAAGGACATGGAAAACTAGCCCCTAGATTCTATCTAGGTGATCCATGTAAGGGAGGAGAGTGAGAACACCGTTAGTTCCACTCAACCTCATGCACGAGTGTGCAAGTCAGGTTCAAAGCACCTCATAGGAGTCTATGCACGAGTATGCTACAACTTGTATAAGATGTATAGTACAAATATCAAGAAAGGCATGACATCTCGCTCTAAGAGACTATGCTCTGATTCCAAGAATAATCACCCTTCATAAGAGAAAATTTGTGGCATCTCGCTCTAAGAGGCTGCCCTTTGGTTCCAAGGATGGCCCACTTTATAAGATAAAAGTGGTGACATCTCTCTCTAAGAGGTTGCCCTCTGGTTCTGAGAATGACCCATTGCATAAGAAAAAAGTGGTGATATCTCACTCTAAGAGGCTGCCCTCTAGTTCTGAGAATGACCCACTGTATAAGATAAAAGTGGTGACATATCGCTCTAAGAGGCTGCCCTCTTGTTCCAAGAGTGACCCACTGTATAAGAGAAAAGTGACAACATCTCACTCTAAGAGGCTACCCTCTGGTTGTGAGAATGACCCACTGTATAAGAGAAAAGTGGTGACATCTCGCTCTAAGAGGTTTCCCTTTGGTTTTGAGAATGACCCAAGTATTGTATAAGAGATACAATGCGCAAGAGAAATATAATACAAAAGGAGCAGTATGGGTGCCCCCCCCTTAAGATGTCAACGTAGTTGAATGTTGATATCTTAAGGAAAGTAGAACAAGGATACCTACCTTTCACACCAAGAAGATATCCATCATGCAACAATGTCATAAATCCAAGCAAGAGAGGGAATACTCTTCAAGAAAGGATAAGATAGTTGAAAAGAGATATATTGTTATAAGTATAAAGGAGATCCTTGGAGGAGAGGAGATATATTCTCAAAAGACATCTACCTCCAAGAGGAGTTGTCTTAGACAAATATAACATCTTCTAGAACAAAGTGCAGAAGAGAACAAGAATTCAACCCTTCCTCATATTGCTAGGTGAAAGGGATTCTTGATGAAGGATGACTCACTTTTATCCCAATGGGGATAGGTGAATTTATTATAGATGTACATTACCAAGTGTGAAAGAGATTAGAGTCAAGGACTTACACATCTTGTATAAGAGAGAACCCTTGGGCAAATAACAACAACTTCACACAAGGAATGACATCAAGTAATAAAACTCACACCATCCGCAAAATAGAAAAGTTTGGATCCTTAGAGAAAGTGAGAGGGAGAGATATAATTGTCCCCCAAGTGTAGGACAATAAGAATAATTACACAACTTCTAGAGAGAGATTACTCATAAGAGACATAACATTTTAAGCAAGGAAAAAATCCTAACCACAGAACAGACATGTGCTCGCATGAAGGATAACTCCATTCAAGAAAGGACATCAAGTTATGAATAACACAATAGAAGAGGTAATTTTCAAAGAGAGAGAAAGAAGAAGAAGGTTCATAAAATTTCTTTAAGGAGAGATTATTCATAATAGACGTATCATTTCAAGCAAGGAAAACTTGAATGAAGGAGATTCCACAGTCAAAATTGCAAAACTTGAGAGCTTCCAGGTCAGGTATGAAAATCTGAAAATGGAAGAAGATGAAAGAATTTCTTCTTTTATGGAAATAGTTAATGAAATTGTTTTAGGTATTAAATGTTGTGGAAGAACCTTAAGTGAAGATGAAATTGTTTTCAAAAGTTTTAAGAGGATTGCCACCGGCATACAAAAATGAAAGTTACTGCTATAAATGAGTTAAGAACAATGCCTAATACATCAGTAACTAGAGATACATTGATTGAAAAACTTTCAGCTTTTGAAATTGAGGAATTTGGTCATGTTGCTACTATAAAGAAAGATTTAGCTTTTAAGGCATCAACTTCATCTGCATCATCATCATTTGACAAGTCTGATTGGAAAGCTTTTTATTCAAGAGAACTTGAAGAAAGCAGGAGAGAAAATGAAGAACTTGAAGCACTATTTGCATGGAAAATGCCTAAAGGTCCAGTTGGAAGTAAGTATGAAGGTAAAGCACCCTTTAAATGTTTTAACTGTAATAAGATTGGTCATATGGCTTCAAGATGCCCTGATAGACATGTAAGATTAAAAGAAGAAGCTAGAAGAACATACAAGCCTAACCCTAAATATCAGGGATATAGATTTTAGAAGAATAAAGACAAGTCTTGTTATCTTGTTGATGAAGGAGTCACTGATGATTCTAATGAGGATCCGATAGACAATGGATGGGGCTTTGTTGCTATAACAGAAGATCAATCGACACCTACTGTTCAATCGGTAGAGCAGGCCCTGGCAGCTAAAGTTGAGGTTAAGGATAAATGGATCATTGATTCAAGATGTTCACATCATATGACTGGTGATAAAAGTAAATTCTTGACTTTTCGGGAATATAATGGAGGTCTGATAAGATTTGGAGATGATAAAGCTTGTTTGATCAAAGGTAAAGGTAATATATCTCTTGATGATAAGCATAATATTGACAATGTTTACTATGTTGAAGGTTTAAAGCATAATCTTTTGAGTGTTGGTCAATTAGTTGAAAAAGGATTTCAGTTACAATTCAAGAATGGGAAATGCAAAATTATGAACAGAACTAGTTTGGAAATTGCAATCAGTAATCAAACTAGAGGTAATATCTTTCATTTGAATAATAATGAAAAAACATGCTTGATTGCACATATTGATGAAAGTTGGCTATGGCATAAGAGACTTTGTCATGTAAATTTTGATTGCATTGTGAAAATCAATACAACTAAAGCAGTTAGAGACTTACCTAAAATTGTTAAGCCTCAGAATCCGGTATGAAAGGAATTTCAATTTGGAAAACAAGTTAGAGCATCTTTTAAAAGTATTCCAAAAAAATCCAATAGTGCTCTTGACTTAATTCATACTGACTTATGTGGTCCAGCTAGAACTAAAATCTTACAAGGTGATAGATATTTCATGCTAATCATTGATGACTATTCTAGAATGTGTTGGGTTACTTTTCTCAGAGAAAAATCAGAAGCACTTGGGAAATTCAAGCTATTTAAGGTGATGGTAGAAAATGAAACCGGTAAGAAAATCAAATGTCTGAGATCAGATCAAAGAGGTCAATTTACATCTAAGGAATTTAATACATTTTGTGAAGTAAATGGAATCAGAAGACAGTTATCAGCACCCCAGACACCCCAGCAGAATGGAGTTGTAGAAAGGAAAAATAGAACTATCTTGGATGCAGCTAGAAGTATGTTATCATAAGAAAATCTACCACATGTATATTGGAGAGAGGCAGTAAGCACATCAGTCTACACATTCAACAAAGTTCACATCAAAGGTGAAACTGGTAAGACCCCTGATGAACTATGGTTTAGCATTACTCCTACTCTTAAATATTTCAGAATATTTGGAATTAAATGCTATATTAGAAGAGATGAGTATATTGGAAAATTTGATCCTAGAAGTGATGAAGGAATATTTCTTGGTTACAGAAAAATGTTGAGAGTACAAATGTGAAAATTGATGAACAATTTAGAGGAACTTCAAGGTATATAGACTCTAAACCGATAATAGAGATACTGAGAAATGAACACACACCAGTATAGAATGAAGATCCAGTTACACCGGTATCATCTTAAAATTCCACTGTAACTAAAGAACAACAACAAACAAAGACACCCCGGTATGTAAGGTTGAATCATTTTGAAGATCAGATAATTGGGAACAAGTATCAAGGAGTTATGACAAGAGGAAGACTGGCAAATGAAGAGGTATGTCTTATTTCTCAAATTGAACTAGCACCAATTAATGAGGGATGTGAAGATAAACACTAGATTAAAGCTATGGAAGAAGAATTAAAACAAATTGAGAAGAATAGCACATGGACATTAGTTCCCCGGCCTAAAGACAAAAATGTAATTGGAACAAAATGGGTATTCAGAAACAAACTCAATGAATATGGTAACATAATCAGAAATAAAAAAAGACTAGTATGTAAGGGATATTCACAGAAAGAAGGAATTGATTACAATGAAAGCTTTGCACCGGTAGCCAAAATTGAGGTAGTCAGATTACTCTTGGCTTTTGTAGCACACAAGAAATACAAAGTATATCAAATGGATATTAAATGTGCATTTCTGAATGGAGATCTTGAAGAAGAAGTTTACATTGAGAAACCTGATGGATTTTCTTTGATAGATAACAAAGATATGGTTTGCAGGTTAAGGAAAGCTTTGTATGGGTTGAAGCAAGCTCCAAGAGCTTGGTATGGTAGATTCGATAAATATCTTTTGAAGATTGGTTTTTCTAAAGGTAATGTTGATAGCAACTTATACTATAAAGTGACTAATGATGACATCTTGGTTATAGAAGTTTTTGTTGATGATATAATCTTTGGAGGAGAAGATGGTTTGTGTAAAGACTTTTCTATTGAAATGCAGCAAGAATTTGAAATGTCTATGATTGGAGAGATAAAATTCTTTTTAGGATTACAGATTTCACAGACTGATAAAGGTATGTTCTTGAGTCAATCTAATTACTTAAAGGAGTTACTAAAGAAATTTGGGATGGAAAACTCTAAACCGGTAAGCACGCCTATGACTACAACTGATAAATTATCACTAAGGGATGAATCTACACCTATTAATCTAACTAGGTACAAATCTATGATAGGAGGTCTATTGTATTTGACACAAACAAGACCTGATATTATGAATGCAGTATGTATTGTTTCAAGATTTCAGAGTAATCCCAAAGAAAATCATGAATCAGCAGTAAAAAGGATTTTCCGGTACTTACAAGGCACTACAAATATTTGCCTATGGTATCCTAGAGATGAAAACTTTGAATTATGTGCATACACAGATGCAAATTGGGCAGGAGATGTAGATGACAAAAAAAGCACCACCAGCGGAGCATTTTTTCTTGGAAACATATTAATTTCTTGGTTGAGTAAGAAACAAAGTTGCACATCTTTATCAACAGCTTGCAGCAGCAACTAACTGTACATAGGTATTATGGCTTAAGCAAATGTTGAAGGACATAAAGGTAAAATGCAAAGAACCTATAACTATCTATTGTGATAATACAACAACAATTGATATATCTAAGAATCCAGTACTATATTCTAAACCTAAACATGTCTCTATCAAACTAAATTTTCTAAAAGAGAATGTTGAAGCAAAAGAAGTAAAACTGGTTTATGTGAATACTAAAGAGTAGATTGCAGATATTTTCACTTAGTCTTTGCCTAAGGAGACTTTTGAATATCTCAAAGAATAGCTTGGGGTCATACCCCCACTGGTAGAAACTTAGACAGTAGATGTTTGTCATCAACCGACAAAACTAACAAATAAATCTTGTACTCCAGTTTTGATGAGGAGAGCTACTTCTTAGGGGGATTAGTTGGTATACTGAATAAGTTGGTATTTTGTATTTGAACCTAGTTTTTGTATTGTTTTTGAATTTGATGTCAAAGGGGGAGAGATTGATATGGAAAATCACATGTCACTCCTAGGGGGAGAGACTTTAGCTCTTGGGGAGAGATTTTTATTTTGGGAGAGATTGATTACTCTCTGAATTTTGATCTCTGGTTATGTTGTTTTTTTTGGCATTTCTATTTTGGCACTTTGATGGTTTTTCCATCCTGTGTTACCATCAATGCCAAAGGGGGAGATTGTTGGTATTTTAGATATGTTGGTATGGTTTTGTCAATGATGCCAACACTTATCAACTCTGGTCAAGCCTACTGGCACTTGGAGATTTGGCAATGTTCAACTGCAAGCAAGTGACTCTATGCACAATCATTGGTATCTTATTCACCGGCAGGATATATTGTTCACCGACACTTGAAATGATATGGAAAACACTTGGTTATATCAAAGACATTGTTTGGACAGTTTGTCTTCGAGATTTGTTCATAGGTATATTCGTGTTTCCATATTTGTTGTTACCGGCAAATAGGTCGAGGATAAACACCAGCAGGCCTATCTATTCCAGATCAGCATGGCATGCTATGGAGATGATTTATTATTGTTGTAAATGCATTAAGTTGACATGTTGAATCGGATATTGCATTGGTTATTGATTTAATTATAAATTGTTTTATTGTAATATCTTTTGTAAAGCCGACCTATACATTTTGGTCCAAGGTTTGTGTATTGTTAACACGTCATTTATCCTTCATGCCAAGAATGGGTCATAATTTCCTTTTTTATGTTGGAGTCCTAGTTCATACCATATTACCTTGGTTCAAGTCTTTAAATGCAGCCTCAAGTCCTTTCTCTAGTCATTTTCGTTCAAGTTCGGACAATTCATTGTACTCCTTGAATGCGTCAAACCGTTTTTAAGTAGGTTCAAGATGTTCATTTAGGTTCAATAGGTTCCAAAGTGTTCAAAAAAGGTTCTTCGTACTAACATTTTCTCTAAGTTTTTGCAACGGTTCTTTAATAAAGTTTTTCTTGTTCGGTGACATAACATCTGTGTTGAACTTGTTGAACTAAGTTCAAAGGGTTCAAATATGTTCAACGTGTTCAACACAGCAAAGTGGTCAATGGTTTGATGTAGCGTACATCTTGAACTACTTGAACACTCAAGAAGTTGGTTCAAGATGTTTACACAGGTTCAATGCTGGTGGGTCCCACGGTTTCCAATGTTTCGAGAAGTGTATTTATTGCTAAATATGGAGAGGCAGAACCATATTGTAAAGTGATGTCGCTCTTTGGTTTTTTTGAAGTAAGTGAACGTTGTGGGAACTGGCAGTTTCTTAAAGTACGCCGCCATGCATTCAATGCATGCGTGCGAGGGTCTAACCTATCAATTTGCCGCGTTCGGAATGAAATTGTGAAATCATTGCATTTAATGTGTCTGCATTATTACCTTTCTTTATAAGGTATGAAAATCATTTGTGTTATGTGTTCGTTCTTGCTGCTGGATTTGTGTATATATTGTCCCTGGATAGAAGTTTTTCTTGCCGCTAGCCGTCGTCCGATTATACAACTGTGAAGGTGAGTCTTTCCTTATTTTCTCCAGTGTTTTCCCTTGCATTTTCTCTCATACAGAGGTTTGGTTTCACTGCAATCAAGTTTGGGTTTCTTGTTTTGAAATCATGAAGTCCACCCTCCATTTATTTGGAAATGTCTTTAGCATGGCATCCATAGAAGCCATAGTTAGTGATACTAACCTGAAGGGTGAGAACCTTGAAGATTTGAAAGAAAGGGTGTTCAGGGGTGTTGATAAGTCTTTTTGTATAGAGATTTTGAGTAGTGGACTTTTAGAAGCTGCAGCCTTTCCTCCAACAATTCCTTGTCCAGAGCTTGTTCGGGAGTGTATTGCCAGATATGACCCTGTATCTGAAACTATTAAAAGAGATAACGGCGAAACCCTTCTCGCCATTAACCACGAAGTGATTGCTTCGGTGTTCAAAATACCAGATTATTAGTTTTCTAATTTCTCCCCTGCTCAGTCAATTAGTGAGTTCAATGCAGATAGAGATGGACACAAGAATAATGTGGCGAAGTACTAGTTGAAAGTCCCTCAGAGAGGTGGTTCTAGACTGCCTAAAAATCCTAACAAGAACCACATGTTGCCACATATCCATGATGTAATGCTTTTGTTGCATCGAGCCAGAGTTTCTGCCGAAGCTTATAGCTTTGATGATTGGATATATTGCTATGTACAATTAGTTCTGGAAGGAAAACAATATCTGGATTGGGCGGAGTTAATTGCTGATTCGATGAAAGAGCAGTTGAGTCTAGCCAAGCAATTTCAACAAAACTTCTTCATGTCTTCGTATCTTTTGTATTGTCTGGCCTGTGTTAAGGAGTTAACCGGCATACCCAAGCAGCCCACTGAGGAAGATGTTCCGGTGTATGAGTTTTATCCAATGCTACAAAAAGACAATGCCCTACAAGATTTCAGAAGGGTATATAATGCATTCCTGGGCGATATGTGTCATGAACTGAAAGGTACAAAAGCCAAATGGATTTTAGATGATGCTTAGTCTTTGATTAAGAAGTTCGGAAGCTTTTACATCCAGTTCCCATGTTTTTGCTATATACGAGTGGGAGGCTTCGAAGAGGAACCCTTCAAGCTTCCGCATTTCTATTTTGATTGCTTTGTCCTAGCAGAAATATGCAGACAACTGACTTCTGTGGTCAAGAAGGCACAGCCTAAGGACAAGTGAGAAGGTCATTTTCCAATACATTTGGGAGTGTTATCCTGTAATTCAATGTCTGATGCACTAAGTATAGGAGCAGACCTTAGAAATTTTAATTTCTCTCTGTATGCTGAAAGAAAAGGGTTTGATAACAAAGGATTTTCTCGGAGCCTTGGCTTAATGCCTTATCTTCCCACACCATAGTTAGAAGATTTCTAGGAAGACTGTTCGGATGAACTTGAAGTCTTCAAAAGAGAAAATATGAGACTGGTGCTGGAACAGGTTATTTCTCTGCAAATAAAGATAGATATTAAAGGGCTTGAAGAAGATTATCTTGAACTATTTGAACCAAGGTATTTAGCCCACGCAGAGACTGAAATGCCCCCAATTAATTGGAATGAAGAGGAAAATGATGACATTCAATCAAGAACCGAATGAGTTTTAGACAGAACAGTGGCATGGGTGGCCAAGAAGAAAGCAATGAAGCTAGACGCCAAGCCTCTCTCTACGAGAAGTATGTCTTCACCAAAACGTCCTTCTAACAGTGCTCCTATTCATGCAGGTAAGGAAATCAAGTCAGCTCAGCCTAGATGCAGACCTAGCCCAACTCTGGATTTCAGTACCCCTCTGGCATACTCAATCACGTAATGTCACCCAGAAGAGGATGGACCAGGTCAAGGATATGGGAGCCAAAGATGTCGTGCTTGAAGCTCAGATCTTTCAAATTGAAGATTTGGATGGTGAAGTTGCTTGTGCTCTAGACTCCGAAACGGTGACTTTGGCTATGACGCCACCCCCAAAGATGATTGAAGGAACTTCTCATTCTGCTGTGACTCCTAAATGGTTAACAACCTCAGTGAACAAGAAAAGGAGCTTTCTTCCTGTGAGCATTCCAATTCAGGAGATGCTTGCCAACTACTCTGAGAAGAATCCAAAGCCAAAGAGGTTCAAGACCGCCGTGCACCTAAACAATGACGAAGAAACTGGTAAGTGGACAGTGCAAATTGCTTCTTACAAACCGAGGGATGAGAACAAAGAGGCCGGTTCTGATGATTTTGAAATAACAAAAATAGAATTGGGAAAGATGAGCAGGGATACAGATAACCATTTTTTCCAAGTGTCAGCGAAGAAGATGCTTACCTGGTCAGAGAAGGATAGACGAGAGAAAAGAGAACTTAAAAGACATATAAGTGTTTTGGCTCAGTTCATCGAGAGCATCGGTTGCCTTGGAGCAATGCCAATATCCCATGCCACTAAGAATTTTGACCCAACTTCTCTGGAAAATAGGAAGTTGATGGATCAAGTTCAACGGGCTAAGAGCATCGTTGAAGCATTTGAAAAATGGATTGAACAAGTAATCAAAGATGGTGAAAAATACATTACTGATTCCCGAAAGTTGTGTGATGAGGTACAGGGCCTGATTTCCAAAATCCAAAATCAGCTTGTACCATGGGAAAAAGAAGAGCACAAATGGCAAAATGTCCTGCCTCTGTTTACAAAAATTGAAGAGTACGGAACTACCAGATTTCTGACAAAACATTCAATTAAGCTGGTATCTGATGAATGCCAACTTTTCGTGCTTAAGAAAACTATCATGTGGCAGGTGCTCACCTTTCAGTCGGTAATTACGGATGCAAAAACCTCCATCTATGAACTCCAGGATTTGCAGAGCAGTATTGTCAAGGATAATAAAGTGGTTAATCCTGATCATGACTGGGAACTAGGAATCTATGGGGCAAGTACACAGGAAGAAGTCAAGTCATTCCGGTTGAACATGGTGAAGATCAGAGTTAGGAGTAGTTTTAGGCCAAAGGATATAACCAAAGTGGCTAGGACCAAATCTATGGTATTCATTGGGAATGATCAGCTGCCGAAGCACTCAGATAAAATGGTGCAACACGGGTGGAATAAAGAGGTGGCAAAGGCGAAGCTTAATGCAATGAAAGTCCCAAGCCAATCAATGATCCAAGAACTCATGGCTTCTCATGACGCTCGCGAAGACGGAGAAGAGGGTGATGATGAGATATAACATAATACATCCGCTTTGGGCTTGTTTTCTTTATTTTTACAAAACAAAACATTTTTCATAGTTATGCAAAACTTCGGGACAACTGTCCCAAAATATTTTATGTTGGTTTTGTAACTATTTTATCAGGGAGTGGTTGAGTTTTCAGGGAGACCCCCCCGTTTAGACTATAAGTTAAGTAGAATCGATGGTAGAAGGGTTAGATTTTTAGTAACTGATTTTACAAAAAATTGGAACGTGTGTTTGTTTTTGTATTTTCTTATTCCTAATCAAAGGAGAGATCAGATGGTTGAAATCTGTGGTGGAAAAATATTAGCAGATGTATCATTATGTCTTTGATTACATAAAGATATATATATATGAAATCTGGTGATATTGTTTTGGGGAGAAGAAAGATCTGTGTATTTTGACTCCGAATAGATAACATGTCTTTGCATATGTTCATCCGATCAAGAAACAGTATTTGATTATTTCATTGCAATTTTTCATTATTCTTCTAATGTTCTTTCCTTTGAATGTGTTGTTTAGTCTGGAAAAGATTCATGTTTGTGGGTGCATTTGTTTTCTCTGAATCTGTTCGTCTTTATTTGGAAGAAGTATATTGAACTTTGTTTCAGTTACTGTATTTACATACTTTGAAAATTAAGAAGATAGTTTCCGTTATTTATGAGATATGAGGAAAGTTATAGCCTTTCATCCAAGAATGATATAGGCGGCCTTATACGCTTTCTGGTTAAAAGCTTTCATTTGGATATGAATATAAAAACAAAAACATACTTTATCAAAAATCTAGATAGGGAGCTGTACCTAGGCAAAAATTCAGAGGGAGGTGATTGAACAAATGCCAACCCAACTGTTTAGTGAACCATTTGTTCTTAAAAGAAGGTAACAGAGTCCTAAAATTAATCATTTGAATGCAAAGAGCAAAATCTATTTGCTAAAAGATTTTTGGCGTCTCTGCTGGGGAGCGAAACAAAGGGAAAGCCAAATTTTTCAATAGACCAGTATGTCATAAACGTGAGCCTATAATAAGCAAAAGTGTTTGAAGTGCAGGAAGATTGTTGAGATTGAGTCTTGATTGAAGTAACCTGGTTTAATCATCCTGGATTCTCGTCCATATACTAGAGCACAAAGGAAAGAAGGAGTAATTGATAACTGTTTTGAAGAATTGCAAAATCTGTCATTTGTCCCAAGTTTTACTCCTAGAAGGAAGGCCAAAAGCAGACCTTCATCTCCTGATAGAGTTACTCCTATATCTTCTTCTTCCCCTTGGCAAGCACTAACACTTACTGGAATTCAAGCTCCACCTCTTGTAACCATTCATCTAGTATTCATTATGGCTCAACCTTGGGGTGCGGCTGTTGGACCTCTTGCTCTCGCAGCCCATAATCCACTACCAAAAGGAGCAAAGGATGTTTTACCCAAATATAAGGGTGACGGAAAAGTTTCAGTTGAAGAGCATTTGAACTCTTTTAATGTAGCAACGAGAATCCTAGCAGTTCAATATGAGGACGTGGCTGTTAGGCTTTTTGCCCCAACCCTCACTGAAGGGGCAGCAGAATGGTTTAGCCAGTTGTAAGAAGGATCCATAACTGACTGGCAAATGATGAAAACCACTTTTGAAAAAAGATTCCAAAGTGTTGATGATGAACACACGCTACTGGCTCAACTCACACAGATGAAGAAGGAAATTCATGAGCCGATGAGGGATTATGTAGCAAGATATAATAAGATTATTCACAAAATTCCTCAAGCCAAGAGACCAACTGCAGATAATCAGCGATGTTTCTTCGTAAATTCCATGCCACCTGATGTAGGATTTCACCTCAGAAGAAGTAGGCCGACCAACCTAGAAAGGATGTACAAATTCCTCAAGGACAATCTCAGGCTTCTACGTCCTCTACCGATCCAGTTGTTCAACGACTTGTCAATGATATGATTGCTCTAAAGAGGCAAATACCTAAGCCTGGAAACTCTTATCCACAACCTTATCAGGATATAAGCAGGGGAACCTCAAATCAATATAACTATGGATGACCGTTGCAACTTCCTGCAGCTCCACAAAGATTACAGATAGAGGCACCTCCTGACAAAGGTGTCATGTGTTCATTTCATCTTACCTCTGATCATGATGGGGTTTCATGTCCCGATATGATATGACACGTTCAAATACAAAACACAAAGGATGAATTAGGAGAGTTCACTAAAGCAGAAAGAATTCAAGAGGCACCTGGTGACTTTGGAACATTCTACCTCGAATATGAGTCAGATTCAGAAAAGGGTAGTAACATTTTGGCAACTCTTGAAGGTTCTTCATGTGCGATCCTAACAAGGAATCAACACACCTCCTAGCCTTCTCCCTTTGTGAACCCTTATGGAAACAATTTCAAAAGCAAAGATCTCTTAGGTAATAGTTTTTCAAAGGTTCCCGAGGTTAAGATTTTGCAAAGAAACGATGAAGATCATAAGAGCTTTTCCTCTTCTTCGTCCTTTGATATCATTGAATTCTGTAAGGCCTCAACCGTTCAACTACCTACCACTGAGTATTTAAAGCTTAACCCAAAAGAGTTGGATAAACTAGTCAAATATGTTAAAGGGGATTCCTTTTCAGAGTCTCAAGTACACGGGTGTATGGAAAATAGTGATTTAGCTATTGTCAAAGGGTCTTCATCTATCCCCTGCTCATTAGCTAATCTGGCAGATCCCTGTGCTTTTCATGACACAAGATCTGGGCATGAGGTCGAGATTCTGAAACCTGAACCTTTCTATATTTCCCTTCTCCTAAATGGCCAAAAGTTAAGTAATTGCATAATTGACTCAAGGGCTTCAGACTTGATATAATGCCTTCTTCTGTGGCTAAATCTTTAGGTTTAACCCTTACTAAAACATTTGGAAGATGCTTTTCAATGGATGGAAAACAGGTTCCTCTTATTGGTCAGGTAAAGGACGTCCAGGCAGTGCTGGCAGCATGCCCAAACAAAAGAGTAAGATTAACTATACTGGTCGTTGATATTCCAGCGAGTTACGGAATGCTTCTGAGTAGGACGTTTTGCAAGGATCTTGGAGGCGAAATCAAAATGGACTGGTCTGAAGCCGTTATTCCCCTTGGAAACCAGAAAATCAAGCTTGAACCTAAACCCAAGAATAAGTATACTGTATTTCCCTCAGATAACCCGAAAGCCCAGATTCTGTTTCAGGAGTGTGAGTTTGGAAACTATCTTGTCCTTGCACCTGGTAAAAAGAAAACGGATAAGACAACTGATGAACTTGGTGGACTATGGCAGATGGAGTTTGATGGAAGCTGTGCTAACTCCGGTTCTGGAGCAAGGGTGGTTTTGCTGTCACCAACTGGTAATATTTTCCCCTTTTCCTTCAAGTTGGATTTTAAAAACACTAATAATACTGCTGAATATGAGGCACTATTATTTGGATTGAGTGAGGCTAAATGTAAAGGAATTAAGTTGCTTAAAGTCAAAGGTGATGCAGAGTTAATTGTTAGGCAGGTGAGGAATGTTTATACGGTTAAGAATGACAGGTTGAGGCATTACAGGGATAGAGTTTGGGATGAGATAGAATTCTTTGATGCCTTCTCGATTGAAGCAATTTCGAGGGAACAAAATAGTAGGGCAGATTCTTTGGCCGTGTCTACCTCACTTTTATTACCACATCCAGATTTTAAAGATAACTCATATAGGATTGAAATGATCTATAGGCCCAGTGTTCTCGATAATGTAGATCATTGGCAGGTTTTCGATGCAGATGCACAGATCAAAGATTTCCTAGAATGTGCTCAATCATTTTCTCAGTCATATTTTGAAGGCTCTGAGAGTGTTTGCAAAGAGTTCAGTCCAGACCCAGAAGTAGATCCTACAAATAGCTTTACTCAGCTCAAAGGTAACAAAATTCCTAGGGGGTTAGTGACTCTGGAAATATTTTTCACCAGAGATGACGCATTCATAGGTAATAAAGTTCCCAAGGATGATGGGAAAGGAAAATGTGAGAAAATAAACTTGGGAGATGAAGCTAATCCAAAAGAAGTGACAATCGGCTGGTGTTGTTCTGCAGAGGAAAAGAGAACACTTGATACACTGCTTAAGGAGTATATTAATGTTTTTTCTTGGTCTTATGATGATCTGAAGGAGTTTAGAAATGGACATTTTCAACATCAGAATCCGCTGAAGCCAAGCGTCTCTCCTTTTAGGCAAAAATTAAGGAACTTTAATCCCATCATGGCGGATGCAATTTCTAAGGAAGTTGAGAAAATGTTTAAGGCCTGAATCATATATCCAATTCACCATTCCACCTAGGTAGCTAACATTGTACCCGTAAGAAAGAAAAATGGGGAAATTCGTATCTGTGTTGATTTTTTAAATTTGAATCAAGCAAGCCTAAAGGACAACTACGCCTTACCAAATATGGATCACATATTACAGATAGTGTCTGGGTAGGAGATGATGTCGATGTTGGATGGTTTTTCTGGTTATAACCAGATATCTGTAGCAGAACATGAGCAGCACAAGACAGCATTCATCACTCCATGGGGAACATTCGCATACAACCGCATGCCTTTTGGTTTAATAAATGCTGGAGCCACTTTTCAAAGGGCTATGGATTCCTCTTTCAAGGATTTTCAAGACAGAATAATTGTAGTTTATCTAGATGACCTCACGGTGTTTTCAAAAAAAAGGACAGATCATTTCTAGGATTTGAGTGCAGTATTACAGCGTTGTCATGAACACGGGATTTCTCTGAACCCTAAGATATTAGTTTTTTGCGTCACTAAGGGCAAATTGTTAGGACATATTATCTCAAAAGAGGGAGTCAAGATTGATCCCAACAGGGTTAATGCAATTCAACGTCTCAGTTTACCCTCTAGCTGGACTGGAGTAAGATCGTTCTTTGGTCAAGTGAATTTCCTGAGGAGACTTGTTCCAGAATTTGCTGAGACCACCAAACACATTGTTGGTTTGCTAAGTGAGCAACATCCTTTCAAGTGGACTGAAGAAGCCAAAAATGCTTTCGAGAGAATTAAAGGATCAGTTGCAAATGCGCCCACTCTTGTTAACACAGATTTCATGAAGGATTTTATTCTTTATTGTTATGCATCAGACCATACTATGTCTGGAATTCTATTGCAGTTGTATGAACATGGGGTTGAAATGCCTATAGCGTTCATGAGTACTCCGCTCAAGAAGCATGAGCTCAAATATTCACCTATGGAGAAACATGCATATGCTGTTGTAAAAGCCGTGAAACAGTTTCGATATTATATCCTACATTCTCACTCTATGGTTTTTGTTCCAGATTCAGCTGTGAAAAGCATTTTGACTCAACAGGAGGTTGGACTAAATAAGCGAGCAACATGGGTGATGAAAATTCAAGAGTATGACTTAGATATTCGCCCTATGAAGACAATTAAAGGGCAGGGCTTATGTAAGTTGATAGCGGAAAATGAGGTGGAAACTAAAGCGGAGTTACCATTAACTCTTTTTGTTGGATTGCAGGATACTTGGTTCTCTGATGTGGCCTACTATTTAACTTATGGTAGTTGCCCAAATCATCTGTCGGCTAAAGAACAAAGGAATTTAAAATTAAAAGCTGCAAAGTATGTAATTTGGCAAGATGTTCTATACAAAAAGGGGTTAGATGGAACATACCTAAGGTGTGTAGATAAACCTCAACAGCAAAAGCTCCTGGAAGCTTATCATGGAGACGTTTGTGGTGGACACTTTTCATCATCTGTTACTGCATTCAAAATTCTAAGAAATTTTTTTTACTGGCCCGGCATGTTTCGGGATGCCTATATTCACGTAAAAGAATGCGAAAAATGTCAATTGTTTTCTGGGAAGCCACATTTAGCAGCACTGCCTCTAAGGCGTGTAGTGATGGATGAACCTTTCACGCAGTGGGGCATTGATTTTATAGGCCCAATAAACCCTCATTCCAGTGTGGGTCACATGTATATTTTGACAGCTACTGACTACTTTACAAAGTGGGTAGAAGCCATCCCCACCAAAAAGGCCAACTCAGAGATTGTGTGTAGTTTTCTCATGGATTACATCCTAGTTCGTTTTGGGGTACCCCAGAAAATTGTGACAGATAATGTGTCATATTTCTCCTCTGAAGAGTTGACCGTGTTTTGCTATGATCATCAAATTTCACTCTCACATTCTTCTGATTATTTTCCACAGGGCAATGGTTTGGCCGAATCTAGCAACAAGAATTTGATAGTCATCATGAAGAAGCTAGTTGATGAGAATGCTAGGAATTGGCATAAGAAGTTATATGAGGCTTTATGGGTGGATAGGACCACACCCAAGAGGGCTATTGGGATGGTACCTTTTGAACTTGTGTATGGTGTAGGAGTGAAACTTTCTTTGCCACTGGAGTTATCAGCAACCAAGCTGCAAATAGTAGTGGAAGATTCCTTCTTTCAAAATGCTTTGGAGAAAAGAATCATGTATCTGACAAAGTTAGAAGAAGAGAGAGAATTGCTGGTGGATAGGATTTCAGAACATCAGAGCCGAGTAAAGAGGATTTTTGACATGCGAGCTCGACCAAGAGGTTTCCTAGTAGGAGATGAGGTGCTACTATGGGACAAAAGGAAAGAGTCCAAAGGTGCTCAAGGCAAGTTTGATTCATTGTGGAAAGGTCCTTTCAGAATTTGTGAAGCAGTAGGACATAATGCATTCAGACTCAGCTATGCTGATGGAACAATCCTACCTTATACCTACAATGGGCAAGATCTCAAGCTCTATAAATTGTAAGTCTAGTGTTTGAGTCACTTGTACATAGTAGTCTAGGTATTTTTGGTTATGCTCTTAACACTTTCCCCATTGTTTTATGTTTTACGAAACCAAAGTCTGGAAGTTGTTTACATTTTCCTTTGAAAAATACAATCCCCAGTCAGAGCCAATGTTACCGCATCATTTATCCTTCATGCCGAGAATGGGTCATAATTTCCTTTTTCATGTTGGAGTCCTAGTTCATACCATATTACCTTGGTTCAAGTCTTTAAATGTGGCCTCAAGTCCTTTCTCTAGTCATTTTCATTCAAGTTCAGACAATTCATTGTACTCCTTGAACGCGTCGAACCGTTTTGAAGTAGGTTCAAGATGTTCATTTAGGTTCAATAGGTTCCGAAGTGTTCAGAAAAGGTTCTTCGTACTAACATTTTCTCTAAGTTTTTGCAGCGGTTCTTTAATAAAGTTTTTCTTGTTCGGTGACATAACATCTGTGTTGAACTAGTTGAACTAAGTTCAAAGGGTTCAAATATGTTCAACGTGTTCAACATAGCAAAGTGGTCAACGCTTTGACGCGACGTACATCTTGAACTACTTGAACACTCAAGAAGTTGGTTCAAGATGTTCACACAGGTTCGATGCTGGTGGGTCCCGCGGTTTCTAATGTTTCGAGAAGTGCATTTATTGCTAAATACGGAGAGGCAGAACCATATTGTAAAGTGATGTCATTCTTTGGTTTTTTCAAAGTAAGTGAACGTTGCGGGAACTGGCAATTTCTTAAAGTACGCCACCATCCATTCAATGCATGCGTGCGGGGGTCTAATCTATCAATTTGCCGCATTCGGAATGAAATTGTGAAATCATTGCATTTAATGTGTCTGTATTATTACCTTTCCTTATAAGGTATGAAAATCATTTGTGTTTTGCATTCGCTCTTGCTGCTAGATTTGTGTTTATATTGTCCCTGGATAGGAGTTTTTCTTGCCGCTAGCCGTCGTCCGATTATATAGCTGTGAAGGTGAGTCTTTCCTTATTTTCTCCAGTGTTTTCCCTTGCATTTTCTCTCATACAGAGGTTTGGTTTCACTACAATCAAGTTTGGGTTTCTTGTTTTGAAATCATGAAGTCCACCCTGCATTTATTTGGAAATGTCTTTAGCATGGCGTCCACATAAGCCATAGTTAGTGATACTGACCTGAAGGGTGAGAACCTTGAAGATTTGAAAGAAAGGGTGTTCAGGGGTGTTAATAAGTATTTTTGTATAGAGATTTTGAGAAGTGGACTTTTAGAAGCTATAGCGTTTCGTCCAACAATTCCTTGTCCAAAGCTTGTTCGGGAGTGTATTGCCAGATATGACCCTGTATCTGAAACTATTAAAACAGATAATGGCGAAACCCTTCTCGCCATTAACCACGAAGTGATTGCTTCGGTGTTCAAAATACCAGATTATCAGTTTTCTAATTTCTCCCCTACTCAGTCAATTAGTGAGTTCAATGCAGATAGAGATGGACACAAGAATAATGTGGCGAAGTACTGGTTGAAAGTCCCTCAGAGAGGTGGTTCTAGACTGCCTAAAAATCCTAACAAGAACTACATGTTGCCACATATCCACGATGTAATGCTTTTGTTGCATCGAGCCAAAGGTTCTGCCGAAGCTTATAGCTTTGAAGATTGGATATATTGCTATGTACAATTAATTCTGGAAGGAAAACAATATCTGGATTGGGTGGAGTTAATTGCTGATTCGATGAAAGAGCAGTTGAGTCTAGCCAAGCGATTTCAAAAAAAATTCTTCATGTCTTCGTATCTTTTGTATTGTCTGGCCTGTGTTAAGGAGTTAACCAGCATACCCAAGCAGCCCATTGAGGAAGATGTTCCGGTGTATGAGTTTTATCCAATGCTACAAAAAGACAATGCCCTACAAGATTTCAGAAGGGTATATAATGCATTCCTGGGCGATATGTGTCATGAACTGAAAGGTACAGAAGCCAAACGGATTTCAGAAGATGCACAGTCTTTGATTAAGAAGTTCGGAAGCTTTTACATCCAGTTCCCACATTTTTTCTATATACAAGTGGGAGGCTTTGAAGAGGAACCCTTCAAGCTTCCGCATTTCTATTTTGATTGCTTTGTCCTAGCAGAAATATGCAGACAACTGACTTCCGTGGTCAAGAAGGCACAGCCTAAGGACAAGTGGGAAGGTCATTTTCCAATACATTTGGGAGTGTTATCCTGTAATTCAATGTCTGATGCACTAAGTATAGGAGCAGACCTTAGAAATTTTAATTTCTCTCTGTATGCTGAAAGAAAAGGGTTTGACAACAAAGGATTTTCTTGGAGCCTTGGCTTAATGCCTTATCTTCCCACACCACAGTTAGAAGATTTCTAGGAAGACTGTTCGGATGAACTTGAAGTCTTCAAAAGAGAAAATATGAGACTGGTGCTGGAATAGGTTATTTCTCTGCAAATAAAGATAGATATTAAAGGGCTTGAAGAAGATTATCTTGAACTGTTTGAACCAGGGTATTTAGCCCACACAGGGACTAAAATGCCCCCAATTAATTGGGATGAAGAGGAAAATGATGACATTCAATCAAGAACTGAACGAGTTCTAGACAGAACAGTGGCATGGGTGGCCAAGAAGAAAGCAATGAAGCCAGATGCCAAGCCTCTATCTACGAGAAGTATGTCTTCACCAAAATGTCCTTCTAACAGTGCTCCTATTCGTGCAGGTAAAAAAATCAAGTCGGCTCAGCCTAGATGCAGACCTAGCCCAACTCTGGATTTCAGTACCCCTCGGCATACTCTACCACATAGTGTCGCCCAGAAGAGGATGGACCGGCTCAAGGATATGGGAGCCAAAGATGCCATGCTTGAAGCTCAGATCTTTGAAATTGAAGATTTGGATGGTGAAGTTGCGTGTGCTCTAGACTCCCAAATGGTGACTGTGGCTATGACGCCACCCCCAAAGATGATTGAAGGAACTTCTCATTCTGCTGCGACTCCTAAATGGTTAACAACCTCAGTGAACAAGAAAAGGAGCTCTCTTCCTGTGACCATTCCAATTCAGGAGATGGTTGCCAAGTACTCTGAGAAGAATCCAAAGCCAAAGAGGTTCAAGACCACCACGCACCTAAACAATGACGAGGAAACTAGTAAGTGGACGGTGGAAATTGCTTCTTACAAACCGAGGGATGATAACAAAGAGGCTTGTTTTGATTCTTTTGAAATAACAAAAATAGAATTGGGAAAGATGAGCAGGGATATAGATAACCATTTTTTCCAAGTGTCAGCGAAGAAGATGCTTACCCGGTTAGAGAAGGATGGAAGGGAGAAAAGAGAACTTAAAAGACATATAAGTGTTTTGGCTCAGTTCATCGAGAGCATCAGTTGCCTTGGAGCAATGCCAATATCCCATGCCACTGAGAATTTTGACCCAACTTCTCTGGAAAATAGGAAGTTGATGGATCAAGTTCAACGGGTTAAGAGCATCGCTGAAGCGTTTGAAAAATGGATTGAACAAGTAATCAAAGATGGTGAAAAATACATTACCGATTCCCGAAAGTTGTGTGGTGAGGTACAGGGCCTGATTTCTGAAATCCAAAATTAGCTTGTACCATGGGAAAAAGAAGAGCACAAATGGCAAAATGTCCTGCCTCTGTGTACCAAAATCGAAGAGTACGGAACTACCAGATTTCTGACAGAACATTCAATTAAGCTGGTATCTGATGAATGCAAACTTTTCGTGCTTAAGAAAACTATCATGTGGCGGGTGCTCACCTTTCAGTCGGTAATTACGGATGCAAAAACATTCGTTTATGAACTCCAGGATTTGTAGAGCAGTATTGTCAAAGATAATAAAGTGGTTAATCCCGATCATGACTGGGAACTAGGAATTTGCGGGGCAAGTACACAGGAAGCAGTCAAGTCATTCCGGTTGAACATGGAGAAGATCAGAGTTAGGAGTAGTTTCACGCCGGAGGATATAACCAAAGTGGCTAGGATCTAATCTATGGTATTCATTGGGAATGATCAGCTGCCGAAGCACTCAGATAAAATGGTGCAACACGGGTGGAATAAAGAGGTGGCAAAGGCGAAGCTTAATGCAATGAAAGTCCCAAGCCAATCAAAGATCCAAGAACTCACGGCTGCTCATGACGCTCGTGAAGACGGAGAAGAGGGTGATGATGAGATATAACATAATGCATCCGCTTTGGGCTTGTTTTCTTTATTTTTACAAAACAAAACATTGTTCATAGTTATGCAAAAACTTCGGGACAACTGTCCCAAAATATTTTATGTTGGTTTCGTAACTGTTTTATCGGGGAGTGGTTGAGTTTTCAGGGAGACCCCCCCCATTTAGACTATAAATTAAGTAGAATCGATGGTAGAAGGGTTAGATTTTTAGTAACTAATTTTACAAAAAATTGGAACGTGTGTTTGTTTTTGTATTTTCTTATTCCTAATCAAAGGAGAGATCAGATGGTTGAAATCTGTGGTGGAAAAAGATTAGCAGATGTATCATTATGTCTTTGATTACATAAAGATATATATATGAAATCTGGTGATATTATTTTTGGGGAGAAGAAAGATCTGTGTATTTTGAATCCGAATAGATAACATGTCTTTGCATATGTTCATCCGATCAAGAAACAGTATTTGATTATTTCATTGTAGTTTTTCATTATTCTTCTGATGTTCTTTCCTTTGAATGTGTTGTTTAGTCTGGAAAAGATTCATGTTTGTGGGTGCATTCATTTTCTCTGAATCTGTTCGTCTTTATTTGGAAGAAGTATATTGAACTTTGTTTCAGTTACTGTATTTACATACTTTGAAAATTAAGAAGATAGTTTCCGTTATTTATGAGATATGAGGAAAGTTATAGCCTTTCATCCAAGAATGATATAGGCGGCCTTATACGCTTTCTAGTTAAAAGCTTTCATTTAGATATGAATATAAAAACAAAAACATACTTTATGAAAAATCTAGATAGGGAGCTATACCTAGGCAAAAATTCAGAGGGTGGTGATTGAACAAACGCCGACCCAACTGTTCAGTGAACCATTTGTTCTTAAAAGAAGGTAACAGAGTCCTAAAATTAATCATTTAAATGCAAAGAGCAAAATATGTTCACTAACATGTATATATGTAAGATCTTATTTGTAAGATCGATATGCAATTGGGAAAAATATTTGTATTAAGGTATATGCGAGAATAGGCAGAGCAATACACGCAAACATCATTTGAAGGTTGAAGGAAGGTTTTTGTGAAGACATATCAGAACTACACCAATACTAAATCCAGCATATGAAGATGCTATTTTAAGTAGTACATCATTATTGGATTTAACCATCCAATTGTAGTTAGTGTGAAGTTCCCATTTGTGTTTGAGCAGTGAGCTCTAGGCAGTTGGCCTTTCTACATGTGTAGACCCCCTATTGTATACACATACTATCTGCAATAGTATCATCTGATTGTGGGTAATGTTTCCCACAATGGTTTTTTTCCTTACAGGGTTTCCACGTACAAATATTGGTGTTATGTGTTGTGGATGATATTGTCTTTATGTTTCATGCATTAATATTTACCAGTACTGCAATTAACTAATAAACTGTCTACCGGCATTAAGTTTGGTTTATCGGTATTAAGCATTAAGTTTGGTTAAGTTGTTTTGGTTTGAATTTATTTGACAACCGATTCACCCCCCCCCCCTCTCAGTTGCCTCCAGGACCTAACAACTTGCACATAGAAAAGAAGGGAAGAAGGGTTGTGGATAAGCTTTTGCCTTAGTCAAACATCGGTTGAGGAATTTGTTGGCCATTTAGAGGAATTTATTATGTGTTGCATTGATGTTTTCTCATTGATGTCAACACTAGTTGTTTTGGATGCTTTATCGACACCCTTCTGGTCCCGGTAGGTTGAGTAGTTTCTGGTTGGTTTTGATCCAGTATGGTTTGGTTATGGAATTGGCTTATTCATGATATTCATGTTCATATTTAATCAGTTAGTTTTGATCTGGTGATCAGATGCTATCCTATTTGCCCAGAATTTTGATTTGTTGTTCCGGCAAGGGTTTCACCGACAAATCTTTTAATGAAGATCTTTGATTATATGCATAAGTGGTGTTGGTGCAGCCTTTGGTATGGATTAAGGATGTTTGTGGTGATCATGTTTGAGACTTGGTGGATGGAGATCATTTCTTTAGCATGTGGACCTATATTGGGTCCCAGTTGATCTAGGTTATGGACTGGCTTAATGTAACGTGTGGATTGGACCTCTCGGTGTGTTTTTGGGATGTCTTATGTGTTGGATATTATTTGTTTGGTCTAAGGCCGACATGTGTTGTAATTATGTAATTGGTTTATTGTCTGGTGGCCGACCTAATTGTTTATGGTCAAGGGTTTGTATATATATGATGTAAGATCTCATTTTAGATCACATATGGGAATGGGATTAGGATATTATCTATGTGAATAATGTAATATCATTCAGGCAAAGGATTTGGTCAATTATTGGAGATCAAGTTGGTTTTATGTAAGAGGATTTAGTCCTCTGGTATTGAGCTTAACCGGAACTGTACTCAGGCATAGGAGATGATATCATTGTAGTTCATTCATTATTTCGGATTGTAGTTTGGATTTCTATGTAGTCAGTGAGACTCCTTTTGTGATGAGTAGTGCACTCTAGGTTGTTGGTCTTCCTGCAAGTGCAGGCCCCTCAATTGTAATTCACATACTTATTGTAGAAGTATTATCTGACTGTGGGTAGGATTCCTACCGTGGTTTTTGCCTTTATCGGTTTTCCCACATATAAATCTTGGTGTCATGTGGATGGTATCTATTCTCTTATTATTGTTTATGCTTAATTGGTTTAACTAATATTCCGGTATTTTCCTTAAGCATTTCGGTATTAATGTTTTGGGTTTCGGTATTAAAGATTTAACTGCTAAATGTTCTGGTAATTTATGACAACTGATTCACCCCCCCTCTAGGTTGTTTTTCGGTTATTTGAGCTATCTAACAATTGGTGTCAGAGATTTGCTCCTCTCTATAGAAAGCTTAACCGCTTGAGGAAGATCCTATGGCGGCTAACAGTTCAAGTTCATCCAGTTCATCTAGAGCTATCTTTTAGAGAGATATTCCTTGGCTTGATGGAAATAATTACACAGTATGGAAGATTCAGATGGAGACTCATCTGAGATGTGTTGGTAAGGAGATTTGGGAGATCACGCCAAATGGTGTTACACCTCATAATTTGGCATCTGGAAATCCTCCTCCGGAAAACTTGGATAAGGAGCTTGAGAATGATTGTAGAGCAACAAAATCCCTCTTGTGTGCACTTTTTTATCAACAAATAATGGGATTAACTGAAAAATCATTTGGAAGGGCTATATGGGATAAGTTGGAGACTCTTATGTTAAAATTGTAAAACTTGATGGTTACTTGGTGAGATATGAGAACCTAAAGATGGAAGAAGATGAAAGGATTACTGCTTTCAAGGAAAGGGTAAATGAGATTGTTATGGGAATTCAATGTTGTGGTGGAACTCTGAGTGAAGATGAAATTGTTTCTAAAGTTCTGAGAGCCCTACCACTGAGTTACAAGATGAAGGCTACTGCAATTAATGAGTTGAGGACAATGGCTAATACATCTATCAATAGAGATACTTTGGTTGGGAAATTATCTGCTTTTGAGCTTGAAGAATTTGGACATTCTGGAGCTATGAAGTCTAAACCTTCTTTTCATGCATCTACATCATCAACCAACAAGCAAGATTGGAAAGCTTTGTATGTAAAAGAATTAAATGATATGAAGAGAGAAGATGAAGAGTTTGAAAAACTTGAAGCTGTATTTTCTAGAAGGGTACCTAAAGGACTGACAGGAAGTAAGTATGAAGGAAAAAACCTTTTAAATGTTTTGCATGTAATAAGATAGGTCATTTTGCATCTAGATGTCCTAAAAGGAATTCAAGATTTGAAGAAAAAGTTAGAAGATCTTTTAAGCCTAACCCTGGATATCAGAACAAGTATAAGTACAAGCAAAACAAAGACAAATCATGCTACATAGCGGATGAGGAAGGCATTTCTGATTCTGATGATGAACCAACAAAAGATTTTGCTAGTAGTTTCGACAATGGAAAGGAATGGGTGTTCCTGGCTATCAAGGAAGATGTTTTGACACTGGAAGAGAATGTACCAGAAGAGAAGGCACTTGCTACTAAAATTGAAGACAAGGATGAATGGGTAATTGACAGTGGTTGTTCACATCATATAATTGGTGATAAAGGGAAGTTTCTATCTTTGCAAGAATTTGATGTTGGTCTGGTTAGATTTGGAAATGACAAAGCATGTATGATCAAAGGAAAAGGAACTATATCATTGGATGGTAAGAACAATACTAATAATTTTTATTATATTGAAGGTTTAAGGCATAATATTTTTAGTGTAGGACAATTGGTGGATAAAGGATTTCAATTACAGTTCAAGGATGGAAAATGCAAAATCATTTAGCAGATCTAGTTTGGAGATTACAATAGGCACACAGACAAAAGGTAATATATTTCATTTGAATTCCGATGAGAAGACATGTTCGATTGCATAGATTGATGAAAGTTGACTATGGCATAAGAGGCTATGTCATGTGAATTTTTATTGCATTGTAAAGATCAGTTCTACTAAGCCAATTAGAGATTTACCTAAGATTGTGAAGCCCTATAATCTAGTATGTATAGAATGTCAAATGGGTAAACAGGTCAGAACCTCTTTTAGGAGGATACAAGATCGATCTAATGATGTTCTTGATCTTATTCATACTGATTTGTGTGGCTTTGTTAGAGTTAAAATTATTCAAGGTGATAGATATTTCATGCTAATCATTGATGATTATTACAGAATGATGTGGGTTGCTTTTATAAGGGAGAAATCTGAGGCATTTGAAAAGTTTAAAATCTTTAAGGCTAAAGTGGAAACTGAGATAGGATTCAAGATTAAATGTTTGAGGTCAGATCATGGTGGAGAATTCACATCTGGTGAGTTTAATAACTTTAGTGAGAAGCATAGCATAAGGAGACAATTTTCTGCTCCCCAGACACCTCAACAAAATGGAGTTGTGGAAAGAAAGAATGAAACTATCTTGGATGCAGCTAGGACAATGATGATGGAAGTTAGTCTACCTCATATCTAATGGAGAGAAGTTGTGAGCACGATGATTTATACATTCAACAAAGTACATATCAAAGGAGAAACCAGTAAGACACCTTATGAATTATGGTTTGGCAATACACCTACAGTTAAGTATTTCACAATATTTGGTAGTAAATGTTATATTAGGAGAGATGATATCGTAGGCAAATTTAATCCTAGATGTGGTGAAGGCATATTTCTTGGTTATTCTAATGAAAGAAAGGCATATAGATGTTATAACAAAATATTTCAGAGAATTATGGAGAGTGCTAATGTCAAGGTGGATGAGATGAATAGAGGTCAAATCAGAGTTTATGAGAAGGAACCGACGATGGAAATTATTATATCTGAATTAGTAGAATCTTTACCAGAATAGAGTGTTGAACCAGTTACTCCGACAGTATCAAAAAATTCTACAGTAACTGAAGAACCGGGAAGAGGAATAGAGAGTCAGAATACTCCTAGGTGTGTGAGATTGAATCATTCAGACGATCATATTATTGGGGATAAAAACCATGGAGTAATGACAAGAAGAATACTGGCAACTAATGAGGTATGTTTAATTCCTCAAGTTGAACCCGTATCAGTAATTGAGGCATGTAAAGATGAATATTGGTCAAAAGCTATGAAAGAAGAATTAGATCAGATTGAGAAGAATAACACATGGACTTTAGTTCCTCGGCCTAAAAATAAGAATGTTATTGGAACTAAATGGATTTTAGAAATAAATTGAATGAGGATGGTCAAGTTGTAGGGAGTAAGACTAGATTGGTTTGTAAAGGATATTCTTAGAAGGAAGGAATTGATTATGGTGAGAATTTTGCACCTCTAGCTAGGATTGAAGTTGTAAGATTATTTCTTGCCTATGTTTCCCATAAGAACAACAAGGTTTATCAGATGGATGTTAACTGTGCAGTTTTTTAATGAGGATCTTGATGAGGAAGTTTATATTAAGCAACCTGATGGTTTTTCACTATCAGATGATACAAAAATGGTTTGCAGGTTAAAAAAGGCTTTATATAGATTAAAACAGGCATTCAGAGCTTGGCAAGGTTGGATAAATATCTTTTGAAGCTTGGTTTTACTAAAGGTAATGCTGACAGTAATTTATATTATAATATCACTAATGATGATATACTGATTATTGAACTATTTGTTGATGAGATTATTTTGGAGGTGAAGATAAGTTGTGTACGGAATTTGCTAACAATATGAAGAATGAATTTGAGATGTCTATGCTTGGGGAAATGAAATTTTTCTTAGGTTTGCAACTTACTTGGATTGACAAAGGTATTTTCCTCTATCAAACTAAGTATGTTAGGGAATTATTGAATAAATTTGGTATGGGAGGTTCTAAACTAGTAAGTACTCCTATGGTTACAAGTGAGAAATTGACAGGGAAAGATGTTTCTGCACCAGTAAATCCTACAAGATACAAATCTATGATTGGAGGTCTGGTTTATTTGACTCAGACTAGGCCTAACATAATGAATGTTATTTGTATTATATCAAGATTTCAGAGTGATCCTAGAGAAAATCATGAGAGTGAGGTGAAAAGGATTTTTAGATACTTACAAGGTACATCAGAATATGGTTTGTGGTACCCAAAGGATGATGACTTTACTTTATGTGCATATACCAATGTTGATTGGGCTGGAGATGTTGATGACCGGAAAAGTACATCCAGTGGAGCTTTCTTTCTTGGAAAGAAGTTGGTTTCATGGATTAGAAAGAAACAGTCATGTACTTCTTTATCTACTGCTGAAGCTAAGTATGTTGCTGCTGCTACTAACTGTACATAGGTTCTATGGATGAAGCAAATGTTGAAGGATATAAAGGTGGATTATAATGAATTGGTAGTTATTTACTGTGATAACTCTGCTACTATTGATATATCAAAGAATCCAGTATTTCATTCTAAGACGAGGCACATATCTATCAAGTATAACTTTTTAAAGGAATAGGTGGAAGCAAATGAAGTTAGACTAGTTTATGTAAACACTAAAGAGAAGATTGCAGATATCTTCACTAAACCTTTGCCTAAGGAATCATTTGACTACTTCAAAGATAGATTGGGAGTTTATGCCCCTCTGGTAGAGACTTGATCAATGCTTTTTGGCATCAGTCCGGTATGCATTATCAAAGATATTTTTCATTTCGGCACTGATGTGGGGATGTTGTTGCTCAGGGGGAGTAATTATCTTTATGATTCAATGGTTTATGTTTTTGCTTTGATATTTTTGTCAGATTTTTGGCATTGTTGTCAAAGGGAGAAAGATACTAATGTGAAAAAGAAAAACTTAAGGAGTTGTATATATTAGGGGGAGAGATATATGTGTAATTTAGATATTTACAAGATATCATTCACAACAAGAGTTTGGTCTTTGTTTCATAACTTCATTGCTATATCTTTATGTGGGAGATTGTTGGCTATCTTCCACTGGGGGGAACTTGTTTGGCATTTCTTGGTACTTAGATGTTTTTCACATCTAGTGTTTCCATCAATTGCAAAGGGTGAGATTGTTGGAAATTTGGAGGAATGGATTATGTGTTGCATTTATGTTTTGTCATTGATGTCAACACTAGCTGTTTTGATTTTGGATGCTATACCGACACCCTTTTGGTCCCAGTAGGTTAAGTAGTTTCTGGTTGGTTTGGATCCGACATGATTCTATATGCTCCGATATGGTTTGGTTATGGAATTAGCTTATTCATGATACTCATGTTCATATTTCAGTCAGTTGGTTTTGGTCTAGTGATCGGATGATAGCTTGTTTGCTTGGAAGCTTGATTTGTTGTTCCGACGACGGTTTCACCGGCAGAGCTTTTAATGAAGATCTTTTATGATATTCATAAGTGGTGTTGTTGCAGCTTCTAGTATAGATTAAAGATGCTAATGGTGATCATGTTTGAGACTTGGTGGATGGAGATAATTTCTTTAGCGTGTCGACCTATATTGGGTCCCGTTTGATCTAGGTTATGGATCGGCAATGTAACATGTGTATTGGACCTCTCAATGTGTTTTTGGGATGTCTTATGTGTTGGATATTATTTGTTTGGTCTAAGGCTGACATGTTTTGTATTTATGTAATTGGTTTATTGTTTAATGGCCAACCTGATTGTTTATGGTCGAGGGTTTGTATATATATGATGTAAGATCTCATTGTAGATCACATATGGGAATGGGATTAGGAGATTATCTATCGGGATGTCTTATGTGTTGGATATTATTTGTTTGGTCTAAGGCTGACATGTTTTGTATTTATGTAATTGGTTTATTGTCTAGTGGTCAACCTGATTGTTTATGGTCGAGGGTTTGTATATATATGATGTAAGGTCTCATTGTAGATCACATATGAGAATGGGATTAGGAGATTATATGTCTGAGTAATGTAATATCATTTAGGTAGAGGATTTGGTGAATCATTGGAGATAAACTTGGGTTTATGTAAGAGGATTTAGTCCTCTGGTATTGAGCTTAACTGTAACTGTACTCAGGCATAGGAGATGCTATCATGGTAGATTATTCATTATTCTAGATTGTAGTCTGGATTTCTATGTTGTCAGTGAGACTCCTTTTATGATGAGCAGTGTGCTCTAGGTTGTTGGCATTCCTGCAAGTGCAGGCCCCTAAATTGTAATTCATATACTTACTATAGAAGTATAATCTGACTGTGGGTAGGCTTCCCACCACGGTTTTTCCCTTTATCGGGTTTTCCATGTATAAATCTAGGTGTCATGTGGATGGTATTTATTCTCTGATTATTGTTTATGTTGGAAACCAATAACACTGAGAGGGGGGGGTGAATCAATGTTATACCAGAATAGTAGATTTTAGCCTTAACAAAAAATTTATACACCAACCGGTATACCGGTATAAATAAAATTGAAAGAAGTAAAGAAACCAATAAGCCAAACACATAAATGAGAATCATAACACATAGATTTATACGTGGAAAACCTCAAAGAGGAAAAACTATGAGATTTTGCCAAGATCACGGGCTCAATGAAAAATACAATAGAGAGACAAAATAGATGATAAAAATAAACTGTATTCTATCAAGATGAAAATACTGATCAACTGGATCATCAAGCATTACATACAATGAATATGAACCTCCTTATATAGGCAAGGCTATATGGATATGTGAGCATACAAACATGACATGTGGCTAAATAAGAAACAAGGATAGGTAGGAAACAGATGTAGGTAGGTAGGAGAAACAATATAATATTCCACATGAGGTGGGTCACCAACTAAAGGTGGAATGTAACAACAAGATAAGACCACAAAAGGTGGAAATTCTCCTACACACACTATCCCAATGTGGCACAAACACCCAAGTGTCTCATACCCAAACTACTATGAAAAAAATTTCCTAACTAAACTTAAGTAAGGTGTAATAATATCCAAGATAAATAATTATTTACACCAACACCCCCCCTTAAGTGCAACTTAGGGGAATGCACTTAAGTCTACAATGCAACTAAGCAATACAAGATGGCTCCCGACTACTAGGTCATGTTAGGTACCCATGTACAAATGCAAATGCATGCAAACCAATACAATGAAATCTCTCACAAAGTGAGGAAATAGAGAAAACCCAATGGGAAAAAAACCCTCCCCCAAAAGAGAGATGAAAACTACATACAAAGAACTCTCATAGAAGTATGTGAAGGACAAAACCCCATGTGAGGAAAAAGTCCCCCCCATCTGAGAGAAGAAGAAGAGAGACTGGGAATTCCCCCCTCAATGTGGAATCTGCACCAATGATAGAAGCTTGATGATTAATGAAGAAAATGTTCCACGAACGTCGAACCACATTCCTCCCCTTAGGAAGAAACAAAACCAAAGGTGTATCCATGAAGTCTCCCCAATCATGAAAGGAAGATGTATAAAAAATACTCATGATGAAAGGAATATCTGAAAAATTCTCAAGTTTCCCCATGTCGATGTTGAAATTTACCCCCTCCAAAGGTGGTAAACTGCACCACACTGCTGAAAAAGGCACTCCAAGATCTAGTGGAGAAGAATGTAGAACAATATCCAAAGAATCGCATGTCTCCTCCAACTGCTGGACAAAAGTATCCACAATCATGTCAACCTCTAAAGATTGATCATGTAGAGAATGCACAAGAGGGTCAAAGTGATCCCTCGCAACAATCGAAGAAGGATCATCTTCATCAAAGAGAAGATGAATGTCATCAATGATGTCTCAAAAATCTGCAATGTATGACTCTACAAACAAACCTTCAATGTCTGTCAAGTAGGCATCCCAATCAACTGAAGCTAGAAGACATGGAATATCTTGTTTCACTGAATCACAAGAAGGAAAAATTGTCGCACTAGCTACATCATCAGGTGCAATAGGTGGTGTGATATCAATAGAAGGAGATGAAAGGAAAGGCTCAAGAATGGGGTCACATGTGAGAATCCCCAAGTTCAAGTGCCCAATGTTCTCCTCAAAATCTAAATCATCAACATAGGAAGAATCAACCTCATCAATAGGACCAAAATGTGAAAATGAGTACAACCGAGATGCATGATCAATCACCCCAGTCGCAATGACGGCTCCACTCTCCAAGTCTCTAATGATAACTGAATCAAGTGTGAACTCCACAGTTTTCCTAGTTGCCCCATGTGTGATTTGATAGATGGAAATAAGATTGTTTGTCAAGTGGGGTACACACAACACATCATTGAAGGAGTTATACCCAATGGTAATAGATTCTTTCCCAATCACATCCATGTATGTATGATTGCCTATAAAAATCTGCGACATGTGGCAAGGCTCAAATGTAGAAAACATAGACTGTGAAGATGCCATATGATGAGAAGAACCTGAATCTAGAAACCATCTCCCTGAATCATGACTTGTAGTAGCACAAAGAGCTTGTCCCTTTCCTTTATCTATCCCAAAAGAGTGATCCTTTCCTTTATCCTTATCCTTGGAAGAAGAAGCCCACATAGGCATTCTGGAAGGTAGGTTGATTTTGTTCTTCTCAAGAAGATTCTTCAACTCATCAATATCCTTCTTGTAAAATACCATGGATTACCACTCATGCAAATATACAATATAGAAAACATGACATACACACCGATGAAGGAGAATCGCGACGTTCCCTGTCTCACCGAAATGAGTGAAGGAAAATCGTCCCCTTGCATCCAATACACTCACAGACACACAACATATAATTCCACATTCCATAGATAAAGTAAAGTGTCAGTACATAGCAATAATCCATAAAGTGCTATAAACCACAAGTACTAAAATACTGCAAATAAATTATGCATTCCATATCCAGATAAAACATGAAATAATGTCATATAAGTCTGAATAATAAAACATGGTAATGTATCCATTGAAAACAACCAAAATAAAATATGAGTTCAATGAGTTCAAACGAGTAGGATACTACATTAGACTTTTCCTATAGTGTCCTATGAGAGAGAGTGGTTTTTGAGAGGGGTCATGCCCAAAGTGGATGACAGGATAACCCGTCAGAAGTTAGTTAAAAAGTGATAACCTAAAAATTGATATGGGTGAAATAAACATTAATTAAGATAATGTGCCTCGTGCATAGGTGTAGTGCTTGTACAGGGCTCATAATGCTACGAGAAGGCCTGGAATGGCAAACTAACCACCTTGTCTTCATGAAAGGATTGGTAGGGTCCGCATGAGACTTAGTTGGAGCCGGAAGCTAGGAGAGGTTACCAGGATAGAGGGTCAGGACCTAGGAGGTTGTGCCATGGTATCCATCATAAGCTATGCGATGACACTCTCTCCTTAGAGTCACTAGTGTTTGTGAGTTGAGTCACATGAATGTTTGCGGAGTCATGTATTTCTTTAGTACTTGTCTTAATTTACTTTCTTGAGGGTTTTCTACTATCTCCTAGCACGGTGGGGTGGTTCCATTTCGGGATCACATGGTCGGGTGGTAGTGCCACTTCCCATTAGATGTTTTGGAATGTATCTTTAGGTGAGGAAGGGCTTCGTTGATGTTCTTGGTTCGTGGTTCATGTACCAGTTCTTGTTCGTGATCATTGTTCAGTTGAGACCTTGAGGTCATTGTATCAAACTTTATGTAACCTTCATATTGTAATGTGGTAATCCATGGTATTTTGTAACCATGTATGTATGGATATTGTAAAAGGAAGTCTTTGGAATGTATGTTAATTCAGTTGCTTTAATCTTTTGTATATATGAACTATGAGAAATGATGTATTGGAGTACTTTGATTCTTTCATTATGGAGTTTAGAATTATGTGTATATTTTATCTTAAACCTTTAAATTTTCCTAATTAGTTGAACAATAGGATTTTCCATGTTGTTAATATAATTTACGAAGTAATCTTCATTGGTAACCCTTAGGGAATCAGGTGTTAGACTTTCGTTGTGTTATTAGACATGCAATAGTTATTATTAGTGCACTTGTTCTTTTTAAAGAAAAAATAATAATAATTCACCCTTTGTAAATCGTGTATCCTTCACCTGTCGTTTGTCAGGATTAGGTATGGTTGTTTGTTTCTCCATAGAGTTCTTGTAAAGAGACTTTTCCTGTAGTGTCCTATGAGAGAGAGTGGCTTTTGAGTGGGGGTCGTGCCCAAAGTGGATGATAGGATAACCCGTCGGAAGTTAGTTAAAAAGTGATAACCTAAAAATTGATATAGGTGAGATAAACATTAATTAAGATAATGTGCCTCGTGCATAGGTGTAGTGCTTGTACAGGGCTCATAATGCTACGAGAAGGCCTGGTGGAAAACTAACCACCTTGTCTTCATGAAAGGATTCGTATGGTCCGCATGAGACTTAGTTGGAGCCGGAAGCCGAGAGAGGTTACCAGGATAGAGAGCCGAGACCTAGGAGGTTGTACCATGGTATCCATCTTAAGCTATGCGATGACACTCTCTTCTTAGAGTCACTAGTGTTTGTGAGTTGAGTCACATGAATGTTTGTGGAGTCATGTATTTCTTTCGTACTTGTCTTAATTTACTTTCTTGAGGGTTTTCTACTATCTCCTAGCACGGTGGGGTGGTTCCATTTCGGGATCACATGGTCGGGTGGTAGTGCCACTTCCCATCGGATGTTCTGGAATGTATCTTCAAGCGAGGAAGGCCTTTGTTGGTGTTCTTGGTTCATGGTTCATGTACCAGCTCTTGTCCAAGATCATTGTTCAGTTGAAATCTTGAGGTCATTCTATCAAACCTTTATGTAACCTTGATTTCTTTGTAACGTTGTAATTTATGGTATTTTTGTAAACATGTCTTTATGGATATTGTAAAAAAAAGAAATTATTGGAATGCATGTTATTTCAGTTACTTAATTCTTTTGTATATATTAAATGATTTCTTTGGAGTACTTTGAATTCTTTCATTGTGGAATTTTTATCTTAAACATTTAATTTTCCTATAAAGCTGAACAATAGGTTTTTTCGTGGTGTTAATATAATTTACGAAGTAATCTTCGTTGGTGACCCTTAGGGAATCTTGAGTTAGACTTCCGCTATGTTATTAGGCATGCAATGGTTATAATTACGCACTTGTTCTTTTAAAAAAAATTATTTCACCCTTGGTTGCATAGATTGTGATATTTTTCCTTTAGGGTTTCTGGTGGGGCATTACATTTGGTATCAGAGCATAAGTTCCAACACTGGGTACTCTAGGTTTGTAGTGTGCCTATTCAACTTGACTTTTTTTCTAAGGTCCTAATGTATGTGTTTCCCTTGTTTTATCCTTGCCATAGATTTGAACCATTTTCTCTTTGTAGTGCTAGGTCATGGCTAAGAAAACTAGGGGAAGTGGCCAGTAGAGTTGGCTACAGGTGTCCATGTTTCCGTAGATGCCTTTGTTCCCAGTTGTGAGTTGAATCTAGGAACCATAGTTATTTCAGTTGACCTTCGAGTTATTCCTTTGGGTTCTTATGGAGTTGTGTTGGGGATGGATTGGCTATCTTCTCATAGTAGACTGTCGCAAGAAACAGTGGAGTGTTTAGATGACCTTGGTAAGGAAGTGAAAATTGTTCGAGTTCAGAGACCAATATCCTTATGTATGATCTCTGCTATGCAACTTAAGCGGTGCATGCGTAGAGGGTGTCAGCTTTTTGCAGTTACTCTTGAGGACGTGGATGAGTCAAAGAGTCAAGAAATCGCTCTTGATAGTCACCCTATTCTTCGAGAGTATGCTGATGTATTTCCGTCGGATATTCTTGGTATGCCTCCAAAGCAAGACATAGACTTTCACATAGACTTGGTTCCTGGTGCAGAACCTATTTCGAGAGCTGTATTTTTATTTGTTTTAGGCTTCCAGGAGTAAGCCTAGTTTTGGGGGGGAGAATGTAGTACCCCTACTCGTTTGGACTCATATTTTATTGTTGTTGTTTTCAGTGGATACATTACCATGTTTTGTTATTCAGACTTATATGACATTATTTCATGCTTTATCTTGATTTGAGATGCTTAACTTATTTACAGTATTTCAGTACTTGTGATTTATGGTATTTTATGGATTATTGCTATGTACTGACACTTTACTTTATCTATGCAATGTGCAATTATATTTTGTGTGTCTGCGAGTGTATTGGATGCAAGGGGATGATTTTCCTTCACTCATTTCGGTGAGACAGGGAACGTCGTGATTCTCCTTCATCGGTGTCTATGTCGTGTTTTATATATTATATATATGCATGTGTGGTTCAGTGATGCAGGATATTGCAGGTACAAGTATCGGGTAGGTACGAGGTATCGTCTCCACCTGGCTTCACAGGTCTGAGTGTGCCTTATATTTTTCGATGGAAGTGGAGGAGATAGTAGTTGACCCTATTTTGTTCAGTTACACTCGGGTGAGTGTCGTCAGTTAGTCGTCCTGTCAGTCGTTGACCTTCGTATTTTGTTGATTGACCTTTTATGAGAAATCGCTTGATGTTTGCTCAATTTGCGTGTTTAAGTGATTGCATGTTATGTTTTATTTGTCTATGAAGGGTGAAAAATTGTTAATAATGAGAATTAAATAGTGATGCTAGGATCTAATGTCCTTCATGTAGAAGTAGGAGAATTATCGAAACTATGTTCGATGATTGGTTTTCAATTTATACTATCATTATACGTATTTAATATGTAGATTTGGACTCGAACATATACATATAAATATACGTGTAGGTAATTAGGAGTCATGTTCAATTATGTTGATTATCTTAATAGGATTATTTGGAAGTTGAATAAATTAGAGTTTATAATATAACGTACCATATATATATAGAATGATTGATTTTTAATTAATCGTTTTGTTATATTGATAAAAGTTAAATATATTTGGTAGTTAAATAACTGTGAAATAGATCGTACACATATATATATAATATATATAAACAATTATCGTGAAATATGATTATTTCATGAATTTTGTATATGTCTATGTAATCATTTGAGAATAAATATATATGTATGTATTATATATATGTATATGAATCGACCATATACATGTATGAATCGATCATATACAAATATATAAATATGTAATTATGATATATAAAAATATATATATTTTTAAAAATTATAAATATTACTTTAATGAAGAACTGAAATATATATTTAATTTGTCAAATAATGATTAATGTTTAAAAATATATATTAGTGAAAGGGTTATTAACTATATATTAAACATATAATAAAAAAATGGAAATTAAAATAAATTAAAAATATATATATATAATATAAAAAATAAAACAAATTAAATAAATAGGGTGGTGGTTTAGTGTTAATAAAGTTTTTTTTAAACTAATAGCTAGGGTGGTCGATAGTAATATCGACCACCCCCCTTAATAAAGGGAGGGGTCGGTATTACCACCGACCACCCTCCTCCCTTTTTATTACACGTGCCCTCCTCCCTTTGCATTATGCATAGCCCATGTTAACATGCAAATTTGATGGAGGCACCGATTAACATGCAACCATATCCATTAAGGTATGTGGTGGAGTGAATTAATGAAGGGTTAGGAGGTAATGTAGGGAGTAACTCAGAGAATAATGTGGTTTACCAACCCATGTAAACCCACCCATATCCACCATTATCAACGTGTATTGATAGTTATTTAATTTGCTTATTTTTAGGAAGTTATTTTTAGTAAAGTGAATTTAGTATTGAAGTCAAAAGCCACATGTATTATCTATAAATAAGGATTTAACCACTTTATTGGTGTGGTGTCGTGGAATGGTTAATGAAGAACTTTACATGATGAACACATAGGTGTTCAATTACGATTAGGACTGTTATGTTGTAATTAGATCTTGAGTGGTGTCACTTGGAATCAATCCACCTCTAGTAGAGATAGCCCGAAAGTAGGAGAGTGGGTAGACGGCTACACTATATATAACCATTGAGTGGGAAGAGAAGGGGGATGGAGATGCAACAAAGGAATAAATAATGAAATAGGAGAATAGCAAGTTGGAGAATAGCAAGTTGGCGAATAGCGAGTTGGAGAACAACAAGTTTGAGATTGACAAGCAAGGCATAAAGCTAATTGGTGGAAGATCGTCAGAAGTTTCACAAATCAGATTCAAGCTTGCAAAGAGGTCAGGGTTTCATTTGATTTTGTTTATTATTTAAGGAAGGGTGGAATTTGTATTTTAGACATAGGTTATGGTTATTTATATGATTATGCTTATATCATTGTTAATTGAAAATATAATCATTAGTCATTTAAAATAGAGGAATGGAAATCATAGTGAAATAGATATTAACTAATTTAATAGCTATAGTAGTGAAATTTTGTTTAAGAACATATTGCACACTTTTTTTATTATATAGAAATTTATGCTTGCATTCAGAACCTAGGTATTAAGAATTATTAGTCGCTTCTCTAGGAGAGTTTGGGGAGTAATGGCTTATTGTTGAAACATTAGGTTTACGACTTATTAAATAGTGTATTAATATAGTTGTGATTCTTATTTTCTGGAAGTCTTTATTTGCAAGTTGTTTATGCATTTTGACTGTTTTAAGGAAAGATTGCCTGTGTTAGGATCAGGTGTAAATGGTGTTTCCTGTCAAGTTTAAATTCCAGTTCTTGTTTGCATTATCATTGTGTCCCATGTTATTAGATTTCCTTGGTCAGGTGTCGAGGTATAACTTTATGGATGGGACTCATTGTGTGTTTTGTCCAAATGGTCAACCTTTGGTTAGTAAATCATGTATCCTTCACCTGTGGTTTGTCAAGATTAGGTATGGTTGTTTATTTTACCATAGAGTTCTCGTAAAGAGACTTTTCCTGTAGTGTCCTATGAGAGAGAGTGGCTTTGGAGCGGGGGTCGTGCCCAAAGTGGATGATAGGATAACCCATCGAAAGTTAGTTAAAAAGTGATAACCTAAAAATTGATATAGGTGAGATAAATATTAATTAAGATAATGTGCCTCGTGCATAGGTGTAGTGCTTGTACAGGGCTCATAATGCTACGAGAAGGCCTGGAATGGAAAACTAACCACCTTGTCTTCATGAAAGGATTCGTAGGGTCCGCATGAGACTTAGTTGGAGCCGGAAGCCGGGAGAGGTTACCAGGATAGAGAGTTGGGACCTAGGAGGCTGTACCATGGTATCCATCTTAAGCTATGTGATGACACTCTCTCCTTAGAGTCACTAGTGTTTGTGAGTTGAGTCACATGAATGTTTGTGGAGTCATGTATTTCTTTCATACTTGTCTTACTTTACTTGCTTGAGGGTTTTCTACTATCTCCTAGCACGGTGGGGTGGTTCCATTTCGGGATCACATGGTCGGGTGGTAGTGCCACTTCCCATCGGATGTTCTGGAATGTATCTTCAGGCGAGGAAGGGCTTCATTGGTATTCTTGGTTCGTGGTTCATGTACCAGCTCTTGTCTGTGATCATTGTTCAGTTCAAATATTGACCTGTCATTGTATCAAACCTTTATGTAACCTTGATTTCTTTGTAACGTTCTAATTTATGGTATTTTTGTAAACATGTCTTTATGGATATTGTAAAAAAAAGAAATTATCGGAATGTATGTTATTTTAGTTACTTAATTCTTTTGTATATATTAAATGATTGCTTTGGAGTACTTTGAATTCTTTCATTGTGGAATTTTTATCTTAAACATTTAATTTTCCTATAAAGCTGAACAATAGGTTTTTCTATGGTGTTAATATAATTTACGAAGTAATCTTCGCTGGTGACCCTTAGGGAATCTTGAGTTAGACTTCCGCTATGTTATTAGGCGTGCAATGGTTATAATTACGCACCTGTTCTTTAAAAAAAAATTATTTCACCCTTAGTTGCATAGATTGTGATGTTTTTCCTTTAGGGTTTCTGGCGGGGCATTACATAACAATGATGGTCATCATGTCCTAACTTCTTGCAATATCCACAAAAAAGATTGTCCTTATATGATTTCCTCTTAGGTGAGATTGGTGAATCACCTTGTTATGGAGAGGAAGAATGTGCTCCATCTTGATGTGGTTTTGACTTAGGTTGCTTTTGATTCTTGCCTTTTCCTTGATTGCTTTGATTCCCTTTGTTAGCCAGCAAAGCTTGTGACTTTGAAGATTTGAGAATCCCCATCTTAGTCAACTTAGATTTCTCAAGTATCAACATCTCCATGACTGAATCAAATGAGGGAGAAGTGCATGAGGAACCTTGAGCTAACTTATGGGTGTGAAAGCTAGATACAAAGGCTGCATACTCTGAAGGAAGCTTGTCCAACAAGTTATAAACCAATTGAGCATCCTTTTTGTCAATTCCACAATCATTTGCTTTGCTCTTAGCTCATTTACTTTTTTGACATAATCTTGGATTGTATCAAAATCCTTGGGATCCAAAGTTGTGAGTTCGCTATCAAGCTTGTAGCCCTTAATCTCATCAACTTGACCATATAATTTTTGAAAAATATCCCAAGCCTCTTTAATTGTGGTACACTTATCAATGTGAAAAATGAGGTCATCTGATACATACTTTCTAAGAGTTCCAAGTGTCATATAATTCTTAGTAAGCCATTCAATTTGAGCATTAGGATTAGGTGGTATTGTAATAGTTCCATTTACATAATGAATGAGTCCTTTTTCCATTAGTTTACTCCATGCCTTAATCTTCCATGATGCATAATTATGAAGAGTTAAAAGTGGAAATTTAGGAGAACCCGTAGCACCAAAATGAAAAAAACACAAGATAGAGAGAGGCACAATCACACAAGAAACCCCCCCAAATTCACTCAATCAAGAAACCCCCCCCCCCAAAAAAAAAAAATGGTTATTTGGCAATTTATACTTAGTGCGTATACAATGGGCCACGTGCAAAACAAGGAAAAGTGGACTTCTGATTTCAATTTACAACTTCTCAAAATTAGATCTAAGAGACTTCAACAAGTACTGCTAGTGATCTAAACTGAGATCCAAGCGAAATACAAGTACCAAATAGGCCAAAAATGACCAAATACTAAAAGTACAATTTCTACTCAAAATAACTACAAACAAATGGCAGCTTATGAAAGTAGACAAAAAATTATGCACCTTTAAAAAAAATGGCACCTGAAAAGGAGGTTGTATGACCCCAAACGAAGCCTCTGAAGTTGCAAAATCGGGGATTAGACAGGTACAGTCATGAAGATCTGCAATTTCTGAAAAATCCATCCATCAAAATTAGAAAATTCTTCCACCACTACGCTAAGCACAAAATTATAGCCCATTTCAAAAAAAATTGCACCAAAAAATGAGCAAAAATGAGCAAGATATGGGCTTCCAAAGTTGAACTGCAAAACTGAAAAACTCAATGAGAGGGGGTTAAAAAATTTCAAAATAATGCTAATGTCAGCAAATGATGGGCTTAAATTTGACGCTCGGCTTACCAAAAAAACTTCACCTCCATGGCTATGTTGATGCTTGTACTGTATAGAAAATATGTCGTGGCGAGCGTTGAATGGGTCATACATGATGATGTGGTAAATCTATTGACTGGGTTGACCGTACGCTTACGTGGCAGGGTGTGTGTCTGGTCCACGTGGCAAAGGGGCTTGACTGCTGAGGTGGCGGCGGTCGGAGGGTCGACGAAAGGTCTGTTGGCGGCAGGGCCGGTGGACGATGGTTGTTGTCTGACGGCAGGCGGTGCCGGGGGTGGGTCGAAGCAGTGGTGTCGGAATAAAGGGCCACCGGGGAAGGTGAGGTCACCGATAGGGGATCCACTGGTCGTTGGGGCTGGAGCAGAAGCCTGAAGGACTGTGGGGACTACTGGGACCGGGAGGAGATACGGCCGTCGGAGGAGCACGAACGGTATGGTGGCAGTGGCAGTGGCAGTACAGATGGTGGGGGCACAAAGCTGTAGAAAAACCCTGTGGTACGAAGATCACGAGGGGGGGGGTCTACAGACCCCCCAAAAGATTTTTTTTTATTTTTTTCAAAAAATCTCTTACACCCTTTTTTCGAAAAATTTCCAAATTTTTCTTGCGGAAATGGAAAAACATTTTGCAGAAAAAAATAATTTTTTTTAAAATTTCGAAATCCGTACGACTATAGCCAAAATAGGCAAAAAAAAATTCTCACCAAATATAGTCGACTTTATAGTCAAAATTTATGGAAACGGCCTCCCAGACTCAACCGTGATGTCCAAATCATTGTATGACGCCCCCAAAAAATGAAGATCCCCAAATCCAAAAATTGAAGCCTCCACAATGTCTCCAAAAGACTAATCAATGAAGCCCTATAGGCTCTGATACCATGTGAGATTTTTCCAAGATCAAGGGCTCAATGAAAAATACAATAGAGAGACAAAATAGATGATAGAAATAAACTGTATTCTATCAAGATGGAAATACTAATCAATTAGATCATAAAGTGTTACATACAATGAATATGAGTCTGCTTATATAGGCAAGGCTATATGGATATGTGAGGACACAAAAATGACATGTGGCTCAATAAGAAACAAAGGTAGGTAGGAAATAGGTGTGGGTAGGTAGGAGAAACAATATAATATTCCACATGAGGTGGATCACCCACCGAAGGTGGAATGTAACAACAAGATAAGACCACAAAAGGTGGAAATTATCCTACACCCACTATCCCAATGTGGCACAAACACCCAAGTGTCTCATACCCAAACTACTATGAAATGAATTTCCTAAGTAAACGTAAGTAAGGTGTAATAATATCCAAGATGAATAATTATTTACACCAACAAAAACCATGGTGGGATTTGTGACCCACAATATCAATCCACTGGCCATATGAAGAGATATTATAATATATGAGGAGCCTGCACTTGTGGGAAGACTTATAGCCTAGAGCACAATGCTCAATCACAATAGGAGCCTTACTAACTACATAGAATTCTAGACAACAATCTAGAGAAGTGTGAACTGCTAAGATAGCATCTTCTATGCCAGAATCTAGTTTTGGTTTAAGCTATGTCTATTCCAGTTGAAACCCTAAACCCCTTTACCGAATAACCCTTACAATAAATTCCTCAAATACATAATCTCTATAAAAAATTTCACATCATATTACATTTTCATATCCATTCTAAGTCACATACAAAATGATCTATCAAACTGACCTATATACCCTATACAATGTGTATGCCTTATGTCGGCTTACAAAGATATATACAATATCAGACTACATGTCCGCCAGATAATATAAATGTATAAACGTTAAAACAAATTGCCAATGCCAGATCCAAGATGTGTCATCCTCCAATACCGATAACCTTTACTATACCATGTCAGTATGCATTGTCGATGACCAAAGAAATCTTATGTCATGTCGGTGCCGGTGTAGAATCTGTGAAGTGCCTGCTGGTACACCGTATAAAGCCGAAACACAAAATCATGTTGCCATCAATGACAACATAGTGAAACCAACCAATAGAGTGTCAATTGCCAATAGTTTAAGATTAATTGGTTTAACTGATATTCCATTATTTGGCTTAAGCATTCTGGTATTAATGTTTTGGGTTCTAGTATTAAAGTTTTAATTGCTAAATGTTTTGGTAATCTATGACAACTGATTTACTCCCCCCTCTTAGTTGTCTTCCGGTTATTTGAACTATCTAACAAAATTGATCTTGAAAGAAAGTAATTGCAAATTCTTAAATGCAAATAATGAAAATGTATACCTTGTAGATCTACAATTTTTTGATGATGGTTGCTTTGCTTCTTGAATGTAATCACAAGTGTTGCATGAAATGGCATATAACATAAAAAAACCCTAACACATGTATGCTTGCAAATGAGTGTTGTAATGTTGCTCCAATGGATGAATGAAGAAGACACATGAAGAAGAAGACTTGATGGATGCTTGAACACTTGAACGCTTGATGATGATAATGGAGACCTTCCACTTGTTTTCCCAATTTTCTCTTATGCAAATGAGAGGACTAGATCCCCTTTTATACTTGCCTTGGAGGTTTAATTATCCCTTCACCAAAGGATGACATAGGGGGGGAATTTAATTCCTAAAAGATAATTTAAGTCCAAGGGTCAGATGGAACCATTTTGGGGCCACACAAAGAGGGAGGACAAGGGCACCATGCCCCTATCCTAAGGGGATTGGTGCACCACTCAATGGTCATGCCCATTTTCAGGGCTTGAAACAGGGTCTAAACAAGTTGTAAAGTGTGGAAATAAGGCCTAGTTCCATTTTGGAGGCATAGATAGATCCCAATCAAGCATGGGAGATGATATCACCAAGGTAAGGGGCCTAAAATGTGGTCAAAATTGCAAGGGTGCAATTTTATGATGCTACAATGTGGAAACCCAAGATTGGAAAAACTATTGTGAGAATAGTGGTTTGGATCTACTACCCAAATCTATCCATACAAAATAATGAATCACTTGCAATGATTGAATAGGCACCAACCTATGGGAGAAGCCAATACCCTAATGTACTTGTGAGAATGAACCCACTAGAGACACCAATCTCATATGCCTAAATATGATGAAGAGTTCAAAAACTAGGACTTCAATCTCAACAATATGAATGAAATGAATTTAGTACCTTCAACATCAATACTCAACTTGCATTTTAACTTCACACATACATCAGGATGATACACACATCATTCTCGAATTCACATTATATGAACTTGTCACCTTAGAAATGCACTTACAACTATACACTAGAAATGAATTTATATGTGTTACATCTATAATTACATTTGTAAGTCGACCTAATACATACTAACTATTTTTTAGGTTGTATGCACAAAAATTTCTTTACCAAACATGTAGTAGGCTAGTTCTAATTATCTCACGTGTTGCTCAAAACAAAGAAACATGCTACACACTTCACAAGGTGGCTTAATCTTGTCCCAAAGGTTGTTTATGTACAATCTTTGGCAAACACCCATGCAATATATCATTGTAAGTTGGCTTCATCTAATGTGTAATAAGTTTGGCCCCAAAAGCTCATACATAATTCCACACAAGGGAAGACAACTTGCAGATACTGTTGAGGATCTCTCTAGTCTCAAAAATATCCAACCTTAATCTTCGACAACACAAGAATCAAATTGCTTTAAAATCATTCCAAAACATGAACTAGGTCAACTAGTAACACAACAAAAAAATGATAAAATAAGAATTATCTTTCATTTCATGACAACAATAGAAAATATACACAATGATAAAACATGCAAAGACATACTCTCCATTTAAACCATGTGAGATAACTCCTAAGCATGAGAAAATATGAAATACAAGTTACTAGACTAGGCTCACTATCTAGGTAACATACTTCAATCACTCCAAATTAAACTTCTCGAACACTTTCTTCAACATGAGTAGATGCACATAGATGATATTATATGCATATCTCAACTGATCCTAGAATCAATTAAATGTACTATTGCAACTCAAAATGCTCTAACATGACATGACAATAAGATATTTTTTTCGACCTTCTAGATGCCACTAAAGTAAGAAACATGCATGTTTAATGTTGCAAAAATGGTTAGCACTCTCCTCGATATTCGAAACAAGGGACTAACGACCTCTCGTGCGATCCATATCTCTATAGTTTGTATGGGGCATTGAGAGATCAATATTTTGACAGAATAGAAAAATGGGCCAACAAATGGTATCAAAGTGTTGGGTCATGAGTTCGAATCCCCTCGAGTAACGTTGAGGGGGGGCTTGTTGGAAAAATGGTCAACGCTCCCCTCGAGATTCGTGACAAGGCACTAACTGCCTCTAGTGTGATCCATATCTCTATAGTTTGTATCGGGTGTTGACAGATCGGTCTTTTGAAGCAATGACAAACAAGGCCAACAGTTTAATACTCAAATCATAACAATTTTCCAACAATCTGTCTCAAAGACAATCATCATTTTGACATCAATGAGAACATATGTCCAAAAATATTCCATTTTGTTGATTTATCTCTCTTTGACATCAATGGAAAAGACCAATTGCTATTAATTTCTCCATTGTCCTATTCTCAAAAAAATTATCTTCCAAAAATACTCCCCATGTAATGCCTCGCCAAGGAACCCTAAAGGACAAGAGAAAACACACTAGAAATACATGTTTTTTTAAAGTAATTAAGTGAGTACATACACACAAACTAAGCTCACATCTCAAGATAAGATGAAAATTCATCAACAACTACATAATGTGGAAGACTAAATATTTAATAACCCCATCTATGCTATCTAAATCACTCTAATTTAAGACAAGATACCTCTAAGGGTTCCAAGACGTCATTACCTACAATGCAACCCAAATAGATGTCAACAAAAGATGACACTGGGAGATGACTAAATCAATCTCCAAGTCTACACTAGACAGTCTATGTTCATTTTAATGCACCAATTCAAGTGTTCCTGTGATAACATATTAATATAGAGACAAGTGAGAAACATACATAATTGTGTGTGGTAGTTAGTTTCAACATCGTTCCACTAAAGCCTACTCTAATCATATCAATATGTTTACATTAAATCGTCCTCCATATAAAGTGTTTTTAATATATGGTTTTCCAATTATTACAATGATTAAATCAAATTATATTTAATTATACAACCAAAAATGTAGAAAGAGGAAGAACAAGTAATTGGAAAGGTAAATAAACTCTTCAAGGTTCTCACGAACATGTCCATTAGTCCCCAATGGTGATGTGAAATGCCACCCGACCATGTGGTAACCTTAGGTCCACCCCTTGTGCTCATGGAGATAGTCACAAGGACCAAACACTCAAGCAAGTCAACAATAGACAATAGGATAATCATTCACACCATGCATAGAGAATATACACCACAACATAGCATATGAGTAAGAAATGCACTATCCATGATAAGAATGATACTCAATCATGAGGTCACAATAGGGTCTCTAATCAATATCTATTAGGGATAGATGATAAGGAGATCAATGGAAAAGTATCAAGCATATCTCCAACAACTCAAACAGAGTTTAGGAGATCCTCTCATGTAGATGAGGAGTCTGCTAACATTGACAATCCATGGATGGTCCCATTCCTCCAACTTATCCCAAGCGCTCACAAGCACTTAGGAATTAGGGAAAACTACACATACTAATGCTACACAATCCATCATCTCATGTTATTTCAATAATAAGTCCCACAATAAGGTCCACCTCTCAATTGTCTCCATGAACTAAAACCCTTGGTACATCAGACCCATTATGAACAAAAGAAATATGCACACAATCCTAAAGACAGTGAAAAGCCAAATAAATGTATACAATGGTTAGTAAATCAAATGGAGTATTCAAAACATATAATCAAAACCATTATACCTTTCCATTACCTTCTCCTTCGGATTGAGCAAATGATAAAGTGGAAATACACCCAAGTGCTCCACTTGATTGGATATGCTCATTTGATTGAATGTGGTTTCTCTCCAATGCACAATAAATTGGATGGATTGATATGATAAGTGGGTGATTGCAAATATGGATGAAGGATGTGGGTAATAACTAAAATTACCTATAGTATGGATGAACAAGATGGAATTCAAAAGCTAGATGAGCAGCATAAGATTACTTGAAAATGAGATGAGAAATGAAGGGGAGGAGACCCCAATTTATAAATTTGAAGATGGTTGAGATTGAAAGTAGATCAAGGGTGGAGATTGAAACAAGGTGGGAACATGGATTGAAGGGACATGGTGTGGAGACCAAGAGATTTTCCATAAAGGCATTTCTTGTCTCCACACTCCACAATGTACATGGGGAAGAGATCCTCAAGTACATGGGGAAGACATACAAGAATTAAAAATTCCTGGGGAGAGGACAAGGGAATTTAAAATTCCCAAATAATGAGATGTATGGGGAAAGAAATGGGAAAAGGAATTAAAAATTCCTTGGGAAGATGAGAGTGCATGGGAGAATGAGAAATTTTCAAATCCTTGAAATGACCAAAGTTGGTGCATTTAAGGTTGGGGGTTGAGAGGGGACAAGCCATTTATGGAAATTGGTTGACTTTATGGCTAATCATGAGGATTAGCCACTATAAAATGATTAGAGAGGGTGATTAGGAAAATTAATAAGGGATTAGAAGACAAGTGGGAAAGTAGGAGGACTTGACAAGAGAAGAGAGAATGAATGGAGGAATTAAAAACAAGGAAATAATGTTAAGTGAGCTTCTATAAGAATTAATTAGGATAAGTGAGGATTAGAGGTAAGTAGTTTGTAGGAGTCACATGATTAGTTAATTAATTTAATTAAAGGGAATTTAGAAGAATTAATTAATTTTGAGGACTTTAGAAGAATAGGCAATAATTGATTTATTTAATAAATCAATTATTGGACTATAGTGACATAATTAATTAAATTAGATTTAATTAATACTGAGAAGAATAAAGGATAACATAATTAAGTTGATTAACTAGTAGGAAGGATAAATTAATTAAATATTTAATTTATTTTAGACGTCTACATTTTGCCCCTCTTTTACACAGTGGCAAAATTGGCAATGGGTAAAAGAAAAAAAAAGAGTGCCCCAACATGAAGACGCAGGTGGTATATGCCCCCTTGAGAATTTTTGGGGAAATTATCAAAAACTAAAGAAAATGAGCAAAGCAGAAGAGAAGGCGAGAAAGGAAAAGAAAAAATGAGAGAAAATGAGGAAGATGGAAGAAGTACGAGAAAACGGGGCCATGCAGGGCCCTATATAAGCCACACAAGGCAAAAGGAAGGGTCATTGTCACATACACATTTACAAGACTTGGAGAGCACAAAGGCTTAGGAGAAAGATTGACCACATCCCACACCATGAGCACCATGCAAAGAGGGTTAGACGACATGAGTGACCGATCGAGTATGGCCCATAGGTATGTACCTAGACCCCACTTTTTGATTTAGTAGGTAGGGCATGTATTAGGGTATTAAATGAGATTAGCAAGTGGGTAGGGCAAAGACATTGATCGTCATTTCAACATATCCACATAGGGATCAACATTTTTATAGGTGGTTAATACCTACGTAGTCATTGAAGAGGGGTTGGAAGGGGAACACCACCTGCGTGGCTGAATTAACGTCCATGCAGACGCCGGTCTGCGGCAAGGGGAGTGAATGGGGGTGGAGACTATATTTCAATGTCTCTGCATGTGGCATGACGCATGCGCCATGGGTTTGATGTCTTCATTGGGGGGATCGGCATTTCCGTTGGGGAGGATAGGGAGAGGAAAATGGGGGATGGGGAAAGACTCAAAGGGGTTCAAGGGGGTGCACACATGCCCCATAGATGGGATAGGATATAAATAAGGTAGAATAGACTATAACAGGACAAAATAAATAGGCTAATGAGGTGAATTACTTGGTTGCAGGAGAAGGCGGGACCGCTCACATCATGAGAGCACTGGCCTTGACGATGAGGCTATATAGACGACTGAGGGCGAATGTGAGGGAGATTCTAAGCACAGTAGGCATGAGGTTTGTGGGGAGATGGTTGTAGATCATAGCACATACTGCAATGATGACAACACTCATAGAGTGTTAAAACAAGCAGACATGCATGTTCCATCTATCGATTCGGGTGGCAACACTCATATTATTAGATGTCTGGAGGATCTTGAATATCCCCATCAGAGGCATAGTCCCCAAGTATAGACTAGATGGGGGGGAATACTACCTATGCCAGGTGTGTGAGTATGATGCACTGTCAATGGAGGGTACATAGATGCACCTTGGGGGGCAATGCAGATACAACATATCCCTTGTTTGGTATTATTTATATGCGGATTGTTCAGTGGATGGATTATGCCAAACCTCAACAGGCATGGATTTTCCATTGGTTGGGCTCGTTGCGTGTACTATATGGTGGAAGACTGCGCGACCTATACATAAGAAGCAGTGATGCTTGGTCAGCTATTCCATGAAATTCATCTTTGTGTATATTGAGGTTATAGGAACCTTGACACAGGGATCACACTGCTACACGTATAGGCTTGGGAGCATATTGCAGTGATGAGGCCAATGGGAGTTCATGATAGGAGGATCCAGGATGCACATGTGCATACACTTATTGGTGGGAGGCCCACAGACCAGTGTGGTTGAATATACCCGGGGTCTTGGAGGAGGATGAACTATGACCCTTAGTTGACAAGGTAGTAGGTGAAGAGAAAAATGGGCCCGCATACAGAGCAGTAGCAGGAGGGGGAGTATAGAGAGGTAGGGAACAAAGACATGTTCTGCAAAGGAGGGGAAAACAAGTACCTCGAGTGGGGGGGACCACTATAGGTTCAAACACCAGAAACACAGATTGGTGGGATGAGGATAGAGGAGGAGGGAGGGGAGGATAGGTCAGAGCCCATGGATATACTAGAGATAAAGGTACACGATGATGAGGGCGGACAATCCTAGCAAGTAGAGGGATAGGTGTCATTGCAGGCATGTTGGGTCTCTTAGATAGAGTATAACATGCTAGTCAGGGAGAGGGAGTAGAGGTTGGAGGAGGAACTGCGAGGGAGGGATGTCGCGAGGGAGAGGTCTCAGAGATTTGAGGGGGAGCTGGGGATTAGGAGGGCTTGAGCCGATAACATGCAGGTGGAGGTGGACCGACTGAGGAGGGAGGTCGATGCTCTGAGAGAGGATCTCCAGACTACCATGACGAACAAGGACAACATGTAGAGGAACAAGGAAAAGACCAAGCAACTCCTAGAGAAGGCGAGGAGTGGAGAGGCCATCTCACAGAAAATGGCAAAGTTAGAGAGGATGGATGAGGATCTAGAGACACTCCGCTCCCAGTTGAGTAGGGAAGAGGCCAATGTGGTGAGGTTGTGGGGTGAGAGAGATGTGGACCGATAAATTTTGGAGCTAGCAGGTCTCATACAAGTGTTTGTTGATGTCGTTGTAGGACAACAATGTGCAAAGATATTAGCTTGTGAGGCTTAGTACTACAGGGATTTGTACTATCAGGTCATGATAGGAGACCAGTAAGCACCTTTGTATGCAGAGGGCACCCAGTCTCATAGGACATAGACCTGTCGTTCAAGCGATTCTATAGGGATGAGGGCACCACGACCTCCCGGTGGGCCCTCGGGTTCAACAACAGGGGCAAGTGATTGAGAGAGCACATGCTATTGATGTAGATGTATGTGACACAACATTTTTTACCCTTTGGGAATTATATCATTGTACTCTGATTTGACACATTCATATTTTTGAGATATATATATATATATATATATATATGAGATGTGATTTTGGTAGCGTATACATGTATATGGACTCTCATGGACTTTTATTATTGTTTGACTTTGTGATAGATGATGATTTTATGATATGATGATGCACATTATCTAACCTATTTATGATGTAATAGGTATGATCATAAAATGTATGTATGCATGTGTTATTTATGATGTCGTTAACATGTTTGTGGATGCAGGATGCATGTGTATGATGTATGCCTATATGATATGCCATTTTTTAATTTTTTCATGATAATGCTTGTTATGGTGTAATGAAGATGAGTATGATATGTATATATGTGATATGTAATTATGTGATAAATTAAAATGAGATATAATAAATGCTTCTAACAATGAAATGCACCTAAAATGATAAGTGAATGAATGGATCTATAATGTATGTGATAACTAAATGGTATGCAACTAAATGAATGCAAAATGCACTAATGTTCTGTGTAACATAATGAAAACCATTATTTAACCACTAAAAACATAACAAACCAAAATAGTGTGGTCGATTGATGACTTACATGACCATTCACGTAGAAAATTAATGTTTGAATGGGATCCTATTTCATGCACCTAAGATATAATGCACCTAAAATGCAAATAAAGATGCAATTATCTAACAAGGTAATGATATTATTTTTAAATGTTTTAAATTGAATGGTGTGATTATTAATGATTGCAACACTACATGAGATACTAATGTTTGAATGGGATTTTATTAAACTTACATCAGTATTTATAATGTATTGAACCTAAATGTAATGTACCTAAAATGCAATTGCAAATGATATGATAATGTCGCTATATAAAACATGATGCATTGTGTCCATTGTTTAATAAAGAAAGCATAAAAAAAAAAATTTACATTTTCATAAAGAAAAGAATTTCCAACTTTACATAAATAAACAAATTTGTATTTTTATTAACTATTTTAATTCAAGAGATGGAATGTATGAAGCATCATCTGAATGACATTACAGAAACAAGAGACTCAATGCGTCAAGTTCCTACCAATAGTGTTATAATATGTATTTAGAGTTATGATTAGGTAGAATTAGTAGTGTTTTCTTGTATTCGTCTGCATAATTTCAAACCATTAATTTTATTGTGGTTTATTTTATAGCCCATGTTTCAATTAACACAATCCATATAACCTGTTTGGAATCTGAAGCAACATAGTGTCAAAATATTAAGAATACACTTAGATATATGTATGTTGCAAATATTAATCTTCTCTATTCAACAAGGTCATTTTTTCTTTTATATTATGTGAAGTTTGTTTTATAAACAACTTTCAAAACTACATATAATTGTTTTTCAATTTTTTTTTGTTAAATTTAAATTAGATTTTAAAAATTAAAATAATTAAATGTTATCTTAAGTAATTAAGGTTTCTTTTTAAGCATCTTTCATATGTATATATGTATATGTATATGTATATGTATATGTATATGTCTATATGTACATGCACATGTACATGTATATGTCTATATGTACATGCACATGTATATGTATATGTATATGTATATGTATATGTACATGTACATGTATATGTATATGTATGTATGTATATATGTATGTATCTATATATATGTTTGTATGTATATATATACATATATATGTATATATGTATATATGTATACATACATACATACATACATACATACATACATGGTGAGATCAACATGACATCATCAAATGATGATACATTCTCCTTCTTTCAAATAATGGTGATCATAGTATTATCGAAATCCTTCAACATAAAACTAATGCTCTAGTCTATTCAAACCCCCCCCCCCCATAAAATCTCCTTCAAAAGATCCCAAAATTTAGGGAAAACAAAGACAAAAAGCCATCTAGACCAAGGGCTTTATCCCCATCCATAGAAAAAAGGGTCCACTTGACTTTCTCCAAACTATTGAAGCTTGAAGCATAGAATTTTTTTCTTCAAGATCCAAATAAAGGATAACTTCCAAAATATCCCCAAAATCCCTTAACTCTATAATTCCATTTGTAGATAAAATATTTTTAAAGAAACTCACCACCTCATTATTGACATCTTCAGTATTACCCAACCAATCTCCTTCAATATTCTTAGTGGTGTGAATAATATTACATGACCTTCTTGCTTTCATTGAGTTATGAAAAGAATTTGTGTTTTGGTCACCTTCTTTCAACCAATGCTCTCTCAACTTCTATCTCCAAAAAATCTCCTCCCTAGAAAAAACCTCTAAATATTGAGAATTTAACATTTTTTCTTCAACAATATCCACTTCTTTGATACCTTTATGTATAAATTTGTTTTCCAATTTTTCAATTTTTTTATCAATACAAAGTTTCTCAACAAGGGTATCTTTGAAATGAGATCGAATACATTGTTTCAAAAATGATGTAATGTATTGAAGTCTTTTGAAAAAGATAAAAGCTTAATTACCTTTTTGAACAGGGGTGTTCAACCACTACTGTTCTATCTTGTCTTTGTACCTATTAGCTCAAAGCCACGTATTCTCAAATTTAGAAGGGAACCTTAATGAGATTGGATTTTCTCTTAAGGAAGAGGGAGATTGGATAATGATCTAAACCCAAGTAGGGAAGGATCATTACCTCAAAAGTCATAGGAAGATCAACCAACTTCCTTGGAAGAAATAAGCAATCAAACTTTTCAAAAATATTCAAGAAGCCTTTCCTCCTATTAGTCCATGTAAAATCACCCTTGTTATATTTGACTTTTAGTAAACCACTATTAGTAACAAAATTATATTTGACGTCTAGAAAACCACTATTAGCAACAAAATTTTGAAAATTTGTTTGGATCTTCCCAAAACATACCTCACCTTCTCTCTTATCTACAACCTCAAGAGTTGCATTGAAATCCCTTTCAAAGATCAAAATTGAATTTCCATGATATTGAATATTATTCCTTATATTCTGCCACAACTCTCTTTTTTTTATCAAAATAGTTGGACCATACACATTGAGGAAATAAATCCCCCAATGAAGTCCTTTGAAACCATCTTGATCATCTATTATTTCTTACATTGCTCAACCATCTTGACCCTAATAGTGATTAGATCCACAAAAACCCAAGGCCCCCCAAAGCCCATTTCGTCTCACTAAAGCACCCCTACCAAAATTTTAAACTTTTAACAAATTTATTCACCTCTAGAGAGTTAAGATACATTTTAGAATCATAACAACATTTAGTCTTGTTTGATCAAAATAACACTTGATTAGACACCTCTTGTTAAAGACATTGTAGCCCCTAACATTCCAAGATAAGGTTATCATAGCTACCTAAGAAGGAAGATAATCCCTTCCCAAATCTTATTTTTCTCTATCCTTTGGCACTATCTACAATTTCCAACTTCACCTTAACCACTTTGGGCCCCTTTCCTTTTTCTTGCCTACATTTACCTTGTTGGTTCTAGAGTAAGTCTAATTTATGATTCTTTTTTTCAAAATGCCTTCCTCATCCTTAAGCCCTAAAACATCCTCTTCTTTTGAAAGAAAAAGATCTAAAATACCTCTATCCCTTTCGCTTAGGGAATGATAACTTTGCGCATCCCCTAGATTGGGAAATTTTCTCTAGGGAATTTTGAATATCTGTGATAAGAATATCAAGACCAATCTCCCCCTTAGCTAACTAAAATTTCTCCCTCCTTCATCACCATGAGTGAGAATTTTTCCAACTCTAAGACATCCAACTTTTCCAAAGTTGGATCCACAATCTCAACTTTCAAGCAAATCCTTCCCTCGCTAAGATGAATGTTGACTGCGATATTCCTCCTCTACCAACCCCAAGTTTTCCACCCCCTAAGCCTTTGAAATTCGTGTTGTACCAATCTCTATACTCGAACTAATCTCTATTCCCATGGTTTCCTTCTCTTGATATTTCTTCACTTTTTTCATACTATACTAATTGGTGTTTGACAAGCCATCTTGATGAGCCCCTTTCGAATGATTTAGGATACCAAAACCTATGCTCTCTTTCAATATATCCTTTAACTCTTTCTCCAATTTTTCAATAGGGTGGAAACCATGGACCTCTTCCTCCAGAGACACTAGATGGCAATTCTCTTTGCTTAAAGGGGGCTCTCCTTCCTCATCTCATGGTTGATAAATGTCAAACACTCTAACTACCATTACCTAATCAACATTGGCTAACTTGCTAAGAAGAAGGTCATCCTCCCAACCTTTTCCTTTTTTAAAAACCACACAATCCTTTGTTGGGTGCCATAAATATTTACATGCTTTGAAATTCTCAACAATCTCTTCTACTTCTATATGTTGCCACCAAAGGTCTTTTTTGTCCCAATCTCTATATCCTTAGGTGAGGGAGGATGAGGTCTCCAAAGAATATAGATTCAAGCATACATCCTACAATCCTGATTTTCCAAAGCTTCATTTACCTTTAAGAATTTACCAATTCTATTATCAATGATTTACAATGTTTCCATATCCTAATATTCTTGTGATAAATTATAAAGATGAACCCAAATAGGGATTTCATAAACAGTGGCTTTGGTTGGGTCAAAATTTGGGTACTAGTCTCTAATAAAAAAGCTCACCCCACCCATAAAAAAGGGTCATTGTTTAGGATCCACAACTTCTCCCTAACTTTCACAACTAACCAAATAAAAACCATTAGGAAGGGTTTCTAGAATAAAATTCTTACCCCATTGTTCACCACACTACTTGCACACCCTAGTGCACATAATCCATTCCATGAGGGCTTCACTAAAAAGGCAATATCATATCACGTGCATTCATATTGGGGGGTTTAATATCCCAAAAATGAGGGTGCAATATATTGCCCATTGGTGAAAATAGGGGGGTTTTTAATTCGGGCTATGAAAAATGTAATATTTTGTGCAAATAAGAGGGCTTTTAATTCAGGTTGTGTATTGGGAGGGGGTGGAAAAAAAGGATTTTAGGGCAATTTTTTTGATAGGGGGATTCTTTAGTATGTCATGAACGTAGGTGATATAACACAGGTTCACTGAGTGAAGCCCCCTTTATCCATTTTCTGGCCCATTTCATGAAGAAATCCCTTTCTCAAAGCATTTTGACTACATATTACCAGGCTTCATTTCCTATTTGAACTATAATCATTTTTTGGCATCATTTCAACCTACACCTTCTCCCTTGATTTTGGCATGACCTTCTCTTTTGGTCACCCCATTTTATCTTGAAATTTCTTTAAACCTCCTTCAGAACAAGAAAATATTTTAGCAAAGCCCAACAAATTTTGGATGTTTGGGGATGGTCCGAGAAAAATTGTTGTTTCCCCAAAATTTGCAATTGCCTTTCCTTTAGTTGATCCTCCCAAGAATGCTCATAAGGCCATTGAATAGGATTTTGAAAGCTTTTGTTCAAATATCTATCATGAAACTGTGCAAAACAACCATGTCTAAAGCCATTAAACTCTAACCTCCTCCCTCGCATCGCCATCCATGATGCTTTCCTACTATTTAACAAAATAAACAATCATGGAAGTTCTCTTATGATAAGTATAATTAATCCCTCAACCTAACCCTAACTTAAAGCAATTTAATTTAACCCTAATTTAAATATAATCATAACGCTAATTAAACCCTATCCTAGCCATAACTACAATTATATCCCTTATTATACTCAAATCTTTAAATGAATTGTAATTGAACCATATCCCTAACCCAAATCGGAACCTATTTATGTACTATAATATCTAATTCAAGTACCATAATTAAAATTTATTATGTTTTTATTATTAATATATTTTCATTGTTTTTGTTTTTTTTTGGAATATATTTTCATTGTTATTATGTTATGTTATATTATTATTATTTTATTCTATTATATCCTATTATTATTATGAGAATGAGAGTTAAAGGTATAGTTGAATTCATAAGGGATTATAATTCTAATAATAATATTATTAAGGATAGTGTTTTTTATGGGAGTTACAATTGTATAAAGTTCATATAAATTTTATATTTATATTTATATTATTTATTTTTTATATTATTTGTATTATATTTTATATTTTTTATTATATTAATGCTATTAGTATTATATGGTTATCATATTATTAATACTATATTTTTTATTATACTATTATATGTTATTATGTCGCTATGTTACATCATTTTTAGTAATATAAATTACTTAATAATAATATCATAAAAATCCACCTCTTTTTTATAATATAAATAATTATTAAATTACTTTAAACTTATTTAATACTATATTAAACAATAATGAGAGAAACACAAATATAAGAATACTAACATTAAACATAAAACCTATTAACAAAATTTACATCAACCAAATAAATAATTATTATATTTTTAATCATAATTATTAATATCAATATTTTAAATATATATTTATTTAAAAAAAATAATGTCTCTATATTTAAAAATATAAATAGCATTTTAGAAATAATATAACTTTTCTCACTAATATAAATAGCATTTTAGATATTACAAACCATAAATCAATCATTAAATTTTATATTTTAAATTGCTTATCCTATTCCTTACATGTCTCGAGCCTATATTCATAATTCAGAACTGCCTTATTTTTTCTTTCCCAACACTTATGGAAAAGGAAAGGTTGGCAATTGTGGGTCCTGCCACCTTAACAACTAACTTCAATGTGTCTATTAACTTTAACTTCAATGTCTCCTCGAAATAGAAAAACCAAAATTTAGACAAGGAACAAACAGAAGAAACAGGAAGTCAAGGTTATGGAGCTAGAGGAACAAGTGCAGAGAAAGAATCCGGAAGTCGACCAGAATTTGGAGGAGGAGACCACTAGGGAAGGTTTTGAATAGAGGATCGATGGAAAGGATGATAAAATCACTGTTGGTGACATCTCCAATAAGGATCAGGATAATTCTAGTGAGAAATCACCCTCCTCAAATCCTCCTCCTAAGGGTTTGAAAGGTTTTGTGGACACCATTGATTGGCTAATTACCAGTTACAAGAAAATTGTGGAGGATAATAAGAAGCTTAACCATAGAGTCCAAATCCTGGAAACTATCAGTATTGGCAGAGCCAAATCTATGGTAGAATATGTTGAGGATTTGACTAAAACTACTTCCAAAGCCAAAGAGATCAGAGATTCCTTCAACCCTAGGTTTGAGCAAATGGAGAAAGACCTGACTGAGAGAAAAACTAATGATAATGGTATGGATCAAAGAATGGCGGAAACTGATAAAAAAGTCAACAAAATTGAAGAATGCCTTAAAATCATTACAGAACAAAGCTTAAACATACTGGAGGCCTTAGCTGGTAATACAAAAATCCTCATCAACAAACTGGAGGAGGAGAAGGACTCCCTGGAGATTGAAACTGACATTGAAGGCATGGGAGAAGTGCAAGGACCTAGAACAAGGACCAGAGGTAAAAAGAAGGAGAAGAAGCCAAACAAGAACATGGAAGAACTCAAAGCTACTGCGGCAAACTATGACCAGCTGGTGAATAAGGTGATGGATCTCCTTAAGTCTTTTTAGTTGTGTTGTTCTTTCTTTGGTTTTTCTGCTTTGTCGTTCCTTTCTTTTGTTGTCCTTTCGGTTGACTGGCCTTTTTGCCAGTCATTTTGTAAGTTGTTCCTAGTAGGACTGGATGCTTATTGATGAACTTTTATATGCTCCTTTGTTAAAGGTTTCGGGTCCTTAAAACCTGTTCTTCTTATTAATCAGAACTTTAACTTCAATGAAATTCATTATGTCTATTAAAAATTGAGAATACATATACGGATTTTAAAATATTCAGATAAACATATTCTAACAATGCTCTAATGATATTAACTACCTTTATCTTTTAAATATTTATTTATAACTCTTTAGCTCATATCATGTAAATATATAGAATGTCATTTGTAACTAATAAATATATTTTAAATGATTTTATAACTAATAATACTCACAGACAAATTCTTTGTTTATCCCTCCCTATCCCTATCTCTCTATGTCTATCTTTACTTCTAACTACTCCCCCTCTATCTTTTTCTTCAAATATCTCCTCTCCCTCTCTATCTATGTCTCATTATCTACACATCTCTCTCTCTCTCTCTCTCTCTCTCTCTCTCTCTCTCTCTCTCTCTCTCTCTCTCTCTCTCTCTCTCTCTCTCTCTCTCTCCACATCCTTTGACTACCCCACCCCCCTCTCTCTCAACACTATTGACAGGAACTTGATGCATTGTGTCCCTTGTTTCATAAATAAAACATAAACAAAATAATTTACATTTTCATAAAGAAAAGAATTTCCAACTTTACATAAATAAAAAAATTTGAATTTTTTCTAACTATTTTAATTCAAGAGATGAAATGTATGAAGCATCATCTAAATGACATTACAGAAACAAGGGACTCAATGCGTCAAGTTCCTACCAATAGTGTTAGAATATACATTTAGAGTTAGGATTAGGTAGAATTAGTAGTGTGTTGTTGTATTCGCGCATAATTTCAAACCATTGATTTTATTGTGCTTTATTTAATAGCCTATGTTTAAATTAACACAATCCATATAACCTATTTGGAATATGAAGCAACATAGTGTTAGAATATTAAGAATACACTTAGATATATGTATGTTTCAAATATTAATCTTATCTTTTCGGCAAGGTCATTTTTTCTTTTATATTATGTGAAGTTTGCTTTATAAACAATTTTCAAAACTACATATAATTATTTTTCGAAAACGTTTTTGTTAAATTTAAATTAGATTTTAAAAATTAAAATAATTAAATATTATCTTAATTAAGGCTTCTTTATAAACATCTTTCAAATATGTGTGTGTGTGTGTGTGTATAGATACATGTATGTATGTATGTATGTATGTATGTATGTATGTATGCATATATATGTATATATAAATGTGTGTGTGTGTGTGTCTATATATGTCTGTGTGTGTGTATGTATGTATGTGTGTATGTGTATATGTATGTATGTATGTATGTATGTATGCATGTATGTATGTATGTATGTATTATGTATGTATGTATGTATGTATGTATGTATGTATGTATATGTTGTCCTCATCAAGGCCGCCAGCATCATTCTCTTGCAAAGCATGGTCCTCCTTAGCTTCAATGTCTTCCTTACAGCCTGAAAACTCAATGGATTCATATGAACATATGTTTGTTTCAATATGGGAGATTGAATCTCCAACAACCTTCTTAAAATCGCAATCACTCTCTGGAAGAAAAAAAATTGACCCCCCAAATGGTCATATTTATCCATATTTAGGCTATCATGACATTCCATTTCAGGTGTGCATTCCTCATCTATCTGTTATTCACAAATAATATTTATCTCTGGTTAACAATGTGTTTCTTCTTTAACTATGAATAGGGCATCACTACCAATCTGCATATTCTCATCACTTTCTTGTTCCATCTTTTCATTGTCAGCAAATTGATGTTCATTATTAAGTGCAATCTTAGACTTGAAACCTTCAATCATGTCAATCCATCCAATAATATGATCTAGACCAACTGTTTCAACTCCTTTGGCCAATGAATAGCGTTAGGTTCATAAATTTGCAAGAATAAATCATTCCATGTTGAATATTCAAGTGTAAAGCTTACGAGAATGCTTCGCAATTCCTTCCAAAACCTTGACAATAGTGCATGTGCTAATTTACCTCTAACCTTTTGATATTCATCTACACACTAACATATGCCACTGGATTCATAAGACTTGGACTACATTCATATGTGACTCAAGGTTGACAAAAATTCTCATAATATTGAGGAATATACATAGGCATAGCAGGGACATTCACATATTGAAAAGCATTATCAACACTTGACACATGTTGCTCTTGTGCATACACTACATTCTCATATGTTGGTACATTCTGAGACTCAAAGGGTTATCCATAGAATTCATTGTCATCATCGAACCAACTCAAGAATAGCCTTGGAAATCATGCCATGAAGATATACTTTGCGAGGGTAGACTTTCATACCAATCCTTCACACTATCTCTCAAAGAGCTCACAAAATACTTCATGACAACATCTTCAGCATGAATCTAGAAATATTCAACAAACTCATTGAATGACTGTATGTGCTTGGTTGTTCACTCAGAATCGCTTGCATGAAACAAGGGTACTTGATCTTTGAGCTCCATGGGAAAGGGATTTGGGTATCCCTGAATGTGTGAAATTTAAAGGTCTATATCTCTCAGGGATGAACACTGTTCTAGATGGACCTTTCTCAAGTTGTTGATTATTCATTATGCCTAGATCAAAACTAGGACAATACATATTTCTTGACTTTACAACTCTTCATAAAAACAATTTGCAATTGCATTTTTACCATGAATCTTTCCTTTCAAACAAAGTCTTAAGCAAAGATGATACAATAATCACTGAAAATAGGACTTAAGGACTCTCTAAATGAACCTATGACAACATAACACACATCTTTCAACATAAAACATTGACTAAAACTTAGCACAAAGAAGCATGAAAGTTGGAAACTAACTATTTTTCCCTTCTTACCAATGTTGTAACACCAAATAAGGGTTCATTTTAGAACTTTATACATTATGGTTTTCACAAAAACTTCAAAAGAAAATACTTGGAAAAGTTGCAGCAGTTGATGCCTTATTTCTTTGGCTGAAAAGATCTTCAAATATAAGCTCTTCGATTTGTTCTTGAGGTTCTTGAATGTGAGAGTCACCACCTATTTGTCGAGGAATGTTCTTTTGAACAACTGAAAGTTATTCAAGGTCTTCTTTCATTCTGTGTCTTCTTTTCTTCAGCAAAGCTACCTGAAACTTCTTCAAACATGCTTCTATAAGAGACCATCCAGGCTGAAAACCACTCAACATCTAAAACAAAAGTTTAGATTCTTCACTTTGTTGCCTCTTCCCATATGGATTTATGACTTTGATCCCTAGTAGAGTCACCAATCTGTTGGTTGCACCTCAAATGGGGAGGCCACTAGAATCTTTAGAATGATAAATTAATAAATTTTACTGGAGACTTAAGACATTTCATTATCTTATCCCCAATAGAGTCGCCAGTTTTTTGGTTCCCAAATCAACAGATCCCCAAACCCTAGAGATTTATCCACTTTCCCACCCATAGGTTTAAGGATGGATTTGGCCAATGAACGAGATTGAGTCACAAAATTGAAATCTCCAACACTTTTGGATCTGCAAGACCAAGGAAGGTATACCTAAGCAATGCCGAAATAACTTATAGTTGCCAACACTCAAGGCATCACTGATTTTAGTAGATATCCCAATGTGTATATGCCAAGGAAAGTGCATGAAACTGAGATTTGGCTACAATCCTGGCTTGTCAACTACCACTCAACACTTGGGATAAGTTTTCTACTCTACACCTACTCCTATGAACTGAAAATAAAAGAGACTTGGAGATAAAATGATTATGAAAATCTAAAAATAAACACATAACCAGTGCCTTCATCTAGTGGGAAGCATAGTCTACTCTCAATATGCAACCTTACACCCAAATTGTTTGAATTGTAATTAGTAAAATCTAAGTATTAATGCCTCACATCAACACCCATTAGCTTAGTTTTTCTTGCAATAATACTTAATGATCCTGCATGTAAAAGACATTACGCAACATCCTACTCAAGCATTTTAATCTCTTCCTTAAAGAGAAGCAAAAATAGAATGAACACCAGACTTGCTGGGACAAACCAAACAATCCTTGATTATCTATTTCATAAATAAATCCAATAAATGTTGGAGACAATAGTAAAGAAACCAATATTCATTAATTGCATCTTTGATTGCAACTATTCATGACATAAAGCATATAAAAACTAAAAACAAAACTCTAACTGTCCTCCCTTGAAATTTTCTCATGCCCTTTCATGTTAGCCTTCATTTGTTTTATGTCGGGCACTTTCCCATCTTTTGGAAATATCATGGGGCACAATGTTTGAAAACCTTAGGTATAATGATCAGACACCTTTCAAAGCTAGGCAGGAGCTCACGACTTCACCTTAACAAACCTTTGTGGTCAAATTTTCCTTTGCAAATTGTCCAAAAAAACATTTGGACAGCTTATCACAGCAAGAACAAGTCCTACTGTGTTAATAACCTGCAAACAATAAAAGGTATGCACAATAGAAATGCGCTCATCTGCATATGTGAATAATTCATATTTGATTTGGAGACTACTGGGAATGTGTAATATCATGTTGCCCATCTTTCTAAAATGCCTCTCTCTTACCTTCGAACCTCAAACAATGATCATGCAAATATTAACCATACCCAAACGACATGATCGCCTCCCATATTTCATTATTGGTAAATACATAACCTGTGAACCAATCTCAAGTAGCCATGTGCTCATTTAGATTGGGGATCCCAATTATCTCCCATATTTTCAACATAGCCGAGCAACTAGGTGTCTGGGACCGGGGAAATAAACCAAATAAGAGCATGCAAAATGCAAAGATTTCTCATGGATCCAAACCCTGGCAACATGCTTCATTAATAAGAGGCAAAATCTTTAGCTATTTACCATCTATGAATTCTCAACACATATGAGTTGCTTTCTTATTTGCTCTGAGTACAATCTTGAGTGTTGCCCATATCTCCATACACAGAAAATAATGCATAGGACCATACAGAATGTTTGAGTCTTTAAACTGCGCACCTATCTTCTCATAAATTCCAATTACAATCCATAAAAGACACGATGCATGGAGGTGAAAAACTCACAACCTGCATTTTGAAAGGTCTGGATTTGCAGTTAGTCTCTGTGATGGCGTTGATTCGAAGAATCACTGGGCATGGAGGCCATTCACATAGCTCCAAATTGATATTTGATAATCATCCTCCACCCACTGAGCAGATAATGATTTCCATTTTATGAGATTATGGCGCGGGGGAAGGATCTCCGCTAAGTTCTCTGCTAAAGGGGATGACTCCCTGCAACAATGGCGGCTGTGGGAGCATTTTTTTTTTTACACAACTCTAAACTTCACCTTCAAATTATGTTGCCCTAATCTTGTTCTATCCCGTTTTCATTTCTTTGACTTGCGTTTGTTTCTTAGTTTCTGTCAAGCTTATCCCGCATGGTGTTTTGGGCCGCCTCTTCTACCACGTGAGATAAGAAGATCACTGCCATTGCTCTGCATACCCACTTAGCCCACATGGTGCTTGAGATACTCTATTGTGGGTTGCGGGATAGCACAGAGAGGTTTGCCCCTCCATCCAAACCTTACCTTGTGCGGTATATTGAGTCACTCAGTATTTGCCCCAAACTTACCCTACATGACCATCTCAACTACCTTGCTTGTCACGTGGCGTAATCAAAAGAATTCCTCTGCGTTGCTCTGGGTGGTACGCAGGGTAGATCAGACATTTTGAGGCCCTAGTTTCTCAAAGGATTGACAATAATATTAACAGTAGTTGCACCACCCTTCACCTCCACCATCACAATCCATTTTCTTCAAAATATAATGCCCTGTGAAGGGAGGAATTTTACCCCTGCCAATTTCTTTTGGTTAAAATTAGCAAAAATGATGGGAGGAATTTTACAGCACACACTATTTATATGTGGTAACTATGGGCAACGGCCATTCCTGTTCAATTCATGTTAATTTCAAATCCAAACTTTTTCCACTTAAAAGTCCGGTGAATGCATATGATCGCATAATACAAGACATTGGTTGCAAGGTATTTGAAGCAGCGATATTGAGCGCATTGACACCCATCAGAATCGGATCATAAGGGAAGGGGATTAGTTATAGTTGGAAATACTCTGGCTTTTCCACATCCTCTAATTAGTTTGGGATAAGTGGCATTCATACTCAGTTTTAAGGTATTTGAAGCAGCGATATTGAGCGCATTGATAACAAAACACTAAAATGTGGTCTCACTGAATACTATGATTGCAGGATAAGAAAAAAATATGTTACACATTTTCAAACAATTACGCAGGTGTGAGGCCAAACTTGAGCCTCTTGATTGCAAGGTAACTTGCAACCAAATTCTAAATGCAGACTCTACTACCTTTACTAGCATCTTCCTTGCCTGTACCAAATGGGGGCTTCAGAATAGGGTATAAACATCTTTAAAATCATAAAGGATAAAATAATTTTATCAAATGTAGTTGAGGAATAAAATGATATCTAAGTTTGTATGGAGTTGAGAAAGGTTTACATTTAATGGTATATAGGAAGGGTGAAATAATTATTGTGTATTATGCGCATGACTTGTAATGTTATTAAATTGTCATAATTTATTTTTAAGTTATATTTTTTATTTAAAGTTGGATTTCGTTTATTCATATTCATAAAGTATTTCTACTATTTCTCGTATCATTATTTATTATCATCTTATGACAACTATATATTTATGGTGTGATTTTTCTTTCCACTACCATTCCATTCTTTCTTACCTCTTGCTCTCTTTAGACATCCTCTATTCTACCAATGCTTCTTATATCACTACTAGTTGAACTTTTAGTGATCCTTTAATAAACTAGTCAAGTAGTTTAATCAACTTAAGAAGAAGGTGGATACTATGCAGGTATCTTTGACTCTATTGCATATAATCCTCCACATTGCACATCTTTTGCATTCGAAGTTGTTACACATTGATTGCCAATTGGATTTATTGTAGCTATATTTGAACTATATTATGAGAATGTTGGTCACAAAGTTCACCCAAGTTTTCAATGATACATGCTAGATATTGCATATGAAGATAAAACATTACCTAAATTATTTCCATGAACTCTAAGGACTATGCCCTTGAATAATTCTAATCTTTAGCTCCTATTTATATCCATTATATTGGCAAGTTAGCCCCGACTCTCATACAACACTTATGTATCAATATGGGCTTATAAACAACTAACTAATTTAACTAAATGGTCCTAGAGACATAGTGAGTCTACTAATAACTATGAAATTAGCTTCAAATATTCATGTGGTATAATTTGTGTGTTCATGTAAAAATAATTGAACTTTAACTCTTTGAATCTAATGATTGGAATTGTGGGGCCTCACCTAGTTCCTTGAACCCTTCAAAATGTCAACAATAATATATTTTAAAAAAGGAAATGACAAGAAAGAATATAAATATAGTTCCAATCAAATGTCTACAACATCAAATTTTATCATTCAAACATTAAGGGAATAGGAAATTTGCAAATCTTAGAAAACCATTCGATAATGTTCTTCAAACCTTCTTAATATTTTTTGTCAACCTTAATTCTATCTGTGTATGGTGAAAAGTTGATAATGGAACAACAATATTGAAAGACTAAATGAATTAATCCACAAAACTCTAGCCTAACAATAACAAAGATTCACCATAACATATGAAGATTACCTGAGACAATGCAAATCAACAAAATCAAAAAGATTATACCATCACATGTCAACTAGGGTTTGAATCTTCATTTTTCCTATCTCTATTGATCTTGGTTGATGTATTTTCTCTCAGATTTTAGGTGTTCTTAAGAGCTCAACAAAGAACGGAAATGTGGTTGATAGTTTGATAGCAAAAAGGCTTGATTGCATAAGATCGATTAGAATGCTCATTAGTTAATTCGAATGATTAGGGTTCATAATGAAAGAAGCATCCTCTTATATAGAAGACGCTATAAGAAATGGAGGGATAAGATTAAGAGGTGTAAAGATAAATGGTCGGCTAGGATTAGAGGGTAGGTAGAGGAAATAATAAAATGATAAAGGGGGTAGGTAGTGTAGGAATTAAGAGATGAATGACATCTGTCATGGGTAGAAAAGGATAATGAATTAATTAAATAAATAAAGATTTATTTAATTAGTAGAGGAAATGGGGTCAATTAGATAAATAAGTATTTATTTAATTTGGGAAAAGGACAATTTAAATAAATAAAAGTATTTATTTAAATGAGGAAATACTTAGAAGAGGATTAATTAATTAATTAATTAATTAACGATTTATTTAATTAATAGAAGAATTAGGCTTAAATAATTAAATAAATAAAAAATATTTATTTAATTAAACAAGACAATTTTAGGTATCTACATCTTGCCCCTCTTTGAGACAATGTAGCTTGTCGTGTTGACTCAAAGAAGATAAGATAAACTGATACAAAGTTGCCCCATTATGGGAATGATATTCCCCTTCGAGAGAGTGCATGAAAATGTTTGAAAAGATCGCAGACAATCTCTCGATAAGAAAGAAAGGCTAGAAAGGACTAACAAGATAGGATAGAGTGACAGAGTCACGGGATAAAGAAGACTGACTCGGGAGACTAGGGATAGGGTAGTCTATAAGATAGACCATGAGGGAAAAAATCCTCATTGTCATCCACACACCTAAGAGATCAGAGTGCAGAGCGAGCAGAGAGAAGTTAGCAGCGATGACATTAGTACATTGATTCGACCGTGTTCACCGATATCAGAGACTAGCATATGCAAGAGAGCTGGTGAGCACCACAAAACCTCCTTTTATGTTGGTATATTAATTGTTATCATAAATGCATGTTAGGTAGGGATATAAAATGCCAAGTGGAGGGTAAAAAAGTTAAGGTGTGTTTGTGTTGGTGCCAAGCGCATCTGGGAAGGATAGGCATTTCTGTGTCTAGTTTAAATGCGTCTATGATTTCAAAGGCGTTTGTGCCACATGCGAGCATGTCTATATTGAGAAGGCGCACTTATGAAAGATAGAGATACGTCTGTGTGTTTTAGGCATGTATGTGCAGGGAAGGCACATTTGTGTAAGTTTAAAGCATGTTTACACCTTCAAGGTCAAATTGACAGTTATGTGATAAACATACATTGTCGATTGGATAAGCTGCTGAGAGGATACACTCAAATAGGTCCTCTAGGGTAGACTTGGACAATAGATAGGGCTAGGATTGAAAATTGTGTGATAGAACATATGTTGTCAATCAGGAAACTACTCAAGAAGATACACTCAAGCAGAGGCCCTAAGATAGGATAGAGCGAGGCACTTTGCGATGAACAGGGTGTACCAAATAAATTGAAAATTATGTGATAAAACATACGTTGTCAATTGGATTGGGCTGAAATTGACAATTCTATGATAAAATATACGTTGTCAATTGGATAAGATACTCAAGAGGATGCACTCAAGTAGGTGCCCTAAAAGATAAGATAAAAGCAACACTTTGTGATGAACTGGGAGTACTACTAGGATAGAGTTCAGTATGATAAATATAAGCACTAGGATAAAAAAGAAGCACTTTGTGATGAATAGGGAGTACTACTAGGATTGACATAGTTGATTTCATTGGTTGCAAGAGGACCTACCGATGCTCGAGTCATGGGAGAGATATCCTTTGACTCAGGGATTACGACTAGAGTTGACAGTGGAGGATAGAGTCGTAGTTGAGGCCATGAGATTGTAATATATTATGTATATGCCCAAGTTTCAAGCAAACATGGGTTTGTTGACTACATTAACCAAGAGATGGCACTCAGAGACATGCACGTTTCATTTTCTAATGGGTGAGATGACAATCACTTTAGAGGATATGTATAAGATACTATGGATACCGATCGATGGGGAGTTGGTTCCCTATGATCGAGAGGGAGATAGGAAGGCATTGAGATGAGTGTTCTAGGATCCAGGACTAGAAATGAGAGCATGACATGTGGCCTAGGATACAATGATAGCTACAGGATTGGCTCTACTGGTGGTGCTCGCAAGAGTTATCAGTGGGTTTTTCTATATGGATAGGGTGACACAAGGGTTGGTTGTGGGATGGGGGAGGACTCTGGAGACATTGGTGACTGAGCACACCAGTTTTGCATGGGGGTCATGTCTACTGTCATACTTGTGTTATAAGCTGCATCAGTTTGTGTATCACGGATCAGTGGGATTGGGGTGTGGAGTGACATTATTGCAGGTATGGGCATATGAGCATCTTCTGGTTACATGAATGATACACTTTAGAGGTAGGGGACATGGGCACAGTTATGTACATTTGTATGATATGATTACTTCCTAGCCACGGATTGGGAGGCTAGAGTATTGGCGCTAAATGATTGATGAGATAGACAGTCTAGTATGGAGGCCTTACCAAGATTATGAGGAATGGGAGGATGACGTAGTCGATCTGCCATATGTGTTTAGGATTAGGTATCTAATCGGGAGGACACCATATATCATTGAGTGACAATTGATAGATAGAGTATGCAAGCAGTTCAATAGGAGACATTGGATGCCACATGGCTCAGGGATGTATGCATGGACAGTGAGAGATCAGCCACATTTAGGTCCGTTATTGTCTTATGATCAGGTAGTGCCACAAATGCAAGATGGTCCCATGCCTTGGGTTATTTTGGCAGATGTGGAGGATGCAGGGGTGGATGTCGAGTACAATGCATGGATGGTGGAGATGATAGCGAGGATGGTAAAAGTAGAGGCGGATGATGGAGGCGAGGTGCAGTAGGAGAGAGGAGGGTAGTTCGGAGGATAGATGGAGGAGAGGAGAGATAGGCGCATGTAGTCATAGGTAGAGGTGTACTGCCTTTCTAGGTGCCAACAACGTAGGTTCCAAGACAGGGACAGGGATAGGGACAACCATAGGGACAAGGTGATGAGGGAGGAGAGGAGGAGGATGAGCTACTATCCCTGAGAGAGATCTGCCAGGGACAGGCAAATGAGATTCGGGATCTAGAGAGGGATGTTGCTAGTCTCGGGATACAACTGTGGGACCCTGAGCAAGCGAGGGATCTGGCTATCCAGTGCTACACGAAGGTTGAGGAGGCATTGAGGGTAGGTAGGCGAGAAACAAAGGATACTTGGGCTGGATATGCCTATGTTCTACGAGCATGGGAGGACATAGCCTATGATTTAAAAAATATTTATTTATTTGTATAATCCTTCTTTTTCACCCCTTTCCATCCATTATAAATTAGCTCCTAAATCCTAAGTCTAGTGATGGGTATGGAACTAAGAGCATCACACGTTTCGAGGAGTACAGTTTCTCCCAGTTTTCTTCAGTCTATCTGCTCACAATCCAGAATAAAGCAACACTTACATCAAAGATCAGCAATAAAGTTTCATCTTCTCCGTAATAAAGTATCAATTTTATGGATTAAGTCAGTTTTAGATGAGATGTAAACAACAACAATGGGCTTCAACAAATCAAATCTTTCAGTAGACTCAAACAACATTATGGTTCAGTTTTATCTATCCTTTTTTTCAAACTAAACATTATGACCAAAATTAAATAGACTTATACAAGTGACAAGAGACACTAAACTTGAGGACTACAATGGATGTTGGTGTCGAGTCTTGGTTTTCTTTTGATTTTATCTTTTGGTGACATGTCTTTTGGCTTTTTCGGGATGTCTCTGACTAGAGATTCTATCTCTAGGATGTCTTTGACTAGAAAGGCGAGGATAGGATATGTTCACCTATTGTTTTGTTCTTTGTGGATTGTCTCTTAGTAATGTTGTTACTTGTCCAAGGATATTAGGACACTCTAAGTATAGTATGAACTAGGACATTCCTTGTTTGTGACTGTCTGATCTCCATGCAAATGGGTACAATGACTTTCTGGGTCGAACCTAGGCCTCGATTGTCATAACCTATTTTCCATAATAAAGCTCAATGATGATAAAGCACAAGAAGCTCTTTCACTTCCATATCTTCTATCTTCCATCCCCCTTTCATGATTGACCTCCATCATCCTTCCTGACTCCATGTAGCCTACTATCACATGACTGAGTATAATGACACGCCAAAAATATCTTCATTTCATGTAGATTGCACCTGCATTACCACATATTAGCTTTTCATACATAGATATATATATCACAATCGCATTGCATCTTGCATATATCATTAGTTAGTATCTACATTCTCATATACAACATAAAATGCCAGAATAATAACACAACACATGTTAGCACATTTTACATTCTCATCATGTAAATAGTTATTTGCATTATCATATTCATATGTATTTCATACATTCACATTTGCATAACATATAAAACATAAAAGAATGTAAAAATATTGCATTTCATCATGTATATATTACTGCATTCCTATCGTAAACATCATAGATACATGTATCTCATAAGCGATACATCATAGAATCATAAATTGCATTAACACATAGAAACATACATCACATAGAAGCAACATCACATCGGTACATATACATATAGTTGCCGCAAGGATGAATCATCTCATATTAATATCTCAAAAAGCATAAGTTTCATGATACAATGATGTCGAAATCATATAGCTTCAATCACTCGAAAGTGTCTACATCATCATACAAAAATGATACAAAAAACTAATACTTTGGGAGCCATCTAAGGCTATGATGAACTCCCTCCCTCAGAGCCAACTGACCTTGACGGAGTTTGAGCCCTGGAACTCCCTGCTCTAGAATCATCTCTCCTGCCCCCTCTATTTATTGGTGGTGGAGGACCCATGACCCCACCATTAGACGCATGACTCCTATCTCTCCCTCCAGTGGTTGTTGTAGCCCGCGATGGTATCTGGAAGCTCCTAGTCCACTGATCAAGAGGCACAACTCCATAATACAAGTCTCTCCAGTAGGCTATCTCCTCCCCTGCTCATAGAACATAGGAATATCCAGCCCCAATGTCCTCTGCTGCTCGCCTACCTACCCTCAATGCCTCCTCATCCTTCATGTAGCATTGAATATCTTGATCCGTCTCTTGCTCAGTATCCCTCAGCTGACTCCTAAGCCTAGCCACATCCCTCTCTAGATCCTAAATCTCATTTGCCTGTCCCTGGTAGATCTTTCTTGAGGATAGTAGCTCATCCTCCTCCTCTTCTCTCTCCTCACTTTATCCCTTTCTCTATCCTTGTTTGGGAACCTGCATTGTCGGCGCCTGTAACGGCAGCCCACCTCTACCTCGAACTACATGTGCATGTCTCTCCTCTCTCCATCTCTCCTCTGAACTACCCTCCTCTCTGCTATTGCACCTCACCTTTGTCATCTACCTCTATCTCCACCATCCCATGAAAGATATATTCACCACATCACAGGTCTTTAATCTTGAACTTTTCTTTGATCTCTGTTTGTTTGGATGTAGAAGCTTTCAACAATTTAGGATCAACATATGTTGAAGATGGAACAACTTATCGATTGACTAGGATTGTTATTTCTAATCTTGCTCGTAGGTTATCGCAATATATGAATGGATTCGGATCACATTTGATGGTCACTTCAAATCTATTGTATGGGAACTTGATACATCGATGATATATTGAGGGAACAACTCTTATTTCATGAATCCATGGGCATCGCAAGAGTATATTGTATGTGAGATCTAGATCAAGGACTTGACAAACCACATCCTTCACGAATGACCTTACTCTAATAGGTAAGGTGACTATGCCATTGGATGAATGCTCTTTGTCATCATATGATTTTATGGTTATTGCATGTGTAGAATTTATAGCTTTTTCAGAATATCCTAATTGTTTAATAGTGCTCAATGTAGAAATTTTTAGACCTGCTCCTCCATCTATAAGACTCATTTGAGGCAGTTTTTATAGATAAAGGCTTCAATATGTAGAGGTGCATTATGAGGCTAGGTTACGGAAGCATCATCAGCTTATGTAAATGTAAGGTTATGCGGAACGGAAAGGTATCCCACCATGACTAGAAATTGGTCCACGTTCAGATCAGTGGGTACAAAATTTTCTCTTAGGACTTTGTCAAGTATGGTTTTATGTGAAGCAGAGATACGCAACAATTTTAGGATTGAGAGAAGTGCGGGTGTCTTCCCTAACTGTTCTACTAGGTTGTACTCAGGTTTGGCCGATGAGGAAGTGGTCATTTTAGCTGGAGCACCTTACAGGGTGACCTTACCACGACAAATTGTGACATTACATTCAAAGGTAGATTCAAAAGAAGTTCCAATGCCTTTTAGGATAACTTTGGTTCTTTGGGTAGAACTCTCAAGAATTTTGTCCTTTATGATAATAGTAAAAACATACTTGTCCATTAAAATGTGGTTAACGATTGGATCGTAGTCATAGGACATTCTGGTATAGTTGGCTTGATTATCTGTGGCTTTCGATTTTCCGTTGTCATGTTTAGGGGATGGTTCCTTAAACATCTTATGTTCTTGATTGGATGTATGTCCATCAATCACAATGTCACCTTTATCAATAAGATCTTTAATAATGTTCTTCAAGTGATGGCAATTTCTTGTTTTATGTCCCTTGCTCTTGTGATATTCACAATACTCATCATCATTCTACCAATTTGGTTTGACTTTTGGTTCATATGGAGGATTGTCTGGGATTTTTATTAGCTTGTTTTCTACTAGCTTCCTAAAATCCGACTCAAGTGGTTCTCCCAATGGGGTGTATTTCCTTCATGGTTTTGAAGTTTCTTGAGTATTTACTTGGTTGTTTATAGAAGAACTTGGTCCTGAAAGAGTGATTTTTGGTCTCACTGTGTTAGAATCTAAAACACCATCATTTACTGTGTTCTTGTTATTGTTCCAAAATCGTGGCTTATCATTTCCTTTCAAATCTTTTTTATTTTCTTTGAATATATTGATGATACCTTTCTCAATTAAAACCTTCTTTGTTTTGATTAAGTAAAAGCGGATATTTGAAAGGTACCCGAACCTTGTACAAACCAGGAAAATAGATCAGCTATAAAAAGTGTCTGATCAATTCAAAAAGAGAAAATGAGCCCATCGATAGGGATCAGCTAACATAACATAACATTAAAAACCCGGAACAGACAGTGAAAGGAAAGCACGTAGACAACAAAAAGACAGAAGCCAGGACACCAACTGAAATCTAGATACTATTCATAATTTCCTCAGCGTGAACAACCATTTGTTTCATGTTGTTCGCTGAGGTCTTCAGTTCCTCCAGCTCACGACCTTTGATGTCGCCCTTAATCTTCATGTTGGCTCTGGTCCCCCTTTCATGACCCTTCTTGTCCAGCTACTCTTTATCACCATCCTTCTCGGCTTTGTTCTCGAACCTATTGATAAGGATGTTCATGTTGTCCACCGACGATTTGAGGATTTGGAAATTTTGGTCAGCATTCTTCTTGATGTTGTGTTCCAACCTGTCAATTCTACTGTCGAAATCATTCATTTTGATTTCCATTTCCTTTCTATCTCCCATCTCATTGACCTTTTTTCCGTAGCTATGAATTTTCCAACCATACATTCAATAGCTTCCGTATTATGTAGAATAGCAACCAATTCTTTAACATGTTCAGCCAAGGGCTTATCACCAACCGTAACTCTAGCAATAGCCTGAGTATCTGTTTTCAAACTATTGATATCCTTCACCATGGTCGCGATGGTCTCACAGAAGGCCTTAACAGTATCATTGTCACCACTGCCACTTTTATCCCCTTTATCCTCCTTATGTAGACTTGTGGTATTCACGGCCTCTATATTGTCCATAACCGGGTTGCCCTCCCCATCTTTATCCTGACTCTCAACCTTCTTGTTTTCTTCAGTCTCCTCCTCAGAATCAACCAGAATATAGTTGATATCAGAATTATTACCCTTTTTAGTATTCTTTCTCTGAGCCTATTTTCCAGTAGCTTTCCCTTTCTTTTTTTTAACAATTATTTTCTCAAAGGAGTCGGTTTCAGAATCTAACATACGTGATTCCACAATAATCCTTCTCTTCTTGGCCCTATTCCTCCCTTTTTTGCTAGTTTCTTCTAATTCTCCCTCGATCTCCGATTCAAAGTTAAAACTGCTAGCTTCACTCTCTGTTGTCACATCTCTTGCATTTTTGTCCTTAATAGGATTTTCAATGCACTTCCCCTTGAGCATTTTATAAACCAGGACCATGAGCCCCTGATGGAGGGCATAATCACCCTTAGGGTCCTTTTGGATCTCCTTTATAGTATGATCCATTGAGCATTTAAGGTAATAGAGAAGGCTAACCTTTTCCCCATGACGGAAATGGTTGAGTAAAACGAAGTGATGCCCGTAGGCTCTGGTGTTGGTATTTTGGTATGGTTTTGTCATTGATGTCAAAACCTACTGAATACAAGCACTTTGAAGATCCAGCAACATTCACCGGCAAGCAAGTAAACTGTGCAACAGTTACTGATATATGGTTCACGGGCAGGATATAATGTTCACCGGTACCTGGAATAATATGGAAGACACTTGGTAATGTCGAAGACATCGTGTGGACACTTTGTTTTGAATAATTAATCCTTGGTATTGTTGGACCCTTAAAAAATTTATTTTTTAAGGTTCCATATTCATACTAGGAAGCAAATCTCTCTCTGCAATTATTTAGATCAAGTATCTATTCCACTCTGAGTTCCCTGCAACTTACTTTGATGCATGAACAAGGTGGTTGATTTCCAGGTATGTATATGGTTGCAAATACGGAATCAAGCCAGGTACGCCTTTTTGAACCATTACTTCTTCTCATCTGAACTTTGTTATGTCATATTAATTATTCCTCTATATTTTATGTATATATGAGGACCTATGTTTCAAATTTAAAATTCATACGATATCATTTGATATGTTTTATGAGGCTAATCTAAATACAATTTCTTCAAATTTGCAATATACAATTTCAATTTTTTGTCAAAATGATTATAGTAGAATACTAATAAATTTCCTTTTGCAGGAGTATCGCGCTGAATGAATTATGAAAGCCATTTTATTTATATTTTATAATTATTTTTCTTGGGTATAATATTAATTAGGAAGTGTTTAATTTTGAATATTATATTTTTCCTCCAATTAATATTATAGTATTTAAATTATTTGTGTTACATGAAACAAAAGATTTTACGTTTGAGCAAATCAAATGATCAAATACTTTATAGTTGGTAGAAGGAAGTAAAAAGTTTTTATCTCAAAAGGTGAAATATTAAATCATTTTTTTAAATAAATGATTGGGATACATTGGGGCCCGACGAGTAAAAGCCATTGAGTATCGGCCCAGATTTGAAAGTGACGGCCTGCAACATGGAGAGGGAGTTGAACACTCAACCTCTCAACCCGACCTTCCTAACTACCCATACCTACCCTCCCCTTTTACCAATTGCTCTATTGTATTATTTGAAAATGTTTGTTAGGGTAAATTAGTATGGATAATAATTTGCAAATATTTCCACAATTCCCAAGGTAATGTATTTTTATCAAGCGGAGGTAGGTATGTTTTAATCATTTGCTTTTGATTTATTAAGTTAAAAGGTAAAATTAATTTCAAGAGGTTATTATGGCAACTTTCTTGTTACTTTGGAAATTATTCAAGTGAAAGTAAAAACACTCTCAAATCTTTAATATTCTTATTTGAATGTTTACTCAAAAAGTTTCCATTTACTTTATTTTGCATGGGGAAAATATTATCAATGATTTAATTAAATGTATCCCTATGAAATAGGAACATATGACCTATCAAGCTAGTTGATTTTTATTTTTTTTATGTTTTGTGCAGGATACTATAGGCAAAAATTATTTTTCTTGGGTGCATATTAACAGGAAGTATCCCTTACTCAAGAAATTTAATTTAATGTTTTGATATTATAATTTGATGATTTTCAGGAGCACCTTGGTAAAAGAAATCTTGTTTACAACATTTGATACAATAATAATAGTTTTCAATATTATCTTTTGAAATTACCTTTTGAGAGGTTATAAAGGGATATATTTTATCACAAAGGAAGTTATATTTTTTAAGTTCTTTTACCATGGTTAAATCTTTAATTTGATGACCTAATAAATTTTAGCATTTTGATATTATCATTTGATCATTTATATTTTTCACCCTAAGTGAATAAAATGGAACATGTATATATTAGGATTGATTTTATGCAAGATTAAAACATGATTATTATTATTTTAGAGAAAATGTATTTTTACCATAAGTAAAATGATGAAAAGCATTTATTTATTTAAGTGATCCTTCCATATGCATTTTATTTTCCCTAAGTTTATAAATTGAATATATTTATTAGGGTAAATTATTTAAATCATATAGTTAGTGGTTTGATTGGTTTTTTGCAAGTATATGTTCTATATGATAAAATATGTCAAAAAGAATTGAAGTTGCCCTAAAAGAATGAAAAGGTATTGCAAAGTTGGAATATTTATCCATGCTTACCATTTTCCAAGGGAAGTATTATTATAAAGTATTTTACCTTCTGTTATTATTTGGAAATATATACTTGGGTAAATATTTTGTTTTATTATATGAATTAATATTTTTAAAGTCCCAAGTATAAAAATCGCTTTGTAAAATATCCTCTTGATGATATACTTTGATTAAGGAGGATTGATCTTGCATTAGGAAAGGGATTATTAATCTTTCATAAGCAAAACCTAATCGAGAGTAATTAATTTTTTAAACCAATGAATTTGATTGGTTTAGTTTGTGTGCAGGATATTTTATCAAAGTTTGGTGACGAGGAATATCAAGGAGTTCAAGAGGGGAAGTGGAATTTTATCAAAGTGAAAGATTATAAAGAACATTATTAAAGCTTTATTTAGTGTGCATTTTAGGGATTCAAATATAATTATCTTGTACACAAAAGGATGTGTCCTTTGGAAAAATAATTGTTTGTAACTCCCTCTTGTATGAGAAAGGGTGTGTCCTTTCACATATGTCTTTTAGATCAGGTATTTATAGGGAGTCTTTTTCAATTAAAAGAAAAAGTGATCCAAAACAATTCACAATCTGTCAGGCTGCTTGTAGGGGCTATGGGATGTCCGTATTGGAGAAGTCTGTAGGAATGGAAGTATCATTTTGAGCAATCACTGTGTAATGGAGTATCTGTAAGTGTAGCTATTGTATGCATTCACTCTCCAAAAATTAATATACAAGATTCGCTGTTTCAATTCCAGAATTCGTGTATACTTTTGTGTTGATGAATTTCATTTTGTCCTCTTGATAAATCTGATAAAGGGTTTAATACAGTGTGCCACCACAAGTTGTTATAATTGAATATAAGATTTGCTTCTTCATGTTCTTATATCACTTAATGGAACCTCTGTATTGATAGTCTTGTGTTACAAGTTGCCTGAAAACTGTCTCAAGAGTTAAATTGAATTATTTGTCCACAAAGTATCGTGCATATTCCTGGATAGAGGCACTGGTCTGTTATTTATTTCTGAGATTTTGATTTGTATGCATAAGGTCCTTACAGAGAAACATTCTTCCATATCCTATTTGAACTAATCCTTGCAGATTTCATTCAAGTCTTGAAAGCATTTCATTTTCAATATACAATATCTTTAACATACACTTTTATTCATATTCAATTTTCAGTTTTCAAAGTATTCAGCTAAAGCACATGATATAGCATAGTTGCAGAACACTGATTTGCCAGTTGTGTAAACTTTCTTACAGGCTTAAATCCACATTTAAATAACTCTTTTGTGCTTGAGAGGGAAGGGTACACCCACATAGGTCTTGTGGAGCCTGAAGTGCACAGGGATTTGCTCTTCAACCATCCCTGTTCGTTGGCCAAGGCTGATTGGATTTCCTAAGGAGTTGGCAAGTCTTTGGGTTTTCCAATCTACGGTTTTGGGCACCAACAGGTATATTCATATTTGCATATTTGTTTTTACCGGCAAATAGGTCCAGGTTATCTAGGGTTACACCGGCAGGTTTATCTTTTCCAGATCAGCATAGCACGCTATAGAGATGATTTATTATTGTTGTAAATGCATTTAGCCGACATGTTTTGCACCGAATATTATATTGTATGAAAAATGTTTTATTGTAATATCTTGTAGAGCCGACCTACTAAAATTGGTCTTAGGGTATGGTATAAATGTAAGATCTTATTTGTAAGATCAAATGTGGAATGCGAAAAAGAATTGAGTGAAGGTATATGCGAGATCAAGTAAGGATATACATGAAGACATCATTTGAAGGTGAAGTTAGGTTTTTGTAGAAGCATATCAGAATTACACCGGTACTGAATCCAGCATATGAAGATGCTATTTTGTGCAGTACATTCTTATTGGATTTAACTATCCAACTGTAGTCAGTGTGACTCCCATTTTGTGATTGAGCAGTGAGCTCTAGGTTGTTGGCCTTTCTGCATGTGCAGACTCCATTTATGTACACTTACTATCTACAGTAGTATCATCTGATTGTAGGTAAGGTTTTCCACTGTGGTTTTTCCCCTTACAGGGTTTCCATGTAAAAATGTTGGTGTTATGTGTTGTGGATGACTTTAGGTTTATGTTTCACGCATTAATCCTTACCGGTATAGCAATTTACTGTTAACACTATCTATCGGCATACTTAACTAGTTTATCGATATTAAGCATTAAGTTGGTTAATTAGTTTTTGGTATGAATTTATTAGACAACTGATTCACCCCCCCCCCCCCTCTCAGTTGTCTCCGGGACCTAACATCTGGTAAACCTACCATCTAAGGTAATGTATTCAATAGAAGCGAATAAGATAAACCTCCATGGCCTGCAAATTCTCTTTGGGGCATGGTAGGTGTTGTCGATTTTAATCATCTTTCTCCTCTCTTCATCCATAACAGGAAACTTGTCTGTTGCTTTATTTGATATGCCTTTGTCCCTGTAAAATTTCATTCCCTCGGTCGTCATCCCCATGGCCTCGGCGATGACCTCCTCATCAACATTCATCATCTAGGATCCGATAAGAATTTTGTCATTTTTCCAGTTCTTGATGAAATAGCTAGTGATTGTGGGATCTTTCCCACTTAGCCATTCCATGAAAACATTCAGAGCCCCTTATCTACCCCAACTATAATGATAATAATAATACCTCTAATTGAAATCTCAATCCGAAGTTTGGACATTCATATGGTAGAGTTTACTATTTTCATGGCTGGTGTTCATTTAGTTATCAATCCAGGAACGTAAAACTTGAAATGGGTTTGCAATATATATGCACTAAGCTCCTTAAATGATTATTTTGCATTACTGCAGTGATTAACATTATGCTGAAAGCAAAGGCAGGAATGGAAATCATAAAAGGCTATATGAAAGCTTCACAAAACACTGCTGAAATGATCTAATGAAAATAACAAAAATCACACCGTATGTCTTGGTTGTAGGAATAGTCAACGGATCTATTTCTAGTGGCTACAGGAACAATCCAGTCATGAACTTCTACTGCAACTAAGTAAAAACTAACTTCAATGATCATAAACACAAGATCACTCACCAAGTGGGCCCCCTTGGATGAGTGATATCAAACTCCCAGCAAAGTACTATTAACAGATCAAAACAACATATTCTTATTCATTTTTTCCTGAAAATGATTACATATTCTAAAAGAGAAAAATTCAGAATGCTTGACAAAACTCTACTTAATTCCTTTCCATCCTATCTAACTCTAAGAAAGAAGGAAGAGCTTATTATAAAGAAAAGATCAACTACAATGGACAACTCAAGTTACGCCCAGAAGAAGAGGCGGATAATTGTCAAATGAAGGAGATAATTGAGAGATTGGTTGCAGGAACCGTGGATCTGAAACTGAACCACAGTCTTTGCACGCCAAAGTGATATTTTGCGAATTCAATATCCACCAAAGTTAAACTCCCATGGTGAAATATAACTGCTCTGATTATGCCATACATTGCGCTTTCTTGAATCCCCTTCAGTTTGACCTCCAGTTATCTGAACGTGATTCTCTAGTCCTTAGGCATGAAAGAAAATCATCCACCACAACATCAATTATTATCTGCACTAAAACAAAAACAATTCACAATACTTTACTATCACAATGCAACCCAAAAGATACCAAAAAACCTAAGAGTCATGATAAAAAACATGTCAAAGCATCAACTTATCATGCCCCCCAACTTTAAGGGTTTGCTGCTCCTATAGCAAAAGGAAAATTTCTGATTTTTGCTGAAACTCTGAAATCACCAATAGTGTCCTATCCGATTCCCTTGGAAGGCAAATTCCAATAAAATCCTTTCATTTTCTCCAACCTGGACCATCTAGTTGTTCCTTCTATAATTGCATCATAATTTTGTTTTGTTGGTTGGCATGCCAAAATTGGCCACATAAGGATTGGAGGCTGAAAGATTAATGGCAACCACTTATTGGATTTCTCCCTGCCTAGCTCTATGTATCTGGAGGCTCTTTGTATGGTTGCATGAAAATTCTGTAATGAGTAAGGTTCTCCTAGTTTTAAATGATTTGGTAGATGATTCCAGCATTGATTTATCCCTTGTAGTGCGGTTGTCCTGTGGGTCTGAGCCAAATGCTCATATGCTTGATAGACTTCCTCTCTCATTGGAAGTACTATCTTACTAACATCATCTCTTATTAGCAATTTTTTTCAATCATAATACAGAACCCTGGGTGCTTCTGATTCCCTCCTCAATGGTAATGGACAGTCAAGTTCTAATTTTTCAAACTCCCTGGCTTCTGGTCCTATGATCATCTTATTTTAGATCCATGACATTAAAGCTCTAAGATGGATATCCCCAATATACAATAAAGGATTCCATTCTCTGTCTTGGGGTACAACATAGTTATGTAAATATAATTCACATAACAAATTCCTTACAACATGTGGAGAGGTTTGGTAAGCATGATAGAATTCCTCAGGTGTTTCCAAGGATGGATTAAGGTCCCTAACAATGTGGTTTAGTCTGAAATTCAGATACCACTCTTTCAAATGTACTTTATAAATTCTTGGGGGTGCCCTACACTGTATCATCTCAGAAACCATACCATAAATCTCTTCTACCTTAGCTTCTAATTCTTTAATTCTATTATCTTTCTTTTCAATCTCTTTTTGCTGCTTATTAATTATCCCCTGCAACCTATCCTTCTCTATTTACCATTGCCTAAAAAATGTTAAAGCAATTGATAAACTAGTTAGGGATGAAGGAGGTCTAATAGGTCCTACCTTAGACCGTGGGATTTCTTCAATAAACTCCTCATTTTGAGTTGACATATCTCCCACATTTTCTTCAGGTTATTGTAGAACATCATCAACAGTCTCTTCACATTGCAATGCCACTGAAGCAAGATTTGCTAGCTTATCCATTACAACTTCTTCTTGAATTTCTTCTTTTGCGGGGTTTTCTTGAATTTCCTCTTCCATAGGGTTTTCTTGCATTTCCTTCTCTGCAGCATCTTCTTCTTCTGAAGTTTCTACTGCAATAACCTCTGATGGATTACTCACAGGTTGAGTCTTCTATGTCCTCCTTCTTGTTCTCCTTACATACACTTTTGAAACAGGTGCAGGAGTTTTTGTTTTTGCTCAACGCCTCTTGGCTGCAGGAGGAATATGCACTTCCTGTGGCCGGATAACAAATTCTTCATCTGATTCATCCTTTTCCAATTCTTTTCCTTCCCTTTGCAAAACAAGTGAATCTCTTTGAAGAGAAGTAGAGGGTTGTTCTTCGATTGACTTTGCTTCAATATTTCCTTCCATAATAATTGTCGCTCCTTTAGCAACCAGCAAACCCTCATCTTCACCAGAAAGATCTTCTGCAACAATCTCTTCTTGAGCCAACGGATTATTCGCAATAGGGGCTTCATCAACCCTAAATTGCAGAATATCCTCAAACACACCCCATTCCATTTGTGAAACATCTCTTAGGGACCATTGTACAAGCAACTTAACCAATCCATGATGGCTAACAGAGCAATTTCCATATTTTCTAATCTCCTTAGCACTTATAGAAATGAGATGATACAAGAAATTTGTGACATTAACTCGTCGGCCATGATGCAGATGACTAAGTAACTTAAAATGAGGTGAATGCAAATTTGAATACTTTCCTTCACATGTAATATATTTCATAACATACAGAGCTACCTGAGGCCAATGTGCTGGTAAAGAAACCCTTCTAGTCCCTTGTTTGTCCACCATTAAGGGTCTGTCAGTGGAAATTGTGAACTCTACCCTGGCACTCCTTGCGTCTTTTGATTCAGGAAAGAGTTCTCCTTCCTGCAGCAACCCTATGACCTCTACAATTCACTGCTCTGTAGAAATTACCCTCAACCCTTTAACTATAGCTTCTCCTTCATCAAAGGAATACATAAATTCCGCAGCTATTTCATCACTGTAATCCCTGATTTTCAAGAAATAATCTAGCCAGCCGTGGTTTCGGAAATAATGCTCATAGACAACATCCTGCAGCAACCCTTCGTGGACCGTTGGCTCATGGTGAATTAGATCACCACCCATCTTTTACTCTGATACTTCTGTAGCTTCACCAAAATGCTTGACAGTTTCACAAACAACTAAAATCTACATATCTTAATTTTGGTGGCAGACCTTATTATTCACTTGCGTGAAATAATAATCATCATAAGTAATGTTAGTTAGGAAATCAATTCAGGATATCAAAAAAACTGATAATAAATTTTATTGGAAAAAGGACCATAAAGTACCCCCCCCAACTTAACCTAGCACGTGTCCACATAGGCTGACGAGATTTCGGGTTTGGAGCAGATTTAAACAAGATAAAAATCATAATGAACTAATAAATGCATAATTAAAATAAAGTACAATATACATGTACCTACAATTGGGCAAAAATGATGGCGAAATGAAATGAAGTGACAGGTAAGAAAGTGGAATGGAATGTAGTGGATGGAACTTTATGTACGAAGAATAATATTCCCATGGAAATATTTTATTATGATACGGTGAATAAGTTCACTACAGAAGCTGCAGGAACATCACCTTTATCAACATGCTCAAGTGCAACAGGAAGCTCATGAATTGATACCGAATCATTGGCAGTTGTTGTAGGAACCTTGCCATTTGCTGCAAGAACTTTTATTTCACTTTGGAGAGAAAATTGTTGTAGGAACTCTTCTCTAGTAGCTGGCTTGTGATAAAGTCATAGTCAGTGTCCATTCACTAAGAGTTTAAATCGAACAGGATCTATTGTGGACAACAGGACTGCTCCATTCTGAAAAACTTATTTTGCCTCATAAGGACCTAACCACCTTGTTTGGAGTTTTCCCATAGCATCCTTATATCTGATATATTTATCATGTCATCTTGCTCTTTGGTTTTGAATCAATTCTATCTGTTGAACAAATATCTTCCTGCATTCATCAAGAGCATTTAACTATTGAATGCATTCCTTCTGTGCTTCAGACAATGTCATATTTAGTTGTAGAGTTGTTCTCAAGGTTTTATGCTCAAATTCAATAGGCATCATTGATGTTTTGCCACAAACCATCTCAAAAGGTGTGAATTCAATTGGTGTTTTCCATGTTGTTCTATATGCCCAAATTGCCTCTGAAAGTCGATGAGACCAATCTTTCTTGTGGATAGACATTGTTTTTGTAAGAATAGCCTCAAGCTCTCTATTGGTAACTTCTACTTGTCCATTTGACTATGGATAATATGGAGTAGATTTCCTGTGTCTTATATTGTATTCATTGACCAAAGCTTTTATCAATGTTGATGTAAATTGAGGTCCCTGATCTGAGACAATTTCCCTTGGTACTCCATACCTTGTAAATATTTATTCATAGAGAAACTCAGCCATCTTATTATCTCTTGCATGTTGCATAGCTCTAGCTTCTACCCATTTTGTCACATAGTCTGTACATACCGAGATATAAGATTTGTCATTAGAAGGTGGCTCAATGGGGCCAACAAAATCTAATCTCCACTTGTCAAATGGTGTAACAGATATTTGAGGATATAGTGGCATCTCATTAGATTTTGTAGGTCTGCCCATTCGTTGACATCTGTCACATTTCCTTGTGTACTTAGTTGCATCCTTGTGTAATGTAGGCCAATAGCATCCGGTATTGAGTATTTTCAATGATGTCCTTTTGGCAGCAAAATGACCTCCACATGGCTCATCATGACATGCATGTAGGATGTCATATGTTTCATCTTCTCTAACACATCTTTGCATGACTTGGTTAGGTCCAATATAAAATAGACAATCAGCAATCCATGAAAAGTTAAAACTTTTTTCAACTAGCAACCTTCTTTCCTTAAGAGAAAAAGAAATTGGAATTTTAGCTGCAGCTAAATAGTTGGCAATATCAGCATACCATGGAGTATGAGCCTGTATAAGAAACAAATGCTCATTTGGAAAAGTGTCATCTATCATTGTATAATTTTCTTGCAATTGAAGACGTGAAAGATAATCTGCAAAAACATTAGACTTCCCTGGCTTATCAACAACTGTGATATCAAATTCCTGCATCAACAATAACCAGGGAGCCAGGTCTTTTGGTGATTGATGGCTTATTCATGAGATATCTAATTGCAGTATGATCTGTATGCACAAATATGGGATACCCTGTAATATAGTGTCTAAACTTGTTAAGGGCATATATGATATCTTACATTTCCTTTTCAGTAACTGTATAATTCAATTCAGGTCCCTGCAAATTCTTGCTGATATAATATATTGCATTTTCCAACTTGTCAACTTTTTGTCCCAGCACTGCTCCTACGGCATAATCAGATGCATCAGTATGGATTTAGAATGGTAGAGACTAATTAGGTCCTTTTTGAACTAGTACTTGAGTCAAAGCATGCTTAAGCTTTAAAAAAGCTTCATTGCATGCTGAGGTCCATTTAAATTCTACATCTTTAGTAAGCAATGAATATAAGGGACTTGCAATTTTGCTAAAATCTTTGATAAACCTTCTGTAGTATCCAGCATGGCCAAGAAAACTTCTCACATCTTTTTGCTTCACAGGGTCATTAATATGCTGAATAACCTCAATCTTTGTTGGATCCACTTGTATGCCATGTACAGATATATGATGACCAAGGACTATTCCTTCTTCCATCATAATGAAACACTTCTCACTGTTTAGAGACAAGTTGTAGTCTTCACACCACTGCAAAACATTCTTTAAATTACCTAATGCTTGATCAAATTCAGAACCATAAGTTGTAAAGTCATCCATGTAAATTTCCATAATATCTTGAGAAATATCAGAAAAAATACTGATCACTGCCCTTGAAAAGTGGCTGGAGCATTACACAACCCAAAAGGAAGAACAGAATATGCATAAGTGCCCCATGGGCAAGTAAATGTTGTTTTCTCCTGATCCTCGGGAGCTATTTGTATCTGATTATAGCCACATAATCCATCTAGGAATGAAAAATATCTCTTACCAGCAAGAGAATCCAATACCTGATCCACAAATGGAAGTGGAAAATGATCCTTCCTTGTGGCTAAGTTCAAGGCTCTATAATCAACACATACTCTCCATTTGCCTCCCTTTTTAGGAACTATCACCAAAGGTGATACCCATTGACTATCAGAGATAGGATAGATAAACCCAGCTTTCAACAATTTCTGCAATTCTTCTTTAACTATCTCCTTCAAGGCAGGGTTGAATCTTCTTTGAGGTTGTCTGAGGGGGCAACACTCATCCTTTATGTAAATGCGATGAGTACAAACTGTTGGATCAATTCCATTCATATCTTCGTAATCCCATGCAAAAGCATTTCTATGGAGTTTCAGCAAGTCTATTAGGCTATCCTTTTGAGTGTCTACTATATTCTTATTGATGTTCAAATATTTATTCCATTCCACCTCTCTCTTGATAGTAAGATCAATCTAATTTATATCAGAAAAATGAGAATAAGACAATTCCTGCGGCAACAAGGTATGCAAGATATCAGTGGCTGCAGGAAATTCCAAACCTGCAATATTCGGAACCAATTCCTGCAATTCTTGGTCTTTTATTAATTCATTTATCATGACCTTATAAAGAATTGATTCTTCATCATATAGCTGCATGAGTGGCACTCGATTAATCATCATAAGGTGATTAATAGAGTCAATTTCTTTAGATTCCTCACCCAAAATAGGCCAAACAGCCTGCTGCTGCTCAAGCTGAGGTTGTGCTGGGGAATACAAGGCTAATGTTTTTGTGGAACTGCCATCTGAAATAGTCATGTCCCCTGATCTACACCCAATATATGCATCAGTTGTGGCAAACCACGGTCTTCCCAAAATGACTGGATATCCCCCTAATGTTTCTTTTGGAGATAAAATCATAAAGTCTGCATGATATTCCAAGGAATCTAGAATAACTACTATATCTTCTATGATACCATCAGGTCTTACTGCAGAGCCATCAACAAGTTGGAGAACTATGGATGTAGCCCTTAAACTATTTATCTCTAGATGTTTCATTACTTCCCCTGTCATTACATTAATGGTTGTCCCTAGATCAACTAGAACATTTTTTATTTGACTGCCATTAATGACTATACTCACAACAGGACTATCTGGATCAGAATACTTTGGAATAGCAATTTTTCCTAACATAATATCAGCCAATTGACCCATAACATGAACTGTTCGTGGATCATTTTTCTTTCTGCCAAGTTTCTTTAGGCATGCTTCTCTCAATGCCTTACCATATATTGGGACATCCTTTATTGCTTGCAATAATGGAATTTTAACACAAATGTGCTTCAGTTGATCAAGAATATCAAGGCTTTGTTGTTGTTCAGTGGAAACTTCTTTGTCTTTCAATCTATGGGGAAATGGTGGTAATATTTGATTTTGAGGTATTACATCTTTAGGATCAGAGATTGGCTGCTCTTCTTGTACCTCAATAATAACCGGATGAGAGGGATCAGGTAGAGTTGTCCTAGATCGAAGGTGAATATCATCTAGTGATAAAGAATAGGCTGGGTATTGATTAGCATCAGCTAAATATGCTTGTTGTTGTTGCTGAGATTTGATATTTGGATTAGGCAACGGTTGAGTAGGCAGCTGCATTGGCTTAGGAGGTGCAGTTGTAGCTGCAGGAGGAGGCATTAAAGTAGGAGGTTGTGGCTATTGAGCAGGGGGCTGATATCTAGAGGATTGGGATGACCATGATGGGTTTCCCCTCCATTGAGAGGTAGGTTGCCAATTCCCTTGAAACTAGTTCCCTTAACCCTGAGGTGGATACCAGTTTCCCTTTGGCTGTTGCCATTGGGGGATTTGATTAGCAAATTGTTGTCCTTGGCCTTGTGATCCATACCAATGTGGATAGTTACCAAAATTTTGAGAATATTGTGGTTGCCATTGGTTATTTGGTGCATAAGAATTACCACTATAACCAGAAAAGGAAAGTGGATCAGGTGGCATACCTTGTCTTTGAAAATTTGGTCTTCTTTGAGCAACATAGAAGACTTGTTCATCCTCACCTTGAATTGGTTTGAAATCAGGTACCTCAACATTTGCAACCATCTTACATCTGTAATCTTTCTTCCACTGCTTACAATGAGGACAGAATTCTGCAAGAAATGCATCAGCTTCCTCAAGCTTCTTCTTAGCTGCCAATGTATCCAACTGAGTAGGCATATTGTTTATAATGTCCTTCTTTAAATCTTTTAACAGATGGCTAAGTTCTAATCTAGAAACTCCAGTTCCAGATGATGATGATGGTGCCCCTGGCTTAAATCTCCTATTCTTCTTAGAAGTAGATCTGGAATACTTCTTGCAAATTTGACCTATTTCAGCCCAAGTAGATTGTGTAATGTCACCTCCTCCCATGAGATCTAAGGAATCAGTGCATTCATCACTGATACCCCTCAAGAATATTAATTTGAGGGAATCTTCATTCAGAGTACTATGCTTGGACTTCTTGACACTAAACAAAAACCTTTCCAGATAATCCTCAAGGCTCTCATCTTTAGTTTGTGTCATTCTAAAGATATCATCCCCATGACGATCAGTGCATCTACAATAATCTTTATATTTTGCAAGAAACAACCATTTCATCTCATCCCATGTGTTGATTGTGCTACTACCCAAGCTCATAAACCATCTCAAGGATGACTCCTTCAAAGTGGCTAGAAAAATTTTGAGTCTATGGGCATATGTAGTATAGTCAAAACTCCTATAGAGAACATCAAACTCAAACAGAAATGTATCTGGATCCTCTGTCACCAACCCATAGAATTTAGGAAGTGAAGATGCTGGAATGTTCTTGAGGTTAGCATTATCATTCTGGTCAGAGATGGGAAACTCAAATGTTGGACCAGGTGGTGGTGGTGGATTATTCTCAACAAGAGGTGGGTTCCCTTGCATTGGACTTGTGGGGGTTGTTACTATAGGAAATTCTTCTTCTTGTAGACCAAAAAGGAACTGAAGACTACCTTCCGAAAATTTAGACTCGGGGTGATTCAATTTCTGTGGGACTTGATACAGTTCAGCAAAAGGGTTTATATCTGGAAAATTGTCTTCTGCATGAGTAGTATGAGTGGGCATAAATCTACCTCTGGCATCTCTTCTTCTATTATGCATGCAGATTCATGAAATTTCAAATAATTAACTAGAAACTAAAATAATCATAAAAGGTTCTTAGCTTGACACCATCCCCAACAACGGTGCCAAAAATGTCTACACCAACTATAATGATAATAATAATACCTCTAATTGAAATCTCAATCCGAAGTTTAGACATTCATATGGTAGAGTTTACTATTTTCATGGCTGGTGTTCATTTAGTTATCAATCCAGGAACGTAAAACTTGAAATGGGTTTGCAATATATATGCACTAAGCTCCTTAAATGATTATTCTGCATTACTGCAATGACTAACATTATGTAGAAAGGAAAGGAAGGAATGGAAATCATAAAAGGCTACATGAAAGCTTCACAAAACACTGCTGAAATGATCTAATGAAAATAACAGAAATCACACTGTTTTGTATTGGCTGCAGGAACAGTCAGCAGATCTATTTCTAGTGGCTGCAGGAACAATCCAGTCATGAACTTCTACTCCAACTAAGTAAAAACTAACTTCAATGATCATAAACATAGGATCACTCACCAAGTGGGCCCCCTTGGATGAGTGATATCAAACTCCCAGCAAAGTACTATTAATAGATCAGAACAACATATTCTTATTCATTTCTTCCTGAAAAATGATTACATATTCTAAAAGAGAAAAATTCAGAATGCTTGACAAAACTCTGCTCAATTCCTTTCCATCCTGTCTAACTCTAAGAAAGAAGGAAGAGCTTATTATAAAGAAAAGATCAACTACAATGGACAACTCAAGTTACCCCCAGAAGAAGAGGCGGATAATTGTCAGATGAAGGAGATAACTAAGAGCTTGACTGCAGGAACCGTGGATCTAAAACCGACCCACAGTCTTTGCACGCCAAAGCGATATTTTGTGAATTCAATATGCACCAGAGTTAAACTCCCATGGTGAATTATAACTGCTTCAATTATGCCATACATTGGGCTTGCTCGAATCCCCTTCAGTTTGACCTCTAGTTATCTGAACGTTATTCTCCAGTCCTTAGGCGCGAAAGAAAATCATCCATCGCGGCATCAATTATTATCTGCACTAAAACAAAAACAACATACAAGGACATGCATATGTATCTTACTTAATTAATACATTCATTAACTCACATATGACATTATCCTAAATAATCTGCATATCACAGGGACAAATCATTTGGGTGCAGGAATAAATTGGCATGGCTGCAAGAATTAACCGACAAAGTTCAAACATGATTTCTTAAGTTCAATTTTAAAACATGGATTACATATAGTCAATTCACAATACTTTACTATCACAATGCAACCCAAAAGATACCAAAAAACCTAAGAGTCGTGATAAAAAACATGTCAAAGCATCGACTTATCACCCCCTGTTGAAGGATATCCCAGACTTCTTTGTTCTTTCTCCAATCAAAGCAGGAAGTAGGTTCAAATCTTTTTTTGTTACCTCCCATTTTTTTGGCACCTTCCTTGCAATTCCTTCTCTCAATTTGATAGCCTCTCCTCTGGTTTCTATGGTTATTCTGTAACAGCACCCAGAATCTGTGCCTAATAATAATGATAAGGCACCTATATAAATGCTCATTATCTTCGAGAAAACCTTGCATCAAAAAAGGTGGAAAGGTCATTAGAAATAATGATTAAAAGTACCACATTTCCTTCTCTGGCTCTAGTCCTAATTGAGCAAGGATTTCATTCAACTTGCAATCTCCATTTCACTATAACTAGTAATGATGTCTCTCATTTAGTAAGCCAGGTTGGTTGCCAAGTCAGCGCAGGAGTTGGCCTCCCTATACACATGTAAAAACACACATTTCAAATTCTTCACTGATTTTCCTAGTTGCTTTAATAGCATTACTAATTGACCAAGAAGGCGGGAATTTCATATTTAAGTAATTGATTATGTTTAAGGAGTCTCCTTGACACCAAACTTTAGTGCATTTGGCTTCCTTGGCAAGGATCATCCCATGGTAAGCCACCATGGCTTCGGCAATATGATTAGTCTGATTTCCTATGGGAATACATTTTATGATTTTGCATATTCCCCATTCATCCCTTAGGACCACGCCACATCCTGCATCACCCAAGTTACCCTTTGAGGCCCCATCAAAATTGATTTTCATCCATCCCCTAGGTGGGTTGATCCATATCACTCCCTCTCTAGGGTTGCTTTGAAAGCACTCTTGAACCTTTAATCTCCACTTTTTGTAGATAAACTGATCATCCTTATCATAAGGAGTATCCATACTGCCTATGATATTCATATTTTCCACTATACTTCTTATTTTTTCAAACACAATTTTAGCCTTAGTAGTCTTTTCTCTGAAAAACTCTATCATTTCTCTCTTTCCATATGTCCCAACACATGTGAGGTAAAGCAATTTTCCATAATAAGGTAGTGGTTTTGCTTTTTGAAGGATGATGCCATGAATGGAAAATCTCCTAAATTGAGTTGGGGAAGCCCCAACTGACTTTGAAGTGATCCAGACAACTTCCCCAAACATCAGCAAAGAAAGGGCAATCAAAGAGCATATAGTTTATAGTCTCCTCATTCTGCTTACAAAGAATACAGAAACTAGGCATGCTAAAACCTCTTTTTCTGATATTCTCAGTAGTAAGAATTTTATCTTGAAGGGCTATCCAGAAGAAAATGTCTATCTTAGGTGTGAGGCCTTTCACCCATGCTTTAGCCCAGCATGGACTTTCCATGTTGTAGAACTATTGATGATACAGAGAGGCAGTTGTAAAAGAACCACTAGCTGTGAGTTTCCAAATTAAATTGTCTTCTTCTTCAATCCTCACCATAGAGTTCATGACTGGTCCACCTGAGTCAAGTCCTTCCACTGTCCATCTTTCTAGTAATCCTCCACCTTGGTTCCAAATCTTTCCTTACATTGATTCTGAAATTTGTTCCACTCAGAATTTTCATTCAAAGGGGTCTCCAGAAGCCAAGGGTCTTCCCAGAATCGGATAAGATTCCCTTTTCCCAATTTCCATTTTGTACCTTTGGCAATTAAGTCTCTTGTCCTAGATACATTTTTCCATATGTTGGATCCAATTGGGATAATCTCCGCCTTGAGGAAGCTTTGAAGGTTCGGACATTGACTTTAATATTTGTTATCCTATATCGTTTTCCACTCTCCTTGATTTCTATAACCTCTCCAAATCTACTTGGCCATAAGGTAATTATTTATGTCTCTTATTCTTCTAAGTCCCAAATGTCATTTCTTTATAGGCTTGTAGACCTTCTCCCAAGCAATCAAGTTCATTCTCTTCTTCTCCTCAACCCCTGTCAATAAAAAGGATCTCTGAATCTTTTCAATGGCCTCAGCATACTTATCAGGAATCCTAAACAGACTGATAGCATAGAGAGGAATACTTTGAAGAGTGGATCTCAGGAATTGAACCTTACCTGCTTGACTAAGAAGAGCACCCTTCCATCCAGACAGCTTTTTGTGGAATTTATCCACCAAGGCTCCCCAAAACGTATCCAGAGGATCATGGCATAAGGGGAGCCCCAAGTAAGAAGTAGTCAGACTACCAATTTGACCACCTGGAATATTACTAATTTTAATCCTCCTCTCCGGGGTATTGATAAAATAAACAAATCTTTTAGACCAGTTCATAAGTTGACCAGTGGCATTTCCAGAGTTATCCAAAGCCTTTTTAATCTTCTAGAATCCTTCACTGTAGCTTTCCCCATTATTATAGAATCATCAACAAACTGCTGATGGGAACATATTTGATCCGCCGAAGAAGGATTCAAACCACAAAACTCCCTTTTCTCAACCATCTTTCCAATACATCTCCCCAGACATTCCGCCATAATGATAAAGATAACTAGGGACAGAGGGTCCCCCTGTTTGAGACCTCTAGAAGCTTTAAAGAAAGGAGAGGGAGATCCATTCATTAAAACAGAGAAAGAAGCCGAAGAGACAAGTTTCCTGACAAGGCTAACACTTCTGGGGTTGAAGCCAAAAGTAGAGAGAACATCCATCATAAAATCCCAATCCACTCTATCATAAGCTTTAGAGAGATCAAGCTTAAAAAAAAAACCTTCTTTTTTAGAGAAAGAGAAAGAGTGGATGTTTTCATGGACAGCGATGATTGAATCCAAAATTTGTCTACCCGGGACAAAGCCACTTTGCTAAGGCGAAATGATGGAGGGGAGCAACTTAAGAATTCTATAGGTTAGAACCTCGGAGATAATTTTATAGAGAGAGTTGCATAGACTAATAGGTCTAAAAAGATCCACTGAGTCAGCCCCCATCTTTTTTGGGTATAAGACCAATAAAGGTACCATTAACTTCTTTCAACATTTTTCTAGCACCAAAAACTTCTTTCACAGCTCTGGAAACATCATCTCCAATAATATGCCAGTACATTTTGAAGAAGAACATGGAAAAGCCATCCAGACCTAGGGCCTTGTTACCCTCAAAGGAGTTTATAGCTATCTGAATTTCATTATGGGAAGGGATGGCAGTCAGGTGAGAATTTTGATCATCCCCTAAAATGGTAGGAATACTATCCAGGAGGTCCCTTTGGGCCTGTATATCCAAATTCTGATCCTTAGCAAGCAAATTGGAGAAAAAATCCATAGCAGCCTTGCTCATGGAATCATCACACATCTGACATTCACTTTAATCTGAACAATTCTATTAATGGCCTTATGTCTCAAGGTGGACATATGGAATTATTTATTATTCTTGTCCCCCTCTTTCAACTAGACATTTCTGGATCTTTGTTTCTAGTAGGTTTCCTCTTTAGCTATAATATCATGATATCTCATAAGAATAGCATCTTCAGTGTCTCTAGATGTATTAGTATAACCATTGTTTTGCATCTCATCCTGGATTTCCTTGAGCTCTAAGAGGATTGTAGCTTTTGAGGTAGAGATATTCCCAAAGCATTCCTTATTCCACTTCTTAACATTATCTTTAACAATCTTCAGCTTTTTGACCACTTTGTACATTGTGTTTCCTTCAATACTGACCTGCCACCAGTCCTTAATCTTACTTTCCATATCCGGGTGTCTAGTCCACATTTTTTTAAATATATAAGGGAAATGTCTCCTTCTATTCTTTACTTCAACCATGAAGGTTATAGAGTAATGATCTGATCCTGCCCTTATATGAGAAGATAAAGAGCAGTCATGAAGGTTAAACCAATCTAAGGAAAGGAGAGCTCTATCAAGTCTAACCTTAATCAAATTTTCACCACTTCTCCTGTTAGTCCAAGTGTATTTGACTCCTTGCAGCTCCATATCATGAATGGCATTATTGTTTATGAAATCCATCAAGTCTAATCTACTATCCAGATTAGCTTGACTCCCTCCCTTTTTCTCATTTTCCTTCGAGGGTGTATTGAAATCTCCCATGATTAACTAGTTATCCTTAGCAAACCTACTTCTCAACCCAGTAAGATTTCTCCACATCTCACTTATCCTAGTCTTAGTGTTAGGCACGTATAAATTAGTTGGGACCCAAGTAGTGCAATTCTTGAGGTGCTTAAATCTTATGCAAGCCAGGTTGTTGTCCTGAATCAACACCTCACCTTCTACATTGTTTTTGTTCCAGAAGGTAACAATTCCTCCCGATACACCTTTTGAACTACCTCTGCTGACTCCTCCATTTTTGAACATATTCAGACTTTCAACTTTATCTTTTGCCATCTTAGTTTCTTGAATCAAAAAAATATCAGGATTTTTATCTCTAATCATACTTTTAACTAAATCATATTTGTGAGGGTTGTTTAGTCCCCGAATATTCCAAGAGATGATTTTCATGGGTTTTTGGAAATACCTGCCTCAAAGAAGGTTCTTTGCATACCATCTGCTATATTCCCTGGTTGTTTCCATTGATCTTTTCTTGGCATTTGAATGTCTTCTTGGAGAAGTGTGTTGCACTCCCACATCCCCAAGCCTACTACTGGTGTTTCTAGTCAGCGTACTATTGATTAGGTTATTGTTATTCTTTTTTTTTTTGCTTATTCTTTCTTTTGTCCTCTGTTGCTTCTTCATCCTCCTGCTTTGTTTCATTCTTCCCTTGTGCCTTTTTGATGTCTTCCTCATCTCCCTATTTTAAATCTTGTTCCTCCGAAAAGACCACCTTTACTTTTGCTACGGTAGCTAATGAGATTTTCGATAGCCCTTGGCCCAGGATGTTATTAGGTTGAGCCTTCTGGAGCAAGTCTAATTCTTTATCTGGATCATGAGATCTTGCAACAAGGTTAAAGTTATCTCCTTCCTCTTTGTTATCTAAGGGCTTTTGATCTCCTTTACTCTCACTTTTATCTAAGACTAACTCTGTCTTGTCCTCTTCCAGATCCTCTTGTTGAATGTTGTCTCTTTCTTTATGCTCAGAGTCCTTATCATTTGGTTCCAACATCTGAATCTTTAGTGTTGGCATTATAACAGACAAAGGGAGATTGTTGGCATTTCAATAAGGATATTGAGAAGGTTTTTGATGATTATGGATATAACTGATTAAGGATGTTTACTGTCTTAATATTATTATTTTGTCATTGATGTCAAGAAATTGATTTTCTAATTCAGTATGATGTTGCCATATCTTAACAAGTATGATTTGATGAGTATAAAGATGTCGGTAACAGAAATAGAAAGAATGAGATGAATAAGGGGAGGAATAAGTTATTCAATGGGCAACTATTACCGAGTTAGACAATGATGAGATCATGATGTTTTGATTGTTTTGATATCCTACATATGTTGTTGGTTGTAAGGTTGATACTATACTATGTTACTGAACAAAGAACCTAGTCGGTAAACCCTAAAGAACCTAGTCGGTAAACCCTAAGGTTATCGCTATCAGTTAATGAAGGCAGAATGTCTACCGAGTGAAGTTTAGTATTTACCGAGTTGCAACCAAGTAATAACAGAATGCATTGAATGAATAAAAGCATTATTTAATCAAGGAAGCTAATGAGATGGTTATGATTAAATGATTGGTATGCCGTGAATGAAGTTTGTTAAAGAATCTATGGCAAAGGAAAATCGGCAAGAAGATCTACAGCTTAGATTGAACCGCAATATCCTAGCACAAGTTCCAAGAAATGTATGCAAGTTCCAAGGTGGGGTAAAACATTTTCAGATCGAAGGATACATTGAACCTAGTCAAGTTTGAAGATCTGATGGCTATGATTGATCATGGGAAATGTGATCAAGGAGATTAAGCGGTTGGCAAATTGCTTATAAATAATGAACTGTTGATAAACAATGTATGTGGGCAAGTGTATGCACAAGGATGTTATATAGTGATTACCAAGTACAAAAGCTTGAAGACCTATTTTGAATAATAGAGTATAGAGCCCAACAGATGGACAAGATAAGTCCTATTGTATTGAGCAAATAAGAATCTTCTTTAGCATTTTAGATGTGAAGTTGCTGATAGATTTTTATTAATGATATTTTTGTAAAGTGACAGAAAATCTCTTAACCGAGTGGACTTAACAGTCTTATTTGTAAAACCCTCTAGCAAGGTGACATTCTGATTGAGTGTTTGAAATCCTTTAACAAGGTCACTTCTAACAAGGTGAAGATCCTAACAGATCTGAGGGAAATCCCTTAACCGGGTCACATTTAGCAATGTGTTTGTAATCTTTAACAAGATTTGCTTTTAACCGAGCATACTCTAGAAGAGTATATTTCTTAGTGGGTCCAAAATCCCACAATGGTTTTTCCCTATTTGGGTTTCCATGTTAAATCTGGTGTTATGAGTTTTATGATGTTTATATGCTTTTGAGTTGTATGTTTAGCAGTTTTGGTTATATTACTGAAGTATATGTTACCGAGGTTGAATCTGTTGTTTTTATGGAAGATTAAGTTTGTATGATTCACCCCTCCCCCCTCTCATCTTACTAGCTTGGCATCTGTACTTAACATTAAGTATCAGAACTATCAATTGGTATCAGAGCTTTGGACTCCGGAAGAAAAAGTTTAAAGGCACTTGAGGAAAAGATCTAAAGATGTATAAGAGGGATGCATCGAAGCTGAACAAGTCAAGTTTCTTTACATGGCATAAAAGGATGAAGTTGCATCTATCAGGAGTTGCAGAATATGTTGTATATTATCTGGAGAATGATTTCATTACACCGAGCACCTATCCATTGACAATGGAAGAGATAAAGGCAAAGAAAGAACATATCCAAGCAATGATTGAAATAACATCTGCATTGACCGACTCAAAGTTTAATGATCTAGAAGGCTGCAATGATGCAAAGGCAATGTGGGACAAGCTCATATCTGTGTATGGCAGTGATGAACATGTTCAAAGAGAAAAAGTGGACAGTCTAAGAGGAAAACTTGAATCTATGAGGATGAATGAAGGTGAGAACATAATCTAGTACAGTACAAGACTAAAGGAGATTGTCAATCAAATCAAAGGAGCAGGTGGAATTGTATGATGGGAATCTGGAAATCATCAAAGCAATATAAACATTAGCCTAGCTCAATCACAAAACTAGATTGCAGTGATAACAATCCTAAAAACATGAAAACAAGACATTCAAAATGAAATCTAAGCAAACCAAATGCAGATGTCTCCTTCATGTGGCTCCATTGTCCTTCTTTCTCCTTCAAATTGCTTTGTTTTGTGGATCTCACCTTCAAGTGCATAAGTATAATATGAAAGCAAAATTGACAAGACAAGATGATAGCATAAGGGTACTAGAAGCGTGATTGAGTCGACCTTTTTGATTGAAGAAATTCATCCAATTTATAGACAAATTGGAGAAAAGACCAGATTAGCATGAAAGTGATTTGAATGGAAATTCAAATCAAGAATGACAATTATGACAAATTGACACTTTCTATGTGAAATTGATTGATTGATAAATATGACAAATTATGACAAATTGCTATGTCAAAATTGATTGATTGACAAATATGACAAATTATGACAAATTTGCTATGTCATTCCCATGAAATTAGGAGAAATATTAGAGAAAATAGAAAATTAGATGAATTAGAAATTAGGAAATTAGAAAATTGATGAAAATTAAAAAATTAGGAATTAGGAGAAATTAGTAAATTGGAAAATTAGGTAAATTAATTAATAATTTTTCATTTATTAATTAATTCACAAAGAGAGAAGGAATTAGTTAGCCAATTAAATAAATATTTAATTGTGACAAGAAGACTTAGGATAAATAAATAAATTATTTAACCTAGAAGGAAAATGCCAAACAAGATTAAATGAATAAATCATAAAACCTTAGAAGATGAATTAGAAATGCAAGAACGACAATTAGGTCTTGACGTAGGATCGATTTGATCATGATTCTGACTTGATAAAAGACCAATGCTGATAAATGATTTGATTGATAAATGCACCAATTGACGAGGAACAATGACTAATTGATCCAAATTGACATGATTGAGAAGGACGACGATCGATGACAAATTGATCGCAAAATGACAAGATTGAAAATGACAACAATCGATGACAAATGAACACGCACATTGATGCGACAAGATAAGATCGACCAAAATCATGACTGAAGATTATTATCAACAAGACCAAATTTGAAAGCGAGACAAATGAAGAATGCAGAAGAAGGACTCGATGCTCGCAAATGATAAAGACCAAGTGTGCAACATAGAAGAAATGTTAATGCGACACAAAAACCCTAAAATAAGGCAATGCGCCAATGTTAAAGTATGACTCCGCAAGCGTTGACCAATTTTAGACGTCTACATTTTGCCCCTCTTTGAGACAATGCGATTTATAAGCATTGTTTCAAAGAACAATAATGAAAATGCCCTAGACAATAACAATAACATATGCATGCCCCCTCGAGGAATTGGCCGGAAAAATCCAGAAAAGAGGCCAAGTGATCGATAAGAATGATAGAAAATGATAGGATCAAACGGACTGCCAAGACTGATGGAAGAAATGTTAGGAAGAAGAAATTAGACGGAGGACAGTTAGAGACGAAGAAAAACTTGCTTTCACTAATGCACTTTGTAGGTGAGAACCTTTATTTAATGTAGCAAAACGGATGCATAGCATCATGGCATTGAAGGCCAGAGCTGAAACGCAACCCTTTTTGCAAAAGACAGACACATCGCACACAAGGAATGAGTGAAGCATCCTAGGGTGCATACATCAAGGGTCGAGGTATGTGCGGCGTTCACAAAGCGAACATACTTATCACAAACACCCAATGATATAGTTGCCCTAGTTTGTGACAAACATTCCACAAACAACAAACACAACAAAAAAAGGACCATGAACCATCCTGGTCACTCTAAATCACTCAGTGACATCATCAAGAAACATAGGAACATGATCGAAGATAAATCAATAAATGATAAGACTAGCTAGTTCCAACAAGTCAAACAAACATCTTGATCTTTATTGTCAAAAGTTGAAAGTGTTGATAGGACAATCATGTGGTCTGGTTTCAGGGAATGCGGTACCCCGTCTAGTGTCGAGCATACCACACCCTGTATAAGACCCATTATAGTAGTGACAAGACAAAATGATATTGATGTTGATGTTCGATTGAGAAGACAATTGTGATCAGTTTGAATGTCTCGTTTGATTGCAAAAGTTCATCTATTAATGCGTGATTTGCAATAAAGCGCAGTGTTGTGATTAAGAGTCGTTGGAGGTATGCGCAACGATCTGTCTATGCACAAAGGGATCATTTATTGCAAAATGCTTGTTTTTGGATTTTAATGTTTTTGAAAAAATTTCATTCATTGTTTTTCAGGACTTTATTTGACTTTTTTAGGGATTTATTTCAGGACATTTTTCAATTTTTATGATTTTTTCAGGACATTTTTTAATTTTTATGATTTTTTAGGACATTATTTGATTTTTTGGATTTTTTTTCAAGACATTATTTGATTTTTTTGGATTTTTTCAGGACATTATTTGATTTTTTTGGATTTTTTCAGGACATTATTTGATTTTTTTGGATTTTTTTCAGGACATTTTTCCATTTTTTTTTTTTATTATTTCAGGACATTTTTCAATTTTTTATGATTTTGCCCCCAGTGTCTAGCAAGGCAAGGAATATGATAGGTGAATAAATAGGCTTTCTGAAATGATGGTGGATACAGGGAAGACAAAGGCCTTTTATTATGGAGACAATACGGATGCAATTTTCAAGGGCTATGGCGTGATGGGACAAGAGATTGGATATGACAATGTAAAGCAGGAACATGGCATGAGGGACATGTCAAGAGGTTTTTGAAACCATGTTTAAATTTTGCATCCTTATGTCAGATCAAGATCAAGGGACAAAAAAAAGTGTATGGATAGTGATAAGATATGGATAGTGTAGGATTTTGCCAAGATCAAGGGCACAATGAAAAGCATAAAAGAGACAATAGAATGACAAGAACAAACTGTATTCTCATCAATATGCAAAATGATCAACTGGATTAACCAATACAATGAATATAGGCCTGCTTATATAGGCAAGGCCATATGGATGTATGAGCACACAAATATGACATGTGGCTCAATGAGAAACAAGGGTTGGTAGGAAATACTAAGGGTAGGTAGGAGAAATAATATAATATTCCACAAGAGGTGGATGACCCACCGAATGTGGAGTGTAACAGCAAAATAAGACCACAAAAGGTGGACTTTCTCCTACAAGTTCTATCCCTATGTGCACACTTCCCTAAGTGTCTCAAATCCAAACTACGAAGAGATGCATTATCCTAAGTTAACTTAAGTAAGTGTAATAATATCCAAAATGAATATTTATTTACACCAACACCCCCCCTTAAGTGCAACTTAGGGGAATGAAGACTCAAGTCAATAATGCAAGATGGGTCCCGGCTACTAGGCCATGATAGGTACCCATGTACAATATGCAAATGTAAGCAAAACTATGCAATGCAATCTCTCACAAACGAAGAAAGGGAGAAAACCCAGTGGGAAAAAACTCCCCCCCAAAAGAGAGATGAATGTACAAAAGACTCTCAAAGAAGAAGGACAAAACCTCACAGAGGAAAAAGTCCCCCCCATAAGAGAGGAAGGAGAAGTCAGCTAACCCCCCCTAATGACACATCTCGTACCCCCAAGAGAGCTTGCAACTGCTGGAACTTACTCTCGGTGAAAGGTTTGGTGAATATGTCGACAACTTGCTCTACTGTAGGACAATACTGCAAATCAATGACCTGCTCCTGAATGAGCTCTCGAATATAGTGCATATGAATCTCAATGTGTTTGGTCCGCTGGTGCTGAACCAAGTTCTTTGAGATGGCAATAGCACTCTGATTGTCGCAATGTAGAACTGTCGGTCGTGGAGTGGTGAATCCAAACTCTGTGAGGATCTGCTGGAGCCAAATGGTCTCAGTCGCTACGTTAACAGCACCTCAATACTCAGCCTCAATCAAAGAGAGAGAAATAGCATGTTGCTTCTTGCTCTGCCAACAAATGGGGCCCGAACCAAGGTGAAAACTGTAACCAGAAGTAGACTTACAATCAACTAGATCGCCAGCCCAATTGGAGTCTGTGTAACCAATCAAGCAAAGTCCTGTGCCTGCTGCATAGTGAATCCCATAGTGATGTGTACCCTGGATGTAATGAAGGATGCGTTTGGCGGCTTTCCAATGAAGCTCATGTGGTTCTTGCATGAAGCAGGAAACCATGCCAACTGCAAATGAAATATCAGGGCGTGTATAAGGCAAGTAGATGAGACTACCCACAAGCTGATGATACAAAGTGGCATCAATTGGTGGAGAAGAACACTAAGCCTCAAGCTTGACTCCTGAAAGAAAGGGAGTCGGAGCAGGCTTACAATCAGCCATATGAAAGCGTGCAAGTAGATCAAGAGCATACTTGGGCTGCGATAGTGTAATCCCAGAAGGTGACTGTGAAATCTCTATCCCGAGAAAGTAGTGCAAAAGACCCAAGTCAGTCATAGCAAATATGTCGTGCAAAGCAGATTTGACCCTGCTAATGATGGATGAAGTGCTCCCTGTAATGATCAAGTCATCAACATAGAGCACAAGTATCAAGTGAGAGTCATCCTGTCGCAAAATGTAGACATTCGGATCAGAATGACACCTGGTGAACCCTGTGGAGAGAAGAAAGGAATCCATCTTGGCATACCAAGCCCTGGGGGCCTGCTTAAGGCCATAGAGAGATTTTCATAGTTTGCAAACCAAGGAAGTATCATGGATGAAACCTTGTGGCTGCTCCATATAAATCTCCTCATCAAGATCACCATGAAGAAAAGCACTCTTCACATCCATCTGATGTATAGCCCAACCATGAGCTACAGCAATAGCAAGTGTCAATCAAATGGAGTTCATCTTGGCTACGGGTGCAAAGGTCTCAGTATAGTCAACACCTGCAACTTGAGAGAAACCTTTCGCAACAAGCCGAGCCTTATACTTATCCACACTACCATCCGCTGCAAACTTGGTCTGATAGATCCACTTACATCAAACCATCTTTCTCCCCTTAGGGAGATGGACTAAATCCCATGTGTTGTTCCTCATCAAGGAACTATACTCTTCCTCCATAGCTTGGTCCCACTCAGGAACCCCTGATGCTTCCCTAAATGTCTATGGATCAGAAGCAATAGCAATGAATGCATGTGGAAGATCCTAATGTTGTGATCAAGTTCTCCGTGTATCTGAAGGATCCCCAACAAGAGAACCCATGGACTCAAGTGTCTGTCGAGCCCATCGAGGTCTAGGTGGACGTGGAGAATGAGACTCCTCAACTACAAGTGGACCCTGCGGAGGTGTAACCCTGTGAGTCAGAGTTGAAGGAGTCTCATCATCTGAATCACTAACATCACTATCCACAATGGAGGAAGGTGGAGGAGGTAGAGAGGCTAAGCTAGGAGAGCTTTCCTCAAAGTGAACACTCCTCTCAATGAACACCTCATGTGTCTCTAGATCCATCAATCTATATGCCTTAACACCCTTAGGATATCCAACAAATATGTAAGGCCGACTCTGAGGTTCCAATGCCTTGCATTTTTGCAGAGGTATGCGAGCCCATGTTGGACACCCAAAGACTCTAAAATGCCTCACAATTGGTTTCCTACCAACCCAAGCTTCAAAAGGAGTAATACCTTGCAAAGCTTTGTGAGGAACTCGATTCTGGATGTGTGTGGCACAACTGATAGCCTCTGCCCAAAAGGCGGGATCAAGAGAACGTGCATGTATCATACAGCTAGCCATTTCTTTAAGAGTTCTATTCTTGGGTTCTGCAACCCCATTCTGCTTTGGAGTGTATGCAATAGAATGCTGAAGATCAATCCCCTCAATTGTACAAAAATCCTCAAGTGTTTTGTTCACATATTCCCTTCCATTATCTGTACGAAGAATCTTGACCACTTTCCCTGATTGTTTCTCCACACGAGTCTTGAAGTCCTGAAATCTGTCAAATACTTCACTCTTATGAATAAGAAAGTAGACCCAAGTGAAGCGGGAGTAGTCATCAATGAAGGTGAGAACATAGCGGGCCTTACTAAATGAAGGTGCTGGAAATGGACTTGCTACATCGCTGTGAACAAGTTGAAGAACTTCCAAAGCTCTCCAAGCTTTCCCCTTATCAAACTTCTCTTCGGGATGCTTGCCCATGGAACAACCTGAACATACACCCTCTGAAAAACTAATTCGAGGTAGACCTATGACCATGTCTTTAGTGCTTAGTTGTTGAAGATAGTGGTAGTTGAGGTGACCAAACCGCTCATGCCATAGCTTACTTTCTGAATTTGAATGAGTAAGCAAGGCCCTAGAAGGTGAACTTGGCACAAAGTGGGAGAATGAATAAAGCCTTGAGTTGTCATTGACTTGTCCCACTGCTACCAAGGCATCATCATCAAGTTCCTTTACCACAACTGAATCTAGTGTAAACTCAACCTTTTTCCCATTCCCATAGTGAGTGATTTGGTAGATGGAGAGAAGGTTGGTAGACAAGTTAGGAACATAGAGAACATTCTCAAATGTTCCATCATCCATGTCAACTGAACCTTTCCCTTCAACCTCTACTTGTGTATCATCACCTATGTAAATGTGAGGTACCTTAGATGGCTCCAATGAAGAAAACTACTCCCTTGTAGAACCCATGTGATATGAGGCACCCGCGTCAAGTATCCATTGCTGTGAAGAACCTGTTGTAGCCACAAATGCTTGCCCTTTTCCCTTAGACTATGAGGAAGAGGAAGGAGATGAATCCTTCTTTGTGTAGGCGGATGGCAAGTTGATGTTGTTTTTCTTGAGAAGATTAGTTAACTCATCAACTTGCTTTGCGTGGCATCAATGCTCATCATGACCATACTTCTTGCAATATGCACAAGTTGGTTTATCCTTCTTAGGTGGTGTCCCCTTCTTGGAAGAGGATGAAAAATTGCCTTGTGATGGAGAGGATGATTGTCCTTTTTCCTGGTGTGGCTTAGACTTAGAGTGCTTCTTCTTCTTGTTGGAATCTTTGCCTTGACTTCCTTGATTCCCTTGATTAGCCACCAAAGCCTTGGACTTTGAAGACTTGAGAAACCCCATGTTCAACAACTTAGATTGTTCCAATATCAACATTTCTATGAAAGCATCAAATGAAGGCATAACATAAGAACTCCCCACTGTCAAACGATGAGTTTGGAAGCTAGATACAAATGTTGCATATTCTGGTGCAAGCTTGTCCAACAAGTTGAATATCAACTGAGCATCCTTTTTGTCAATTCCACAATCCTTAAGCTTTGCTCTTAGCTCATTTGCTTTGGTGACATAATCTTGGATTGTATCAAAACTCTTGGGATCCAAGTTGGTGAGCTCTATGTCAATCTGATAGCCTCTAATTTCATCAACTTGTCCATAAAATTTCTTAAACATATCCCAAGCCTCTTTGATTGTTTTACACTTCTCAATGTGAAAAATGAGGTCATCTGATACATACTTGCGCAAGGTTCCAAGAGCCATGCAATTCTTTGTGAGCCATTCTAATTGAGCATTTGGATCAACCTTAGGATCAGGTGGTGTTGTTATTGTTCCATCTATGTAATGTGTGAGACCCTTTTCCATTAATTTACTCCATACTTTAATTTTCCATGATGCATAATTATGTGGAGTTAAAGGTGGAAATTTATTAGGACTCATTGCAACAAAAAATGGAAAGAGCACAAAGAGAGGCACAATCACACAAGACACCCCCCCAAATTCACTCAATCAAAGAACCCCCCCCCAAAAGTGATGATTTTGGCACTTTATAAGTAGTGCGTATACAATGGACCACTTGCAAAAAATGGCAAAAAGGACTTCTGATTTACAATTTTACAACTGCCTCAATAAGGCCAAAAGAGACTTAAACTGATAATGCAAGAGATCTAACTAAGATCCAAGCAATTTACAAGTACCTAATAGGCCAAATAAGACCAATATCTGAAAGTACAATTTCCACTCAAAATATCTAAAATCTGATCATAGATTATGAAATTAGACAAAAAAATATGCACTTTCAAAAAAAACGGCACCCGAAAAGGAGGTCGTATGAGCTCAAACAAGGCCTTTGAAGTTGCAGAATTGACGATTGGACAGGTACAGCTGCGAGAATCCAAAAATTCTGAAAAACCTATGCACCAAAATTAGAAAATAACCACACCACTGCAAAGATCATGAAATTTTATCCCATTTCAAAAAAAATTGCACCAAAAAAGGAGCAAAAATGAGCAAGTTATGGCCTTTCAAAGTTGGACTGCAAAACTGAAAAGCCCAATGGAGAGGGGTCAAAAAAATTTCAAAAAGCTGCTGATGTGGCACTGATGTCAGCAATTCACTATGTTAAATTTGATGGACGTATGACCGTCATGAAAACTTTGCCTCCCTACTGACTAGGCGTTTGTACTGTACGGACTGCTGACTGGGCAGGTGACTATGCAGGGCGTACGGATCTGACATGGCACTGTGCAGGTGTACGGTTTTGTCCGCGGGCCAGTGGCCGCCTGCCACATGGTGGATGCGGGGCCATCTGTCTTGGTGGTCGCCGGAGAGGAGGGAGCGGCCGGAGCCAAGGGGGTCGGCGGTGGGCCGGGAGCTGAGGCTGCCGGCGGCGGTGGCTGGGTCCCGATCGGCGGGAGGAGACCTGGGCGCCGATGACGGTAGCGAGCGGCAGCGAGCGGGGCGCGATGGAAGCCGGGCGACGTGGACCTGCACGGGCGGTGATGGCGGCGTACACGGCAGGTACGTGTCAGCGGCAGGATCTGCAACCTACAAGGTACTGCAGAGTATGAGGGGTCTGCGAACCCCCAAATCCAAAAAGAATTTTTTTTTTTTTTTATTTTTTTTTTTTAATCACTTTTTGATTTTTCGACCCTTTTTTTGAAAAAAAAAAAATTTGAAAAAAATTTCGAAATCTGTACGATAATAGCCAAAATGGGGAAAAAAAAATTTCTCACCAAAATAGAAAATTAGATGAATTAGAAATTAGGAAATTAGAAAATTGATGAAAATTAGAAAATTAGGAATTAGGAGAAATTAGTAAATTGGAAAATTAGGTAAATTAATTAATAATTTTTCATTTATTAATTAATTCACAAAGAGAGAAGGAATTAGTTAGCCAATTAAATAAATATTTAATTGTGACAAGAAGACTTAGGATAAATAAATAAATTATTTAACCTAGAAGGAAAATGCCAAACAAGATTAAATGAATAAATCATAAAACCTTAGAAGATGAATTAGAAATGCAAGAACGACAATTAGGTCTTGACATAGGATCGATTTGATCATGATTCTGACTTGATAAAAGACCAATGCTGATAAATGATTTGATTGATAAATGCGCCAATTGACAAGGAACAATGACTAATTGATCCAAATTGACATGATTGAGAAGGACGACGATCGATGACAAATCGATCGCAAAATGACAAGATTGAAAATTACAACAATCGATGACAAATGAACACGCACATTGATGCGACAGGATAAGATCGACCAAAATCATGATTGAAGATTATTATCAACAAGACCAAATTTGAAAGCGAGACAAATGAAGAATGCAAAAGAAGGACTCGATGCTCGCAAATGATAAAGACCAAGTGCGCAACATAGAAGAAATGTTAATGCGACGCAAAAACCCTAAAATAAGGCAATGCGCCAATGTTAAAGTATGACTCTGCAAGCGTTGACCAGTTTTAGACGTCTACATGAACTATTGAAGAAAAGGATATAACAAGTAAGTTGTTAAGAACCCTTCTACCAGCTTATGCAATCCAAGTCTCTGCAATCAATGAATTGAGGTTTGTACCCAATATGCCAATTTCTTTGCATGCTACTATTCGCAAGCTACATGCATTTGAGTTAAGTAATTTTGATAACAGTGGGTCTTCGGTAAATAAAGTTGAATCTGCATTTAGTTATTTTCATATTGGTGAATCTTATGATTACAATGATAGAATGAGTAAGTACACTAAAGGGGATCACAATGGACCAAGTGAAAGATTTCGCAAGAACATGGAAGAAGTACATAAACTGTATGAGGAAATCAGAAAGCAAGAAGAATTTGAAGCACCATTAGCCAGAAGGTTACCGAGAGGCAAAGGTAAGTATAAAGGAAAACTACCTTTGAAATGTTTCAATTGTGATAAGATAGGACATATGGATTCTAACTGTCCTTACAAAGAATCTACTAAAAAGAGAGATTGCCGAGATGGCAGACAAAAAGATTGTTAGGTCCCAGAGACAACTGAGAGGGGGGGTGAATCAGTTGTCTAATATATTCAAACCAAGAACCAATTAACCAACTTAATGCTTAATATCGGTAAACCAGTTAAGTATGCCAGTAGATAGTGTTAATAGTAAATTGCTATACCGATAAGTATTAATGCATGAAACATAAACATAAAGTCATCCACAACACATAACACCAATATTTGTATGTGGAAACCCTATAAGGGGAAAAACCACAGTGGGAAACCTTACCCACAATAAGATGATACTACTAGAGATAGTAAGTGTACATAAATGGGGTCTACACATGTAGAAAGGCCAACAGCTTAGAGCTCACTGCTCAATCAAAAAATGGGAGTCACATTGACTACAGTTGGATGGTTAAATCCAATAAGAATGTACTGCACAAAATAGCATCTTCATATGTTGGATTCAGTACCGGTGTAATGCTGATATGCTTATACAAAAACCTAGCTTCACCTTCAAATGATGTCTTCATGTATTCCTCTGCTTAATCTGGCATATACCTTCACTCAATTCTTTTTCGCATTTCACATTTGATCTTACAAATAAGATCTTACATTTATACCATAACCTAAGACCAATTTTAGTAGGTCAGCTCTACAAGATATTATAATAAAATCATTTTACATACAATATAATATCCGATGCAATATTCAATTAGACATGTCGGCTTAATGTATTTACATCAATAATAAATCATCTCCATAGTGTGCCATGCTGATCTGGAAAAGATAAACCTGTCGGTGTAACCCTAGATAACCTGGACCTATTTGTCGGTAAAAGAAAATATGCAAATATGAATATACCAATGATCAATTCTTCAAATCAAAGTGTCCACACGATGTCTTTGACATTACCAAGTGTCTTCCATATCATTCCAGGTACCGGTGAACATTATATCCTACCGGTGAACCATATACCAGTAACTGTTGCAATAGTTACTTGCTTGTCGATGAATGTTGTCGGATCTCCAAAGTGCTTGTTTTCAGTAGGTGTTGACATCAATGACAAAACCATACCAAAATACCAACAAAGATAATCATTACAGAGGACACCGAGATTTCAGGAGAAGAGATAGAAAGTCATGCCTAATAGCTGATGAGGAATCCAATGATGATATATCAGATGAAACTGATACAGAAGAAGTAGTTTATGTGGCTATCAAAGATGGATCAGATGAAGAAAGGTATGAAGAAAAATTCCTAATATCTCACATTAATACTAATGATTCTTGGATCATAGATAGTGGATGTTCACATCACATGACAGGTGATAAACACAATTTTGTTATGTTAGAAGATTATGATGGAGGCTATGTAAGATTTGGTAATGATGCACCATGTCTGGTAAAAGGTAAAGGATCTATAACACTTCTTGACAATGCAAAATGCAATGATGTTTATTGGGTTGAAGGTTTGAAATACAATTTGTTGAGTGTAGCACAACTAAACAACACAGGTTACCAAATAGAATTTTAGAAAGGAATTGTCAAAGTTCATGACAAGCATGGAAAGTTAGTTGCTACCGAGACACAAACAAAAAGTAACACATTTCACCTTGACTCAACTCGGAACAAGTGTTTGTATGCAAAGATAGATGATACCTGGTTATGGCATAAAAGGTTTTGTCATGTAAATTTTCATAATCTGATCAAAATAAGCAAGAAGCACCGAGTAAGAGGTCTACCGAGTTTGGAAAAACCTGAGAATGCTATGTGTCGAGGATGCCAGATGGGTAAAATGACAAGATCAAGCTTTACAAGTAAGTCCTACACTTCTAAGGGAATTTTAGATCTTGTACACACTGATCTTTGTGGTCCTATGAAAGTTCAAAGTTACTATGGCGATAAATATTTCATATATTATTTATGGATGATTACTCAAGGATGATGTCAGTTATGTTTTTAAAAGAAAAATCAGAAGCTTTTCAAATGTTTAAATGGTACAAGGCAAGAGTTGAAAATGAAATAGGAAGACAACTGAAATGTCTTAGATCAGACAGAGGAGGAGAGTTCACATCTGATGAGTTCAACTTATTCTGCAATGATCATGGTATAAAAAGACAAGTCTCTGCACCGAGAACTCCACAACAAAATGGAATTGCTGAGAGAAGAAATAGATCTATTGTAGATTGTGCCAGAACCCTGACGATTGAAAAGAAAGTGTCACAGACATTTTCAAGAGAAGCAATAAGCACAGTAGTTTACACCCTGAACTGAGTACAACTGAAGAAAGGAACTTTGAAGACACCATATGAAATCTGGTATGACAAGAAACCTAATGTAAGTTATTTTAAAATCTTTGGAAGTAGATGCTATGTTCACAAAGATGATAGAAATGGAAAGTTTGATCAAAAAAGTGAAGATTAGATAAATGCTATGACAGAAGAGATTGATCAAATCAAGAAGAATGACACATGGACACTGGTCCCAAGACCGAAGGACAAAAATGTAATTGGTACAAAGTGGATTTTCAAAAACAAGATGAATGAAAAAGGTGAGGTCATTCGAAATAAAGCAAGACTAGTTTGCAAAGGTTATGCCCAAAAAAAGGAATTGCTTATGGTGAGACTTTTGCACTTGTGGCAAGACTTGAAGGAGTAAGAACATTGTTGGCATATGTTGCTTACAAGAATTTCAAGGTATATCAAATGGATGTCAAATCTGCATTTCTGAATGGTATATTAGAGGAAGAAGTTTTTATTGAACAACCTGAAGGATTTGTTGAAGACAAGAATAATGATCAGGTATGTAAATTGAACAAAGCATTATATGGTTTGAAACAAGCACCTAGAGCATGGTATGAAAGATTGCACTCTTATTTAATCAAGATTGGTTTTATAAGGACAAGTGAAAACAGTAATATGTACATGAAGAATGATGAAAACGGAATATTGATCTCAGCCATATTTGTTGATGATATTATCTTTTGTGGAAATGACTCTCTATGCAAGAAATTTGGAAATGAAATGAGCAAAGAATTTGAGATGTCATTAATCAGTGAGATAAAGTATTTTATAGGTTTACAGATACTACAAATGAAAAATGAGATTTTCATTACTCAATCCAAATACATAAAGGAAATCTTGAAGAAATTTGGAATGGAGGATTCAAAACCAGTAACTACTCCTATGACTACCAACTGTAAATTATCAAAGAATGATGAATCTGCATCTGTTGATGAGACACTTTACCGATCCATGATTGGAAAGCTACAATATGTTGTTCACAGCAGGCCAGATATAGCACATGTAGTAGGTATGGTTGCAAGATTCTCTGCAGATCTCAAGGAAACACATATGACAGCAATCAAGAGAATTTTCGGATACTTGAAAGGCATTGAAGATTATGGCTTAGCATATCAGAAAGGAAATGTTTTTTATTTGAAAGTTTATACTGATGCTAATTGGGCAGGCAACATTGATGACAGGAAAAGCACAAGTGGAGGAGCTTTCTTTTTAGGAGAAAGACTAGTGAGTTGGCTTAGCAAGAAACAAGGATGTGTTTCACAGTCAACAGCAACAGTTGAATACGTTGCTGCAGCATTGAATTATACCAATATAGCATGGATCAAACAATTGTTGGAAGGTATAAATGAGCAAGTTACTGAGCTAGTAACTATATTCTATGACAATACTAGTGCCATTAACATTTCAAAGAATCTTGTTATGCACTCTAAGACAAATCACATCTCTATCAAATATCATTATCTTAGAGAAGAAGCTCAAGAGAAGAAAGTGGTGTTGGAGTTTGTTAGCACAAACGAACAAATAGCAGATATCTTCACCAAGCCACTGCCAAGGGACACTTTTGAGTATATCAAAAGTAAGTTAGGGGTCCTACCCCTATCTTCCATTCACTGACCAAGTTTGGTGAAAGCATCAATTCAACGACTCTACAGAATATCTTTTAGGAGTTGATGTTGATTTACACACTTTAGGATGTTTTCTAAAGGTGTGCAGGAAACAATAACATGGAATAGAAATTGAAGACAAAATGCTCTGACCAAGACTAAGTTGACACACAACAGCAAGAAATCACTTCATACAGGAAGAAATTATGTTTTAGTTCTTTACTTTTTGGCATTGTTGTCAAAGGGGGAGAAGACTGAAGAAAAGGGGAGAAGACTAATGTATGGGGGAGAAGACTGAAGAAAAGGGGAGAAGACTAATGTATGGGGGAGAAGACTGATGATAGGGGGAGAGCATTTCAGCATTTTAGAACAGCAATCCGAATCAATTAGGTTAAATCAATTGGTTTTGCCATCAATGCCAAAGGGGGAGATTGTTGGCATTATAACAAACAAAGGGAGATTGTTGGCATTTCAATAAGGATATTGAGAAGGTTGTTGATGATTATGGACATAACTGATTAAGGATGTTTACTGTCTTAATATTATTATTTTGTCATTGATGTCAAGAAATTGATCTTCTAATTCAGTATGATGTTGCCATATCTTAAGAAGTATGATTTGATGAGTATAAAGATGTCGGTAAAAGACATAGAAAGAATGTGATGAATAAGGGGAGGAATAAGTTATTCAATGGGCAACTATTACCGAGTTAGACAATGATGAGATCATGATGTTTTGATTGTTTTGATATCCTACATATGTTGTTGATTGTAAGGTTGATACTATACTATGTTACCGAGCAAAGAACCTAGTCGGTAAACCCTAAGGAACCTAATCGGTAAACCCTAAGGTTATCGCTATCGGTTAATGAAGGTAGAATGTCTACTGAGTGAAGTTTAGTATTTACTGAGTTGCGATCGAGTAATAACAGAATGCATTAAATGAATAAAAGCATTATTTAATGAAGGAAGTTGATGAGCTGGTTATGATTAAATGATTGGTATGTCATGTATTAAGTTTGTTAAAGAATCTATGGCAAAGGAAAATCGGCAGGAAGATCTATAGCTCAGATTGAACTGCAATACCCTAGCACAAGTTCCAAGGCGGGGTAAAACATTTTCAAATCGAAGGAGACATTGAACCTAGTCAAGTTTGAAGATATGATGGCTATGATTGATCATGGAAAATGTGATCAAGGAGATTAAGCGGTTGGCAAATTGCTTATAAATAATGAACTGTTGATAAACAATGTATGTAGGCAACTATGTGCACAGGGATGCTACATAGTGATTACCGAGCACAGAAGCTTGAAGACCTGTTTTGAATAATAGAGTATAGAGCCCATTAGATGGACAAGATAAGTCCTATTGTATTGAGCAAATAAGAATCTGCTTTAGCATTTTACATGTGAAGTTGCAGATAGATTTTTATTGCTATTATTTTGTAAAGTGACAGAAAATCTCTTAACCGAGTGGACTTAACAATCTTATTTGTAAAACCCTCTAGCAAGGTGACATTCTGATTGAGTGTTTGAAATCCTTTAACAAGGTCACTTCTAACAAGGTGAAGAACCTAACAGATCTGAGGGAAATCCCTTAACCGGGTCACATTTAGCAATGTGTTTGTAATCTTTAACATGATTTGCTTTTAACTAAGCATACTCTAGAAGAGTATATTTCTTAGTGGGTCTGAAATCCCACAATGGTTTTTCCCTATTTGGGTTTCCACGTTAAATTTGGTGTTATGAGTTTTATGATGTTTATATGCTTTTGAGTTTGTATGTTTAGCAGTTTTGGTTATATTACTGAAGTATATGATACCGAAGTTGAATCTATTGTTTTTATGGAAGATTAAGTTTGTATGATTCACCCCCCCCCCCCCACCTCTCATCTTATTAGCTTGGCATCTGTACTTAACATTAAGTATCAGAACTATCATTTAGTTCATTCCCCACTTCATTGGTGAGTTCTTCCTCCACCCATCCAATCTGAGACTGTTTCTCCTTATCCGGGTCATTGGACTCCAAGGCTTTTAGAGGCTTATCCACTTTTTTCCAAACCTTAGTTTGGAGGTAGGGTTTACCCTCGATACTTGGATATTTTTTAGCCCAATGTCCAACTTTTTTACAATGAAAACAAGCAAAGGGGATAGTTTCAAAAACAATATTCTGCTTCCACTTCCCCACTTTAGATTATATCTCTATTTCTTCTAGCATATTCGTGTCAAGTCCAACTCCAACACAAATCCTAGCATAAATCAGCCTTCTTCTTGATGTCATGATCTGGTCAATAGCGATAAGCTCCCTGAAGGTATTGGCTATCCCTGCAAAAACATCTTTCTCCCAGAATTCCATTGGAAGCCCAGGGATCTTGACCCACATCAGGACTTAGACCAATAAATTCTTCCCCTTTGCCACATTAGGGTGCCACTTCTGGATGTACATGATGTATTTGCCTATTGCCCAAGACCCACTACAGAGAATGTTTCTTCTATCCTCATCGCAAGAAAAAGAAAAGGATAGACAGCCTTTGTTCATTGCTACCACCTCAAGCTAACCTTTCAAGAGCCACTTTCTTTTGACAAATCCACGAACTATTTCTATTTTAGGTCTAGACCCAAAAAAATTACCGATCAATGTATTTTCCATTCTAGCAATGTTTTGGTCTATGATTTGATCTGGAACAATGATAGCAAACTTTCCCTTAGACACATTCAAGGTGTTTTTAATAGGAGGCGATGAGGACTTACCTTTAGGTTTAACCCCGAACATAGAGGTCCACTTACGTGTCTGTCCATTCAAATTGGGCCCCCCCTTAACATCCGTTGATGAAAGATCCTTTTCTGGATGATCTTTTCCTTCCACCGTGTTCTTCGAACCCCTAGTTGCTTGCTGTCCTTGGGCTCCTTCCGAGTTGCCATCTTCTATTTTTGAAGTTTGAACCTACCCTTTCCCGCTCTCATCTGCTAGCCTCTCTTCACGTGGTGTTGGTCCTTCCCTTGGGTCCCCCAAATCCAAGGGATCATCAGGATCCTTAGTATATGGACCCCCTCCATTTGCAGGAATCTTTGAGTCATCTGCCTCATGTTGTCCCGACGTCGATCCAGAACTCCCGCTCAAATTAAGACCTTGTTTGTTGCTAAGCCTCTCTCAATGAATTCCTTAAAAGTGGACAAACAAGCTTTCATCAAGTCATAACCAATTTATCTCTTGACATTATGTGTAAACATCTCTACCATTTGTTTTTGTGGACTTTTGCACGAGCATCTGTTGGCTAAATTCCTCTATCTTTGAAAGAATGATGAAAATGACTCCCCATCTTTATGTTTGGTATTGCACAAAGTGGCAACTAATATATTTGTCTCTATGTTATATGAGAAATGTTGGATAAATGCCTCTGTTAAGTCACCCCATGACTTGATTCCAAGTGGAAGTTGGTAGAACCATTCCATAGCTTGTTCACCTAAGCTTTGTGGAAACAATCTCATCAAGTATGTTTCTTCTGTTGGTTTTGGTGTATTGATGTCCTCCATATTCTTTTGTAAGTCCTTGATCTGTTGTTCCAAATTGTTTTTGGGTTGATATTGACTTCTTGGACCATATCCCATGCCTGAGCCACCATGTGGAGGATGAGGATATTGCATGTATGAATGTTTTTGATCGTAAACATGCTCATATGGAGGGGGTCTATAATGATGATGTGTGTAGGTACCTTCTAATATAGGGCCATAATGAGGATTGGAATGTCTGTTTATACCAAGTTCTAAAGGCATATCATGAGTTTGCTTTTGTGTATTGCCCCCAAATTTGACACGGGGTTTTCTTGTGTCCAAATTTTGAGCATGCCTCTGGGTATCCAAGTGCTTTTCATGTTCACCTATTGTTTTGTTGTTTGTGCTTTGTCTCTTAGTAATGCTATGACCTGTCCAAGGATATGAGGACACCGTGAGTCTAGTATGAACTAGGGCATTCCTTGTTTGCAAGTATGTTTGTTCACCTAAGCTTTGTGGAAACAATCTCGTCAAGTATGCTTCTTATGTTGGTTTTGGTTTATTGATGTCCTCCATCTTCTTTTGTAAGTCCTTGATCTGTTGTTCCAAAAAAAATTTGGGTTGACATTGACTTCTTGGACCATATCCCATGCCTGAGCCACCATGTGGAGGATGAGGATAATGCATGTATGAATGGTATTGATCGTAAACACGTTCATATGGAGGGGGTCTATAATGATGATGTGTATAGGGACCTTCTGATATAGTGCCATAATGAGGATTGGAATGTCTATTTATACCATGTTCTATAGGCATATCATGAGTTTTCTTTTGTGTATTGCCCCCAAATTTGAACGGGGTTTTCTTGTGCCCAAATTTTGAGCATGCCTCTGGGTATCCAAGCGCTTTTGATGTTCACCTATTGTTTTGTTGTTTGTGGATTATCTCTTAGTAATTCTATGACCTGTCTAAGGATATGAGGACACAGTGAGTCTAGTATGAATTGGGGCATTCCTTGGTTGCAACTATCGGATCTCCATACAAACAGGTACAATGACTTTCTGGGTCAAACCTATATTTGGATTGTCATAACCTATTTTCCATAATAAATCTCAATGATGATAAAGCACAAAAATCTCTATCCTATTCTAGGGCCTCTGCTTGAGTGTATCTTCTTGAGTAGTTTCCTGATTGGCAACGTATGTCCTATCACAGAATTGTCAATCCCAACCCTATTTGTTATCCTTGTCTTCCCTAGAGGACCTATTTGCTTTGACCTTGAAGACGTAAACACCCTTTTAAAAATACACAAATGTGCCTTCCCTGCACACACACACCTAAAACACACAGACGTGACTGTATCTTGCATAAACGCACCTTCTCAATATAGACACACTTGCATCTGGCACAAACATCTTTGAAATCATAGATGTGTTTAAACTAGAAACAGATGCGCCTATCCTTCCCAAACGTGCCTGGCACCAACATACGCACCTTAAAGTTTTTTTCCCCCTGCTTGAAATTTTCTATCCCTACCTAACATGCATTTATGACAAAAATTAATACACCAAAGTACAAGGAGGTTTTGTGGTACTCACTAGCTCTCCTGCATTTGCTAGCCTCTGATATCGGCGAACACGGTTGAATCTGTGCACCAATGTCATCTTTCCTGACTTCTCTTCTCTTTACTCTCTCTGCACTTTGATCTCTTAGGTATGTGGATGCCAATGAGGATGTTTTCCCTCGTAGTCTATCTTATAGGCTACCCTAGCCCTAGTCTCTTGCGTTAGTCTTCTTTATCTCGTGACTATGTCACTCTATCCTATCTTGTCAGTCCTTTCTAGCCTTTCTTTATTATCGAGAGATTGTCTGTGATCTTTTCAAGCGTATTCATCCAATCTCTCGAGGGGGCATATCATTCTCGTCATGGGGCAACTTTGTATCAGTTTATCATATCTTCTTTTAGCCAACGTGACAAGATACATTGTCTCAAAGAGGGCCAAAATGAAGACACCTAAAATTGTCATGTCTTATTAAATAAATATTTTATTTATTTAATTATTTTATCCTAAGTCTTATATTAATTAAATAAATATTTATTTAATTCATTCATTCATTAAATAAATATTTAATTAATTCATTCATTCATTAATCCTCTTCTAAGCCTTTTTCCACATTTAAATAAATAATTTTATTTATTTAAATTATCTTTTTCCTAAATTAAATAAATATTTTATTTATTTAATTGATCCCACTTCCTCTATTAATTAAATAAATATTTATTTATTTAATTAATTCATTAGACTTTTCTACCCATGACACATGTCATTCATCTCTTAATTCCTACACTAACTACCCCCTTTATTATTTAATTATTTCTTCTACCTGCCATTTAATCCTAGCCGACCCTTTATCTTTACATCTCTTAATCTTATCCCTCCATTTCCTATAGTGTCATCTATATAAGAGGATACTCTCCTCCATTATCAACCCTAATCATTATATTCATCTAGGGAGCATTCTAATCAATCTTATGCGATCAAGCTATCAACCACATTTCCATTCTTTGTTGAGCTCTTGTGCACACATAAAATCTAAGAGCAAATATATCAAGCAAGATCAATGGAGATAGGAAGAATGGAGATTCAAACCCTAGTGGACATGTGATGGTATAATCTTTTTTATTTTGTTGGTTTGCATTGTCTTAGATAATCTTCATATGTTATGATGGATCTTTGTTGTTGTTAGGCTAGGGTTTTGTGGTTGAATTCATTTATTATTTCAATATTATTGTTTCCATTATCCACTTTTCACCATACACATTTTGCACGACCATTGGAGGGAGAGATAGGAGACACGCATTGAGTGGTGGGGTCATGGGTCCTCCACCACCACCAGATAGAGGGGGCATGAGAGATGATTTTGGGGCGGTGATTTCCAGGGCTCAGACTCCATCGAGGTCGGTTGGCTCTGAGGGAGGGAGTTTATCATAGTCTTAAATGGATCCCTAAGTATCAATTTTTGTACCATTTTTGTATGATGATGTAAATACCTTCGAGTGATTGTAGCCATATGATTTTGACATCATTGAATCATGACACTTATGATTTTTTAGATATATATATGAGATGATTCATCCTTTCGACAGCTATATGCATATGTACCTATGTGATGTTGCTTCTATGTGATGCATGTTTATATGTGTTAATAAAATTTATGATTCTATAATGTATGAATGCGTATAAGATACATGTATCTATGATGTTTAATTATGATAGGAATGCAGATATATATACATGATGAAATGCGATATTTTTGTTCTTTTATGTTTTATATGTTATGCAAATGTGAATGTATGAAATGCAGATGAATATGATAATGCGAATAATTATTTACATGATGAGAATATAAAATGTGCTAACATGTGTTGTGTTATTATTTTGGCATTTTATGTTTTATATGAGAATGCATATAGTAACTAATGATATATGCAAAATGCAGTGCGATTGTGATATCTATATGTATGTATGAAACACTAATATGTGGTAATGCAGGTGCAATCTACATGAAATGCAAATAGTTTTGGCGTGTTATTTTACTCAGTCATGTGATAGCGGGCTACACGAAATCTGGAAAGACGATGGAGGTCAATCACGAAAAGGGGATGGAAGATAGAAGATATGGAAGTGAAAAATATTCTTGTGCTTTATCATCATTGATCTTTATTATGGCAAATAGGTTATGACAATCGAGGTATAGGTTCGACCCAGAAAGGCATTGTACCCGTTTGCATGGAGATCAAATAGTCACAAACAAGGAATGTCCCAGTTCATACTAGACTCATATTGTCCTCATATCCTTGGAAAAGTTATACATTACTAAGAGACAATCCACAGACAACAAAACAATAGGTGAACATATCCCATCCTCACCTTTCTAGTCAAAGACATTCTGGAGATAGAACCTCTAGTCAGAGACATCCCAAAAAAGCTAAAAGACATGTGACCAAAAGATAAAGTCAAAAGAAAACCAAGACTCGACACCAACATCCACTGCAGTCCTCAAGTTTAGTGTCTCTTGTCACTTGTATAAGTCTATTTGATTTTGGTCACAATGTTTACTTTCATAAAAAGGATAGATAGTACCGAACCATAATGTTGTTTGAGTCTGTTGAAAGATTTGATTTGTTGAAGCCCATTGCTGCTATTTACATCTCATCTGAAACTGATCAAAATGGAAAAGACAAAACTTTATTGCAGATCTGTGATGTAAGTGTTTATTTATTGTGGATTGGGCACAGATAGACTAAAGAAAACTAGAAGAAACTCTACTCCTCGGAATGTGTGATGCTCTTAGTTCCACACCCATCACTACACTTAGGATTTGCCCTAGCCACAAATAGTAGCTGATTTATTGTGGATGAAAAGGGGTGAAAATGAATTATTATTATGAATGGCTAACCAATCTAAGGTAGATCAATAACAAGCCATGATGGGAATGGGTAAGTTTATTATGGATGGATAGGGGTGAAAGGAATGGATTATTATGAATGGCTAACCAAACTTAGGTAGATCAATAACAAGTCATGATGGGAATGGGTAAGTTTATTATGGATGGATAGATTGTGAGTGTATGCAAAGTGAAGGGATGTGATTGAATCCTAAAGGAGGGAGGAGCAATGTCTCTACACATGGTGTCAGTAACCCGGTTTTCACCATGGTACTTGCCCAGGGCGCCACCGAAGTGGTTTTCACCATTGGACGAATTTATTTCTTTATTTTGTTTGGATTTTTTTTTGTGTCACAAGGCACCTGTTTGCTAGGTTTTCACCAAGTAATGATTTTTTATTTTTTATGATTTTTTTGTATTTTTGATCATTTTTTATTTTTTTTGTATTTTTTATATATTTTTTTTTTTTTTGTATTGTTGATATTTTTTTTATTTCTTTTGTATTTTTTATGTTTTTGGTTTTTTTTGTATCTTTGAATTGGGATACTTTGAAGAGCTATGTGTAAAACCTGTGAAGATGCATGTTGTTGATCGGATCTTCCAAAGGTTCTCCATCTAGGGTCAAAAGTTGATATGCACCTAATCCGTAGACTATTGTGATGACATAATGACCAAGCCAATTGGATTGAAATTTTCCTTTCTTCTCTTGGTCCTGTTGATTTCTTGGATTCTACTTGAGAACTAAGTCACCTACCTCAAATGTGTGATGCTTTACCATATGATTGTAACTGCTTTGTTCCTTAACTGAATAATGTGTAGCTCGAGTGACTGTCTTCTTTTATAAAGTAACTGAGAGAATTACTAGCATGTGGACTACACACGCCCATATGTGTGTCACCTAAAGAATTTTGGGCATCCCTGACAACAAATTCCTTCGAGGAAGTTCCATTAAAGGTCTATTGACATGATGTATTGCCAAAAGGGAATGGATGTGTGGAGAAAGTGGATGAGTTATGAAGGCTTATGATTGCAAAAAGAAGTGAAAGTAGGATGGCATGATGGAGACTTAGGATCAACAAGTATTCTTTTTGAATTGAAATTGTAGAAATTTCGCCCCCAGTTATTTTGATATTAGGGGAGATCATCTCTTGCTCTTTTTCTTTCATAGGATTTTTATCCTTGACCTTGATTTTTGTAGAGTCCAATAGCTTTTGATTTTGATTTGGACTAGAGGACTTTCCTTTATTTTTGAATTTTAGATTTTTCTTTTCATAACTTCATTTTTTATCCCCAATGAGTATGGGCTTTTGTGATTGTTGTTGATCCAACACTGGGAGATAAGTGGAAATGGAATGAATGGATGAAATGGTAAAGCTATGTGAGTTATCAAGAGGGATGATGATACACTCAATAGATTCCTCGTTGGAACCACTCTTAGGACTATTGATATCAAGAGCTTCTTGCACCACTAGAGGAGATTTGCATTCAGACTTAGTAGTCACAATGCTAGGTGTCTCACACCCAATTCCTTGGCATTACAAATTGTTTGTAGGTTTTTCATGTCGACCAAATACCTTAGGAAATAATGGGAGTTGATCAACATGAAAGATATACTCACCACATCCCATATCTTTAATCGTGAACTTTTCTTTGAGCTCTGTTTGTTTGGATGCTGAAGCTATCAAGGATTTTGGATCCACATATGTTGATGAAGGAATAGCCTCTTGATTGACTGGTATTGTTATTTTTTATCTATGTCACAAGTTTCGCAGGTTGTTGCAATATATGAACAGATTCAAGCCGCCTTTGACGGTCACTTCAACTCCATTGTATGGGAATTTGATACATTAATAATATGTTGAGGGAACGACTCTTATTTTGTGAATCCATGGGCGTCCCAAGATTGTATTGTATGTGAGATCTAGATCAAGGACTTGACAAACCACATCCTTAGTTACTGGCCCAACTCTAAGAGATAAAGTGACTATGCCTTTAGATGAATGCTCTGCATCATCATATGCCTTGATGGTAATTTTGTTTGTAGAATTCACAACTTTATCTGAGTATCCCAATTGTGTTATTGTGTTCAAAGTATATATATTGAGACCAGATCCCCCATCTATCAGGACTCGTTTGATGCATTTTTTATAGATAAAGGCTTCAATATGTAGAGGTGCATTATGAGGATAGGTTACGGATGCCTCATCGGATTCTGTAAATGTGAGGGTATGTGGAACAAAAAGGTATCCCACCATGGCTTGAAACTGGTCCATGTTCATATCAGTGGGTACATAAGTTTCTCTTAGGACTTTGTCAAGTATGGCTTTATGCAAAGGAGAGATATGTAATAGTTCAAGGATTGAGATAAGTGCGAGTGTCTTCCCAAACTGTTCTACTAGGTTGTACTCAGGTTTGGCCGAAGATGAAGTGGTGGTTTTAGCTGGAGCACCTTGCAGGGTGACCTTACCTTGATGAGTTATGAAATTACATTTAGAGGTGGATTCAGAAGAAGGTACAATTCCTTTTAGGACAACTTTGGTTCTTTGGGTATAACTTCCAAGCATTTTGTCCTTTACGATAATAGTAGAAACATGGTTGTCCATTGAAAAGTAGTTAATGGTTGAATCATAGTCATAGGACAGTTTGGTATAGTTGGCTTGATTATCTGTGGCTTTGGCTTTTCCCTTGTCATGTTTAGGGAATGGTTCCTTAAACATTTCATGTTCTTGATTGGATGTATGTCCATTAATCTCAATGTCACCTCTATCAATAAGATCCTTTATAATGTTCTTCAAGTGATGGCAATTTCCTATTTTATGTCCCTTTCTCTTGTGATATTCGCAGTACTCATCGTCATTCCACCAATTTGGTTTGAATTTTGGTTCATATAGAGGATTGTCTGGAATTTTTATTAGCTTGTTTGCTACTAGATTCCTAAAAGCTGACTCAAGTGGTTCTCCCAATGGGGTGTATTTCCTTCATGGTTTTGAACTTCCTTGTGTATTTACTTGGTTGTTTGTAGAAGAACTTGGTCCTAAAAGAGTGGTTTTTGGTCTCACTGTGTTAGCATCAACAACGCCATCATTTACTGTGCTCTTTTTCTTGTTCCAAAATCGTGGCTTGTATTTTCCTTTAAAATCTTCTTTATTTTTTAAAAATATCTTGATGATACCTTTCTCAATTAAGACCTTCTCTGTTGCTAAGCTTCTCTCAACGACTTCCTTAAAAGTGGACAAACAAGCTTTCCTCAAGTCATAACCACTTTCTCTATTGACATTTTGTGTAAACATCTCTACCAATTGTTTTTGTGGAATTTTGCAAGAGCATTTGCTGGCTAAATTCCTCCATCTTTGTAAGAATGATGAAAAGGACTCCCCAACTTTGTGTTTGGTATTATAGAAAGTGGCAACTAATATATCTGTCTCTATGTTATATGAGAAATGTTGGATAAATGCCTCTGCTAAGTCACCCCATGACTTAATTCTAGGTGGAAGATGGGAGAACCATTCCATAGATTGTTCACCTAAGCTTTGTGGAAACAATCTCATCAAGTATGTTTCTTTTGCTGCTACCTCAATGCAAGCTGTCAAAAATTGTCTTATATGTGCCTTAGGGTCCCCTTTGCCTCTGTACTTTTCAAAGTTTGGTGTTACAAAGTGTGTAGGAAATGGAAGCATTGGAATTTTTCTATCTTCTTTTGTAAGTCCTTGATCGGTTGTTCCAAATTGTTTTTGGGTGGAGTCTGAATTATTGGACCATATCCCATGCCTGATCCACTGGGTGGAGGAGGAGGATAATGCATGTATGGATGGTATTGATCATAAACATGTTCATATGGAGGGGGTCTATAATGATAATGAATGTAGGGACCACCCGATATAGGGTCATAAGGCATATCATGATTTTTCTCTTGTGTATTGCCCCCAAATTTGACATGGGGTTTTCTTGTATCCAAATTTTGAGCATTCCTCTGGGTATCCAAGTTCTTTGTGTTTGGTCCTTAGTATCGATCTTCTATTACCTCGACTATTAGGTCTCCTTGATCCATGTTGACTTAATTTTCTTGAGTAGGTCAATTTTCTATTATTTGGGACATGCCAAAATCGTGAGGTGTCTTAGCTCCACTTTGTGCCATCACTTGTAGGAAATATTATCTCTCTTCTCATGATTTCTTGTATCATCTTGTTGAAATGAGGATCCATGATTGCATCTTCCACCTCTGCTGAGTGTACTGAAGTGTTATCCATATTGTCATCTTGTGCATCATGATTGTTTGTATTATCCATGTTCTCAATATTCTAAATGTTTCTATAGATGTCCATGTCAGGTAATGTGGTATGGTCAGAATTGAAAAAGATACGATTGTCGTACTCATAGCCACTCATATTTGCAGAGTCTTGAGCCTCTTTAGCTTCCATTCTAGATTTTTGGGAACGGGTTTCAACCATGAACTAGCTCTTGACCAAGATGTGTGAGACTAGATGAAAATTGAAATAGTATGGAAGACCAAGAGTTGGATGGAATGTAAATGAATCTGAGGTGTACTTGCTATATCAAAGTGTAAGACCAAGTATGTATGTAGTAGAGTAGGTGTGAATTCCAAAGAGATGATAGATCTCTTGATGAAGTAAGTTGACCTTGACTCCAAGTAAGACCAAATGAGACCCAAAGGTGATAGACCTTGATGAGGGACCACTTAGCAAAATGTTGTTGTATGTATTGTGTTGAAAAAGTAATATGGGGACAAGCAAGTGACCTTTTGACTCAAGTTTAGAAAAATGTGAATGTAATTCAAGGTGTAAAGCAGTGATGAACTCTGTGAGACCCAAAAATAGGTTGAATGGTAGATGAAAACCTAGAGAAATAACCTAGGAATCTCAAGAATTCTGAAACTGATTGTTCTTGTTCATTGGATTGTAAGTTTTCCCAATATTGAACACAGGTGTGCATGCATCCTTCACACACACGGTTATTAAAGACAAACTTGACTAGATATTGTACAAGCACGATTCTGAGAATCTTGTGAATATACAGTTTGCACGATGACACGAACGTGTTTCTATCCTACACAGGTACGGTTAAAGTATACATACGTATTTCTATCAGACACAGACACGTTTATAAATCCCGAGTGCAATTTTTCCAATTTGTGAAGTTGTTGTTGTGACCAAATCTGAATCTTTGACCATTTTTTCATGACAAGAGAACACAATGTTGATGAGGACTCTATATTTGCAAGTGTTTAGACTCAAAATGACTCAAAAGAAAGTGTGTTGTTTGATGTAAAAATGTTTTGCATAGACTTTAAGAGACAAAAGACACAATATTTTGATGGTTGGCCTTGAATGTTTGAATGTTTAAATGAAGACAAGCACAATTCTTATGGTTGGCCAGGACAATAGTTGTTGATCCCACATGGGGTTTCCCCTGAGGATACACTATTCAAAGAGGATACTTAGGTGCTTGACCCCACTAGCTCCACCCTCGACACTCACTTCTTTGGGGCAGCCAAGCACTAGTCCCCATGAAAACTCCTTGTGGCGAACTTTGTACCTCTACTAAGAACCATATGTGTGTGGGCCACTCCAGAGGTCCGACCTCCTATCCCAGCAACTAGAAGGATTTTGGCTTTCTAAAACAAAAAGGTGCCAGTAAGGGCATCCGCTTGTGTGGCCATACATGTGACACTTTCAACTCTGTAATTACATAAGGCTCCCACCCTATAGGGGTTATGCCCTACTATTGATCAAACAAATTTGATCAAACGAGTTTATGGGGATACATAGTATCGGTGTGGACTAATCAACACATGTTACCCATGGATTTCACCATGGATACAGTTCTTTATAGTGGTTCAGAAGAGGTGGTATTACCTCGCTACCACTTGGGTCATTCCCTCCTCACTAGTAGTCCTAGTGACCACGTGGGGAGGCAGACCCTCTAAAGATTAAACACAAAGAGCCTATTGCTCAAGACACAAAAGACATGTGTTCAATTTTAGTGCACCAATTGAAGTGTTTGATAATCTATGAAAACAAAGAACACAATCAAAATCAAAATCAAACCCATGCCAAGGCCCTGCAACAAATATTTGTTAGTAATTTGGGTTGTTTCAAATAATTACCCCTTCCTGCAAGCAAACAAGTTAGGTTTATTTTAACAAAATCCCAAAACACTTTGTGAAAAATAGGGTCTTTGATTCATGATTTGCTTCCAAAAACAAATTGCACCACTTCGTTAGTTGGATCACAAGATATTAGCTTAAATGAACCAAATCTAAAACCCTAAATGCAAGACAAAATGACGAAATAGAAACCCTAAGTGAGGAACTGAAAAAATGCAGAACACAAAAAAAAATGCAGAAAACGCAAACGCTATTAAACCAATCACAAACTTGATTTAAACTCATAGACGCCCCTAAATACTGCATAAACGCGACTGAAATGAAAAAATGCAATCTGGAAAATAAAAATGTTGTCAATAATACAAACACGATTTTGGAATGTGTGGATGTGATTTAAACTCACAAATGCCCCTAAAGACTGCATAGACACGACTGAAATGAAAACC